>NC_041387.1:582739753-582826701 GCF_002162155.2 Triticum dicoccoides
TGAATCAACCGTGTGTGTTACCGTGATGGCCCCTTCTCAGCGGAGTCCGGGAAGTGGACACGGTGTTGGAGTTATGCTTGCGCAGGATGTTCTTTTAGCTTCTCGCTCGTGCTTCGCCTTCTCTTCTCGCTCTCTTTTGCGTATAAGTTAGCCACCACATATGCTAGTCGCTCGCTGCAGCTCCACATATATTTGCCTTATCCATTTCCATGAGCTTAAATAGTTTTGATCGCGTGGGTGTGAGATTGCTGAGTCCCTGTGGCTCACAGATACTACAACTCCAGATGCAGGTCCAGGTGATTCCGCTCCAGTTGACGAGTACGAGCTCAAGTGGGAGTTCGACGAGGACTCTCAGCGATACTACGTGTCCTTTCCAGATGATCAGTAGTGGTGCCTAGTTGGGGTTATCGATTCAGTACCTTGTCGCATGTTGGGTTCTTTTCCATTTTGGCGCCGTAGTCGGGCCATGAGTGTTTGTTTGATGGATGTTATTTATGTACCCTGATGTGACGTGGCGAGTGTAAGCCAACTATGTTATCTCCCCCTTTTATTATATATTACATGGGATGTTGTAATGATTGCCTGACTTGCGACATTGCTTTCAATGCGGTTATGCCTCTAAGTCGTGCCTCGACACGTGGGAGCTATAGCCGCATCGAGGGCGTTACAAGTTGGTAATCAGAGCCTTCCCCGACCTTAGGAGCCCCCATTGCTTGATCGTTTTTAGCAGCCGAGTTGTGTCTAGAAAAATGTTTTGAGTCCTTAGGAATTATATATCGGAGAGTTAGGAATTCTTTTTACTTCCCAGTCTCCACATCGCACTGGTAAGGCATCCTGACGTAGAGTTTTGACTCTTCTCTTCTCAAATTTCACAAAAAAAATTTTAGGATCACGCGAGTATTTTGGTTTTGTTCCGATGGTTTTGTGACGAGAACATTGTTCTTGGTGCCTCCTGTCTTTAGGGGTTGTGGCAGTGTCCCGGGGAGTTGAGCTCCGAGGTGTTGTCGTCACAATTTTATCGTTGCAATTCTGGTATACTTGAGATATGTGCGCGACATCGGAAATCTCCTTTATGCAGTTCGTTGGTGAGATAACCTCGACGCCACCCAGTACTGGGGCGGGAGTTCGGGAGTATCGCCATAACTTGTATAACGGACGCTTTTCGAAGGTTGAGGTAGATGGTTTCCGAAGTTTTCCTGGTTATGTGTTGAAGGATGGATACAGCTGGATGTAGGAATTGCTAGTTTGGGTGAGATATTGTGCTTCCCTTGTATCCCCAACACCTGATTGCATAACCGGAAAGGTTCGGGAATTTCATAGGTGGGAGTTCTAGTAGCTCTAGTTCTTCTTCCACGGATATTGGTTTGAGATTGGGATTTCTTACCGATTATTCGTTCTTGATCCGTACCTTGTTGAATTATTTTTCTTCCTTAATTCTTCGTGGTTTCTCAATTTATGGATATGTGACCATTTGAAGAGGAATGCATTCGTTCATTTTGTTCGGATGTGAAGACTATATGTTGCAATTTTCATTCCGTTGGATTCAGCTTCTATATTGTTGTCTATCTATGTGCTAATGGTGGTCAACCTCTTCAGGATGGCTCCTCCAACGCGCACGACTCCGAATCCTAATCCGCCTCCACCTCCGCCTCCTCCGGAAGCGTGGCAAGCTGTGATGGCCGCAACTAATGCAAACACACAGTTGATCATGCAAATCCTTCAAGAGCGCAATCAAGGCAGTCAAGGGAATCAAGGCCATAATCAGCACCACTTTGCTACTCTGAACCAGTTCCTTGATAATGGCCCAAAGACGTTCAGCGGTTGTGTTGAGGCTACCGATGCTGACGATTGGCTAGTGGATCTGGGCAAGCATTTTGAATGTAGCAACGTCAGGCCTGAAGATTTCGTCAAGTTCGCTTCTTTCCAGCTCAAAGATCAGGCTGCAGAGTGGTTCCAGCAGTACAAGGATTCCAGAGGTGGACGTCTGATCACTTGGGACGATTTCCGTCAAGATTTCCGCGCTCATCACATCCCTCAAAGTGTGGTTGAGAGTAAGCGTCAGGAATTCCGCAATCTGAAGCAAGGCTCTTTGTCTGTCTATGACTACAACAAGTTGTTCCAGAAACTCGCCCGTTTTGCCAAGCAGGATGTTCCTGATGAGAAGAGCATGATCTATCAGTTCAGGGGTGGTCTTCGTGAGGAAATTCAGCTCGCTCTTGTTCTCTTTGAGCCGTTGAGATACGATGAGTTCTACAACATGGCACTGAAGCAAGAAGCTGCTCAGATGAGATGTGATGCTTCCAGGAAGCGTGCCAGAGATGTTACTCCTTCCTCTACTCAAGTGGTCAAGCAGCAGAAGTATTGGCTTCCTTCTCCTCCGTTCCGTCAGCCGTATCAGCAGAAGAGCAAAGGTGGCAGTGGTTTCTCCCACCCACCCAACCCAGGCTTTCAGAACAAGTCCTCGTCTCAAGCGCCAAGATTGAGTGCTCCGTATCACCGTCCGCTTTCAGAGGTCACGTGCAACAAGTGCCAACAGAAGGGTCACTATGCCAACAAGTGTACCAACCAGAGGCGTCTTCCTCCTCCTCCTCCTGTCAGATCGGCAAGTACAGCTGTGGTCAAGCATAATCCCAAGTACGCCAAGGTCAATTTGATGAATGCAGCCCAGGCAGAGGACTCGTCAGATGTGATCATGGGTAACCTTCTTGTTAATGATATTCCTGCAAAAGTTCTTTTTGACTCTGGTGCATCGCATTCCTTCATGTCATTTCCATTTGCATCGGAGAACAATTTTAGCACTAAGGCATTACCTAGAGCTATGCAAGTCGTCTCTCCAGCTAAGCGACTGAGTTCTAGTATGGAGGTGCCGGATATTTCAATCTTGATGGGTGATTTCAAGTTTCTTGCTTCTCCAATGGTTCTTGGAAACTCGGATATCGATCTTATTCTCGGGATGGACTGGCTCTCTAAGCATAAAGCTCAGCTTGATTGTGCAGCCAGGCAGATTCAACTGACTCATTCGTCTGAGGATGTCATTGTCTTTGCCGCTCGGGATAATTCCATCCGGTTGTTTTCTCTCAATGAGAAGGGTGAATTGGATGCTATTTCGTAGATTCCTGTCGTTTGCGAATATCAAGACGTCTTTCCAGAAGAACTTCCAGGGATGCCTCCAAACCGGCCGGTTGAATTTGTTATTGAACTTGAGCCCGGTACGGAACCTGTGTGCAAACGTCCCTACAAGCTCGGCCCCGAAGAGTTGAAGGAGTTGAAGAAACAACTCGATGAGCAAGAAAGATTGGGTCTCATTCGGCCTAGTACTTCTCCGTGGGGTTGTGGTGTTCTTTTTGTGAAGAAGAAGGATGGATCGAGTCGACTTTGTGTTGATTACCGTCCAGTAAACAAGAAGACCATCAAGAACAAATACCCACTTCCCAACATCAATGAGCTGTTCGAACAACTCAAGGGTGCTCAAGTCTTCTCCAAGCTTGATCTTCGTATGGGTTATCATCAGATTCGTATTCGTGAGCAAGATATTCCCAAGACGGCGTTCAGGACAAGTTTTGGTTCATATGAATACACCGTCATGTCTTTTGGCCTCGCCAACGCTCCTCCGACGTTCTCTCGCATGATGAACTTCATCTTCAACCCCTACACCAATGAATTCGTTTTGGTCTATCTCGACGACATTCTGGTTTTCTCGAAGAACAAGAAAGATCATGCCAAGCACTTGCGTTTGGTACTTGACAAGCTCAGGGAACATCAGTTCTACGCCAAGTTCTCCAAGTGTGAATTTTGGCTCGATGAGGTTCTTTATCTTGGTCATATCATCTCTGCCAAGGGCATTTCCGTGAATCCTGAGAAGGTGTCTGCAATCGTGAATTGGGAACCTCCTCAGAACGTAAAGCAACTCCGCAGTTTCCTCGGTCTCGCAAGCTATTGCAGAAGATTCGTTGAAAACTTTTCTAAGATCGCCAAGCCTCTCTCAAATCTTCTTCAGAAGCACGTCAAGTACGTTTGGTCTCCGGAGTGTGATATTGCTTTCAACACTTTGAAAGAGAAATTGATCACTGCTCCAGTTCTGACTCCGCCTGATGAAACCAAGCCGTACGAGGTCTTTTGTGATACCTCTCTCCAAGGTCTCGGTGCTGTACTGATGCAAGAGAAGAAAGTTGTTTCTTATACCTCTCGCCAGTTGAAACCTAATGAGAAGAACTACCCCACTCATGATCTCGAGTTGGCGGCAGTTGTGCACGCTTTGTTGACTTGGAGACATCTTCTATTGGGAAGGAAAGTGGATATTTTCACTGATCACAAGAGTCTCAAGTACATCTTCACTCAGCCTAATCTCAACCTCAGGCAGACTCGATGGGTCGAAATGATTCAAGAGTACAATCCGAGTATCGAGTATACTCCAGGCAAGGCTAATGTGATTGCTGACGCGTTGAGCAGAAAAGCATATTGCAACAGTCTGATTCTCAAGCCTTACCAACCCGAGCTTTGTGAAGCTTTCCGCAAACTTAATCTGCAAGTTGTTCCTCAAGGTTTCCTCGCCAACCTTCAAGTCTCTCCTACCTTAGAAGACCAGATTCGCCAAGCCCAACTTCTTGATGATATGGTGAAGAAGGTGAAGATTGGTATTGCAAAGAGTCAGTCCAAGTACAAGTGCTACCGACTTGATGACAAGGACACTCTCTTCTTCGAGGATCGAATTGTTGTGCCCAAAGGTGAACTTCGTAAGGTGATCATGAACGAGGCTCACAACTCTCTCCTCTCCATCCACCCTGGTAGTACGAAGATGTATCAGGACCTCAAGCAAGCTTATTGGTGGACTCGAATGAAGCGCGAGCTCGCTCAATTCGTGAATGAATGTGATGTCTGCAGAAGAGTGAAGGCAGAACACCAAAGGCCAGCAGGTCTCCTCCAACCTCTTGCCATTCCAGAATGGAAGTTTGACCACATTGAAATGGACTTCGTGACTTGGTTTCCAAAGTCCAAGCGTGGCAACGATGCTATCTTCGTTGTCATCGACAAGCTCACCAAAGTGGCTCATTTTCTGCCTATCAAAGAGTCAATCACTGCAGCTCAATTGGCGGAACTCTATACCTCTCGCATTGTCTCTCTGCATGGTATTCCTCAAGTGATATCTTCAGACCGTGGCAGCATCTTTACCTCCAAGTTTTGGGATTCTTTTCAGAAGGCCATGGGCACCAACATCCGCTTCAGCACAGCTTTCCATCCTCAAACGAGCGGTCAAGTCGAGCGTGTCAATCAGATTCTCGAAGACATGCTCAGGGCTTGTGTGATTTCTTTCGGCATGAAGTGGGAGGACTGTCTTCCTTATGCTGAATTCTCGTACAACAACAGCTTTCAAGCAAGTTCGGGCAAAGCCCCTTTTGAAATTCTATATGGCAGGAAGTGCCGTACCCCTCTCAACTGGTCTGAAACCGGTGAACGTCAGCTGCTGGGTAATGACTTAATCACAGAGGCAGAAGAAATGTGCAAAGTCATCCGTGATAACCTCAAAGCAGCTCAATCCCGCCAGAAGTGCTACTATGATAGTAAGCATCGTGATCTGGTTTTTGAGATCGGAGATCATGTTTACCTCCGCGTCTCTCCCATGAAAGGTACTCGTCGCTTCGGTATCAAAGGGAAGCTTGCCCCTAGATACGTGGGACCTTTCAAGATTGTCAGCAAGAGAGGCGACCTCGCCTATCAACTCGAGCTTCCTTCAAACTTTGCAAATGTTCATGATGTGTTCCACGTCTCTCAGCTTCGAAAGTGCTTCAAGACTCCTGACCGCACCGTCAACTTCGAGGACATTGAGCTCCAAGAAGATCTCTCCTATCGTGAGCACCCAGTTGCTATTCTTGAAGAGACTGAACGCAAGACTCGCAACAAGTCAATCAAATTTCTCAAAGTCAAGTGGTCACACCATTCCGACCGTGAAGCTACCTGGGAACGCGAGGATCACCTCCGTTCTGAGTACCCGGAGTTCTTTCAGTCCTAGATCTCGGGACGAGATCTTTTCGTAGTGGTGGAGTGTAGTAACGCCCCAGATGTAACTTTCCCCATTTGTACTCCAACTCTTGCCGTTTCCGGTGTCAAGTTATATTTATTTCTCGGGTTCGGGACTTTGTCTCCGTGTGTTGTTTTTCTTTTTCGTGCATCTCTTATCATGCCATCTCGTGCATTGCATTTGCATACATGTTCATCTCATGCATTCGAGCATTTTCCCCGTTGTCCGTTTTGCATTCCGGCGCTTCGTTCTCCTCCGGTGGTCATTTCTAGTCTTCTTTCGTGTGTGGGGTCTAAACATTTCCGGATTGGACCGAGACTTGCCAAGCGGCCTTGGTTTACTACCGGTAGACCGCCTGTCAAGTTTCGTATCATTTGGACTTCGTTTGATGCTCCAACGGTTAACCGAGGGACCGAAAAGGCCTCATGTGTGTTGCAGCCCAACACCCCCCAAATTTGGCCCAAAACCCACCAAACTCTGCTCCATGTCCTAGAGCGTTCGATCACGATCGTGTGGGCGAAAACCGCACCTCATTTGGACTCTCCTAGCTCCACTTATGCCTATTTATACCCCCTCCATTCGGATCTCTTCTTCCCCCGTCCGAAACCCTAGTTCAAAAAAAAACATCCTCCGCCGCCGACGGACACGTCCGCCCCAGCGCCGGACGCGTCCGCCGCCGCCCGCCTCCGCCACTCAGGCGCTGCCACGTGGGCACGCGCCCACTTCGCCGCCGCCGGCCCGGGAGGCCCAGGAGGGGCCCCCGAGGCCCGATCCGTCGCCGCCCTTCGTCCCGTGCCCCGCCGCCGTCCTCTTCCCGGCCGGCTGCCGGCGCCGCCGCGCCCCGCCACCGCCCGCCGCTCCGGCCACCGGCCTCCTCGCCGCCCCGCGCCGCCGAGGGCGCCGCCGAGCGCCGCCGCCCTCGCCCGCTGCTCCGGCGACCGACTCCGGTCGGCCCGGCCTCCTCGATCCTCCCCGGCGCCGCCTCGCGTCTCCCTCCGGTGAGCTCCGGCGAGAGCCCGGCGGACCTCGGTTTCCGCGTCGGTGAACAGTGCCCCGATCTGGATCTCAGATCCGAAATTCTAGGGTTGACTTTTTCCCTCTCCCTCTAATTTTTATGCATTCTTTGACTGCTTGTATCTCCGCAACCGTAGCTCCGTTTTGGGCATATGATATATCAAAATCTTCGTCTCGACATGTACATCATTTCATTCCATTGCATCATTTGCATTTGAGATCATCTTGATATCCAAAATGCTGTTAGAAGGAGGCTTCATGAGTTAAATTGCAGATCCGTTAGTTCATCATGCACTTTTGTCATTTTTGCTATGTTTAATTCGTGCGTGATATGCCTGTGCCCCTTTGGGATGTATTGTGAAGCATTTTGTCTTCTTTCTAGAGGTGCCACCCATGCATTTTTAGGATGTGTGTGTTGTCTTGTGCAAGCTTGCGAAGAGAGGTACCTGAGATTGCAGATTTCAGGGACTTAGTGATTTTCGCTAAGTCTGGGATATTTTAGTTCATGATGCTATATGTCCAGCTCGTTTCCTAATGATCCGTGCCTCTTTTGAGGATGATCAGTAAGGGAGTTTTGATATTTATGTTATGCTCTATCCATCCATGTCTTTGTTTGCATATGTGGAGTGCTCTAGGTTGACTCAATCGAGCTCAACTTTTGCTTCGTTGTTAATCTGGGCAGATCGGCAACTCGTTTGCGATTTCGCCGATGCTACCGTTAGTGTTCCATGCATGCTATGCCTTAGTTCTTGCCATGTGTAGCTAGCACTTTGTGCCTTCTTGCTGGTTATATGCTTTCCTTGCCATGACTTGCACCGTAGTGAGTGCATCGAGCTCGTTTACATGCCTTCGTGAGTTAAATTTCAGCATGTCTCAGTTTTCTCTAAGTCTGAAAACTGATTGTGTTCGAGCGATGTTCGTGAGCTCGGTAGAGTATTTTGTGAACCCTTTTGGCCCCAGGTCACTTTGGGTGTTTTATTAAGCTTGTTGAGTAGCTCCATTCCATGTTCTTACTTGTCATGTTCAGGTTTTCTATCATGTTGTTTTGCTGCTCCGAAGAGAGCATCGTGATCTGAAATTTCAGACTAGTGTTATTTTCACTAAGTCTGAAATCTGTTTTGCATTTGCGTTTTAGCCATGCTTGTTTGAACCTCTTAATGGATGAATTTGCCTATGACTCAGTGCTAGTGTTTTGTCAACCATCTTGTGTACTTCACTGCCATGTATTTTGTTTTCATGTTTGGTGGCTGTAGCATGTTCATTTCGTTGCATTTAGATGCCTACTTGCTGTTAATCGCAGACCGGTGTCATATCTTAAAACGCTTGCCATTTCCAAACCGTAGCTCCGATTCCAATGATCTTTATATCGTTTTCAAGCGATTTCATCCCCTCTATCCAGTGGCACACTTGGTTTTCCAAGTTGATGCCAGGTTCATGCATTTCCTGTCATATCTTGCATTTTGCATCCCGCATCGCATCCCGCATAGCATATCGTCATTTCATCATATTGCTTGGTCTTGCCCGTGGTTGATTGTATCCTTGTTGCTTGTTTGTCTTGTTGGGTAGAGCCGGGAGACGAGTTCTCTACCGAGGAGCCCGTTGAGTTTGCTTGTGAGGATCCAGTCAACTCTGACAACTATGCAGGCAAGATGATCATACCCTCGAAATCACTACTATCTTTGCTATGCTAGTTTGCTCGCTCTTTTGCTTTGCCACTGCTATGATGCCTACCTTTTGCTTGTCAGCCTCCCAATTGCCATGTTGAACCCCTAACCACCATTGTCCTAGCAAACCGTTGATTGGCTATGTTACCGCTTTGCTCAGCCCTTCTTATAGCGTTGTTAGTTGCAGGTGAAGATTGGAGCCGTTCCTTGTTGGAACATTTATTTACTTGTTGGGATATCATTATATTGCTATGTTATCTTAATGCATCTATATACTTGGTAAAGGGTGGAAGGCTCGGCCTCTCGCCTAGTGTTTTGTTCCACTCTTGCCGCCCTAGTTTCCGTCATATCGGTGTTATGTTCCCGGATTGTTGCGTCCCTTACGCGGTTGGGTTATAATGGGAACCCCTTGATAGTTCGCCTTGATTAAAGCTTTTCCAGCAATGCCCAACATTGGTTTTACCATTTGCCACCTAGCCTCTTTTTCCCTTGGGTTTCCGGAGCCCGAGGGTCATCGTATTTTAGCCCCCCCTTGGGCCAGTGCTCCCTCTGAGTGTTGGTCCGAACTGAGCTGCCTGCGGGGCCACCTCAGGGAAACTTGAGGGTTGGTTTTACTCGTAGCTAGTCTCATCTGAGTGTGCCCTGAGAAAGAGATATGTGCAGCTCCTATCGGGATTTGTCGGCACATTCGGGCGGTGTTGCTGGACTTGTTTTAACCTGTCGAATCATCTTGTTGTACCAAGATACCGAGTCTGATCGGTGTGACTTGGGTGGAGGTCTATTCCTTCGTTGACCGTGAGAGCTTGTCATGGGCTAAGTTGGGACTCCCCTGCAGGGATTGATCTTTCGAAAGCCGTGCCCGCGGTTATGGGCAGATGGGAATTTGTTAATGTCCGGTTGTAGATGACTTGAACTAAACTTAATTAAAGTGAATCAACCGTGTGTGTTACCGTGATGGCCCCTTCTCAGCGGAGTCCGGGAAGTGGACACGGTGTTGGAGTTATGCTTGCGCAGGATGTTCTTTTAGCTTCTCGCTCGTGCTTCGCCTTCTCTTCTCGCTCTCTTTTGCGTATAAGTTAGCCACCACATATGCTAGTCGCTCGCTGCAGCTCCACATATATTTGCCTTATCCATTTCCATGAGCTTAAATAGTTTTGATCGCGTGGGTGTGAGATTGCTGAGTCCCTGTGGCTCACAGATACTACAACTCCAGATGCAGGTCCAGGTGATTCCGCTCCAGTTGACGAGTACGAGCTCAAGTGGGAGTTCGACGAGGACTCTCAGCGATACTACGTGTCCTTTCCAGATGATCAGTAGTGGTGCCTAGTTGGGGTTATCGATTCAGTACCTTGTCGCATGTTGGGTTCTTTTCCATTTTGGCGCCGTAGTCGGGCCATGAGTGTTTGTTTGATGGATGTTATTTATGTACTCTGATGTGACGTGGCGAGTGTAAGCCAACTATGTTATCTCCCCCTTTTATTATATATTACATGGGATGTTGTAATGATTGCCTGACTTGCGACATTGCTTTCAATGCGGTTATGCCTCTAAGTCGTGCCTCGACACGTGGGAGCTATAGCCGCATCGAGGGCGTTACACCGAACCTGGGTAAACACTGTGTCCCTTGCTTCCTATTACCATCAGCCTAAGACGCACAGATCGGGACCCCCTACCCGAGATCCACCGGTTTTGACACCGACAGAAACCACAAAAAAGAAGCGTACCAGCACGGCGCGCTCCAGGTCCCGTGTCCGCTCCACCTCAGCCTGGGCAAAGGCCTCGAGCCGGTCCGTCCGGCCGCGCAGACGGCGGCTGACGGTGTCCATCGCCGCCTCCTCCTTAGTCTGAGGCCCGAAGACCACGGCGCCCCCTGTCGGTGTCAAAACCGGTGGATCTCGGGTAGGGGGTCCCGAACTGTGCGTCTAAGGCTAATGGTAACAGGAGGCGGGGGACACAATGTTTACCCAGATTCAGGCCCTCTTGATGGAGGTAATACCCTACTTCCTGCTTGATTGATCTTGATGATATGAGTATTACAAGAGTTGATCTACCATGAGTTCGTAGAGGCTAAATCCTAGAAGCTAGCCTATGATTATGATTGTTCTTGTCCTACGGACTAAACCCTCCAGTTTATATTGACACCGGAGGAGGCTAGGGTTACACAGAGTTGGTTACAGAGAAGGAGATCTACATATCCGAATCGGCAAGCTTGCCATCCACGCAAAGAAGAGTCCCACCTGGACACGGGACGAAGTCTTCAATCTTGTATCTTCATAGTCCAACAGTCCGGCATAAGCATATAGTCCGGCTTTCCGAGGACCCCCTAATCCAGGACTCGCTCAGTAGCCCCTGAACCAGGCTTCAATGACGATGAGTCCGGTGCGCAGATTGTTTTCGGCATTGCAAGGCGGGTTCCATCTCCAAATACTCCAAGGTAGATTTTGAACACATGAATCGTGTCCGACACTGCAAAATAAATTCCACATACCACCGTAGAGAGCACAATATTCCACAAATCTAATCTCCTGACACCCTTCCATAGCGTGAAACCACGCCGTGGCCTGGCCATTATACGAACCGTTTTTCCCAGCCTGCTACTACATGTATTGCGAGGCGGTTTTATTGGCACATCTTGTCGAAGCAGAGATCGTGTCCCCTTATCACGGGATTCTCATCAATACGGGTGTGGGTAATCCAACCGCGCCATCGATGCGGCGCTTGAGGAATAAGCGAGTTTACAAGGCAAGTGGGGAGGCGCATAGTTTCTGCCATCTTTATAAAGAGATAGGGATTCCCCCTTTTTCACCCACGCCTTCTTCTTTTTCTGCTCATCCATTCCCCCTTGCTCGAGCCCTAGCGCCCAAGCGTTCGTCTTCTCCACTCAAAGAGGCCTTCCGAAAATGTCTGGATCCGGAGCAGGAGGCAAGTGGATGGCCTCTACCGTCTGGGAGAAGGATATCAAAAAGCTTCAGGAGGCCGAGTATCTAGCCAAGAAAATCGGCCACTGTCTTCCAACGGTGAGGCAGATTGTTCCTACTCTAGAACCCCACGAGAGGGTTGTATTCCTCCCTCATTTTGGCTGTGGGCTAGGGTTTCCCCTCCACCCATTCATTCGCGGCATCCTGTATTATTACGGGATTGATTTTCATGATCTATCCCCTAATTCCTTCCTCAACATCTCGACATTCATCGTCGTGTGCGAGGCGTTTCTACGCATCTTGCCACACTTCGGCTTATGGCTGAAGATTTTTAATGTGCAGCCCAAGATAGTGAGTGGCGAGCATGCCGAGTGGAGGCGCCATGGTGAGCAAGATGCCCAACATCACATGGCCAACAGGTACTTTCAATGATTCCGTCAAGGAGTGCAGCAGCAGTGGTTTTACATCACTGAGCCGCGCGGCACGAAGTGGGTTGCTACTCCCAAATTCCGATCCGAAGCCCCCCTACGGCTTACGTCCTGGCCCAAGAAGGGCCTGAACTGGTCTTCGTCCGGTGAACTGTCAATGCTCCAGACACGCGTCAAGGATATAGAAGACAAGAACATCAAGCTTGTCAATGTAATCCAGGTGATGTTAGTTCGCACGATTCTTCCTTGTCAACACCGGGCTTGCAATTTATGGGAATTCGACCTGGCCAAGCACCAGACCCTATGGGAGCTCTTTGGTTCCTTGCACAAGGATCTGGAAGGTGCTTTTTAAGTCTGACAAATCGTGGCCGGACTCCGCCGAGGACCACGGGTACCAACTGTCCCGCCCTGCAAGTTCCATAAGTCACTGCCATGTTTGGTAATTCATATGTGTCAGTGGGAAACGACACCTATGGGATCACTGGAATCCCTTCTACGGTTGCGGGGCGCGGGATCGTGAGAAGAGCGGGACTAGTGGGTGGCACAAAGGGGATTTACCCAGGTTCGGGCCGCAAAGATGTGTAAAACCCTATGATCCTGCTTGGTGGTTGTATTAGTGTTCTTGAGCTCTCGAACTAGCTCTCGGTGCTGCGGGGTTCGAAAGAGCCGAATCCTCTCTCCGTATGCCATGGGCCTCCTTTTATAGACGAAAGGGGCCGCCATAGTGGCACACAGGAGGTGTAAAGTGCTACAGCGCTGCGACGTTATCACTAGCATTACAGGACAAGAGGCATTAAATGCAAGGCTTAGGTGTCCTTCACTTTATTGGGGGACGGGGGTGAGGCCCGTCCCATCCGCCGCCGCCCCTCCTGGCTTCGACATGCGCCCTGTCCAGCAACGCATGCAGCGCCATGTAGGCAGGTAGGCAGCTGAGGTGGCGCGGTGGTGGAGACTCCGCGAAGGTTTGCATGCTGCCACGCAGGTGCCTGCCCAGCAAGTTGGGTCGGCTGCTGCGTACGAAAGGCAGTAGAAACTTGGCTGGTGCGGGCCTGGTAGTGGCCTTGCCGGGGCGCATGGCGACGGTCTTGCCGGGTGGCCCGACAAGGGTCTTACCGTGGCGAGCCAGCTCCCCCGGCAAGGATCTTGCCGGGGGGGGGGGGGGTCTTGTGGGTTTCTTCGGTGAGGATGGTTTCCTTCCTATCCTCTTTTGATCCTGATTGCTCTTTTCTTCACAAAGATCTGCATGCCACCATGGAGGTGCCTCCCGAACCCCGTCCCAATGTGTCTGCTCAGCGTTGGTGGGCTCGAAGGTGGCTCACTCAACTGGTGTGGACGAGTCCCCCCAGCAAGGATCTTGCCGGGGCTGCTGAGGCTGCCCCCGGCAAGGGTCCTTGCCGGGGCAACCGGCATTGCCCATGCGACCTTTGTGGTCTTGGTCCTTTGTTGTTTGCTTTGCTTGTTCCTGTGGCTTTGGCTTCTCTCCTGCCTCCCTCTCGTGCCCTACTCATGTGTGGTCGTGGCAGGCGGTTCTGACTGCCCGTGCACAAGTAAAGGGGTCAAAAGTTGGGCCCCTACTTTTGTACACCGACAGGAGCCCCCGGGCATGGGTCACACATAGGCGTAACACGTTGTTGGGCGAGGCCCACAATGGTGCGCGGGCAGTTGAGGCGGGTTTTTACCGCGGCCACTGTTCCGCCCGCTGCGCTTCCCCACGACCTGCGTTGAACGCGCGACATGGGGGTCGTGCGCGTGCGTGGCGTGGGGGGCATGCGTGGGATGGCAACCGCACGCATGCGTCACGTCGCAGTTAATGGGAAAGGAGGCGGCCCACGTCTTCCCCATAAAAAAGGATAACCGCGGGCGCGCTGCTCACTTTTTCCCCTTCCTGCGCCTCCCTCCATCTTGAAACCGCCGCCCTCTTTCTTCTTCCTCGAGCCCCCTGCTTCTGTTCATCACCGACGCGCTCCTGCCATCCTCTGCCTTCTTTGACCGCAATGGCGCCCAAATCCTCCAAAGGAAAGGGGTAACCAAAGATGCCGGCGCGGCGGAGCCGTTGGAGAGCGAGCTCGTGGCGCGACGGGTGCAATTTTCCCTCTTTCCTTTGACGGTCGACGTGCCCATGCTCCGGGAGTACTTCAAGTCCCTATGGGGCGTGAAGACGAGGGGAGAGATGACGGGGCATCCGGCCACACGCATCATCCCTGCCAGCACCGGGGCCGCTCCAAATCGGTACCCTTCTTCATCGACTACTTCTTCTGCGGGCCCTGCCCCCCTTTCTATGATTTCTTCAAGGATATTATGTACACCTTCGGCTTCCGCCTCCTGGATTTCACCCCAAATGCCGTGGCGTGCATGGCCCTTTTCGCACACCTCTACGAGGGCTTCGTTGGGGTGCATCCCAGCACGGCGCTCTGCTATGTCTTGAGCTAGCGTTGGTTTTCCCCGAAGAGGAGAGGGTGATGCAGCAAGTGTAGCATAAGTATTTCCCTTAGTTTTTGAGAACCAAGGTATCAATCCAGTAGGAGGCTCCTCAAAAGTCCCATGCACCTACACAAACAAACTGAGAACTCGCAACCAACGCAATAATGGGGTTGTCAATCCCTTCACGGCAACTTGCAAAAGTGAGATCTGATAGAGATAGTATGATAAGATAAGTATATATTTTTGGTATTTTGTAATATAGATGCAAGAAAGTAAAGATGCAAATAAAAGTAGATTGAAAGCAAATATGATAAGAGATAGACCCGGGGGCCATAGGTTTCACTAGAGGCTTCTCTCGAGAGCATAAGTATTACGGTGGGTGAACAAATTACTGTCAAGCAATTGATAGAAAAGCGAATAATTATGACGTTATCTAGGCATGATCATGTATATAGGCATCACATCCAAAACAAGTAGACCGACTCCTACCTGCATCTACTACTATTACTCCACACATCGACCGCTATCCAGCATGCATCTAGAGTATTAAGTTCATAAGAACGGAGTAACGCATTAAGCAAGATGATATGATGTAGAGGGATAAACTCATGCATAAGATATAAACCCCATCTTGTTATCCTCGATGGCAACAATACAATACATGTCTTGCAATCCTTTTTGTCACTGGGTAAGAACACACAAGATTGAAACCAAAGCTAAGCACTTCTCCCATGGCAAGAAAGATCAATCTAGTAGGCCAAACCAAACCGATAATTTGAAGAGACTTGCAAAGATAACTCAATCATACATAAAAGAATTCAGAGAAGATTCAATTAATAACCATAGATAAATCTGAACATAAACTCACAATTCATCGGATCTTGACAAACACACCGCAAAAAGAGATTACATCGAATAGATCTCCACAAGAGAGGGGGAGAACATTGTATTGAGATCCAAAAAGAGAGAAGACGCCCTCTAGCTAATAACTATGGACCCGTAGGTCTGAGGTAAACTACTCACAACTCATAAGAGGGGCAAGGATGTTGATGTAGAGGCCCTCCGTGGTTGATTCCCCCTCCGGCAAAGTGCCGACGAGGGCTCCAAGATGGGATCTCGCGGATACAGAAGGTTATGGTGGTGGAAATTGTGTTTCGTGGTGCCCCTGGATGTTTTCGGGGTCCGTAGGTATATATAGGAAGAAGAAGTATGTCGGTGGATGCCCGAGGGGCCCACGAGACAGGGGGTGCACCCTATAGGGGGGGCACCCTCCTATCTCGTGGAGGCTCCGGTTGTTTCTTGACTTGTACTCCAAGCTCTCCGGATCAGATTTGTTCCAAAAATAACGCCCCCGAAGGTTTCATTCCGTTTGGACTCTGTTTGATATTCCTTTTCGTCGAAATACTGAAATAGGCAAAAAAATAACAATACAGGCTGGGCCTCCGGTTAGTAGGTTAGTCCCAAAAATGATAAAAATATGTAGAATAAAGCCCATAAGCATCCAAAACAGGTAATATAATAGCATGGAACAATCAAAAATTATAGATACGTTGGAGACGTATCACGCTCTTCCGCCGTTACTTCTCCCCTCGGGTCCAAAAGGGGGGCGCCATCACCGGCAGCGTCACTTGGATCCCAAGGGCCAAGGGAGCATACCCGGAAGGAGAGGAGGGAAGAGTGGCGGGGCCGGTGGTGGTTTATCGAGGAGGAGAACCCACCGACGTTTTGTGAGGTTCACCAGGTGGCGCCGGTCCGTGGAAAAGACTGGGGCGACGTCGACGTTGACGACGCGAAGCTCACGGTTGCCACCACCAGGATCCTCAGGCTAACCCGGGCCGGGCTCACCCTCGAGATGATCGGCGCGGACTTCATCCGCCGCCGGACCGCCCCTCTGCATGACAAGGGGAGGCTGGCCTGGCTTTTTGTGAATGCCGCCGACATCATGAGGCTCCGCCCTGGCCTCGACAATAATCTGACAATGCTGAGGCATGCTCATCTCTGCCAGCGAATCTTCCAGCTCGAGGTCAATGAAGAGGGCGAGGTTGAGCGGTCCGACAAGGCGGCAAGGGCTGTCCTGAAGGTTGGCAAAGTGGACAAGGAGCCCATCTTCAAGTTGCCGGCGGGGGTGGTCCCGCTCAGCAACAACTCTCGCCGGTCGGATATCATCGCCATGATCCGCTCTTCAATGCGCATGGCCTTGACCCGAGCTGGGTCGAGCCTGACAAGCTCAGGGTGCACGAGTTTTTCGATGCCTTGCACGAGGCATATGTCGCCGACGAGCCGCGGCTCGTCCAGTATACTTCTCAGCAGGAGTTGGACTACATCACCCGCAGGTTGCAGGAGGCAAGGCTTGCCATGGAGGCCGGCAGCACCGGCGGCATGGTGGACAGTGCCGCGGCAGAAGAGGAGGAGGAGGACCTCTCCCGGTGGGCGGCGGCCGCTGGGGAGGCCAGTGGTGCCGGCGCCAGGTCCCCCCTTGTCGAGGACGTCATCGACGGGACCTCAAAGGAGGATGAAGAGGAGGAGATCGCGACCTCTGTCCCTCCGGCCACTGGGAGGGGGTGAGTCCTGCACCGGGCTGCCTCGGGCGAGCCAGTTCTCCCTGGCCGGGCCGCGCAACCGCGGCTGGCTCAGGGAGCGATGCTGCGCCAGACAAGGGCCGCGGTGACGAAGAAGGCGGCGGAGGCCGAGGCAGCGAGGAGAAAGACACCTGTATCCTCGTCGTCCAAGCGTGCCCAGACGCCACCACCTTCCCCACTGCCGGCAGGTGTTGGCGCGGGGATTGCCTTCGACTTCGGGCCTCTCAGCCCGGACAGATACTCGGGGTCCCCTAGCCCGGCGAGGAAAAGGAAAGCTCCAGAAGAGGAGGAGGAGGAGGAAGGAGATGACGAGTAAGCCTCTGCTTTCCTCCCTCATTCCTCGTACTTCCACCGATGGCATCACTCACTTGCCTTTATTTTGCAGGGACGTGGAGACGCTGCCCAGAGGATGAAGAGGGCCCGGACTTCGGCAAGTGGCCAGCCCCCGGCAGGCACCTCCGGCATGCCACTAGTAGTGTCGAGCAGCCCGGACAACAGCCCCCGGCCCAGCCCCCAGCGTGAGTCCATCACCCGCCCTCCATCAGCTTGTGTCATGCATGATGCTTCAGTGCTAACCATGCTGTGGATGCATGAGGGGAGCAGCACCAAGGGGAGCCACGAAGGGCTTCTCCGATTGTGCCTTCCCCGTCAACCACACCGCCCCGAGGGGCGTCCCCGGTAAGGGCACTCAGCCCCGAAGCCATGCACACGGAGGAGGAGGAGGAGAACGCAGGCGCCTGTGGCTTTGCTTCGGCGTTGGATCTTGGCGGGGAGAGGGCTTCTGCCTCTCGGCCTGGCATGGGTAGGTTACTTGCTTTTCTTCTTTGTTTGCATTCTTCTTTTCCTCTTTTCCTCACCGGCTTTCGATCTTGGCCCCATCCCGTCTCCTTCTTGGTGCCCATGCCCTTCTTCGGAGGACGTCGACGCCACCATCAAGGACGTCACCGCGGAGGCCGTGGTGGAGGCGGAGAAGATTACTGCCGAGGAGAACGCCAGGGGCGCCACCGAGGATGCCGCCAAGGAGAGCGCCAGGGGCGCCGCCGAGGGGCCCACTGAAGGCCTTGACGAGGGGCGCGCCGAGGAGGCCGACAAGGGGCCCGCCGAAGGGACCGACAAGGCCACTACCGAGGAGGTGGTGGTCGACGACCAGCCCTCCTCCTCCGCCGCCTCTGGCTCCGGCAAGTATCTGAAGGTGGGCGAGGATCTCTTCGTCCACCTTACAGGTGCATCAAGTTCCAGGACCCCCATCGAGGGGGAGTTACTCGATGGCGAGGTGCTCGCCACCGCTGGTCTTGACGTTGTTGACGAGCCAATCGTCGACGGCGATGGCTCCCAGGAGGAGTGGCTGCTCCGGGCCATGGGTGCCAACTTCCGGAAACTCCAGGCTCTCCATCGCGCTCGCCTGGAAAAGGCCAAGTCCAAGACAGCGGTGGTGGAGAAAGTGGAGGCAGATTTTGAGGGGCGCGTCGCCGAGGCGCAAGACTGGTGGCTCCAGGCTCAGGATGAGCTGAAGGCCGCTTAGGGCAAGCTGGCCAGGTGCGACCTGGAGCTCACCATGAGGCTGGCCGACATCGAGAAAGCCTAGGAAACGATGAAGAGGCTGGCCGATGAGGCCGCAGCCGTCCGGTCCCATCACGAGGCTGCCCTGAAGACCCAGGAGGAGGATCTTGCCACGCGCGAGGAGAAGCTTGCAGCCACGCCCCGCAGCAAGGATGAAGAAGTGGACAAGCTTGTCCTGTAGTAGACCCAGGAGCTGGAGCGGAGGCATCAGGAGGCACTCGACGCCCTGGCTCAGGTTCACGCCGGCAAGGTGAGGGAGCTGGAGGATCAAACTCTGAAGCTGTCCCAAGAGAAGGACACACTCAACGGCTCCCTGACAGTGGCGCAGGGCAAGATCATTGGCAAGTCTGGGGAACTCTCCGAGGCCAACACCTCCATCAAAGATCTCAAGCTGAAACTGGGAGAGCTCGAGGAGATGCTATCGGGGGCCTTGACCCGGGAGGGGCTCCTGACAAGGGAGCTGGAGACGAAGAAATAGCTGATGAGGAACAAGACCGCCAACCTCAATGATCACAAGGCGGACGAGAAACATTGGCTCGAGCGCCTTGCCGCCATCGCAAACTCGGCCGCCGACCAGCTGGCCATCATGGGGGTGCCGGGCATGGAGTACGCCCTGGAAGTGAACCTGAGCCCCAACGCCTGCATGACCAGATACTTTGAGAGGGCCGTTGGGGCCTTGAAGCGGCTCCACTCCAACCGGGCGGCCTCCCTTGCCGAAGAGTCCCGGATTCTTTGCCAGGGGGCCATCACCTGGGTGCTCATCAAGCTAGCGCATTGGCATCCTGACCTCGACTTCGGAGCGGTGCTGAAGAGCTTGCCGGAGGATGCTGACATCGCAGGGCTCAATGAGCATATCCAGCCCATCCTCAGCCGCGTCGACAAAATCAAGAGGTTGGAGGGCCAGTGCCGGGACTGAGCACCCGGTTTCTTATCGGCACTGCAGGTTCATGACCAAGACAATGCTATCTTTAGTTAGAACCGCGGCGGCAATTTATGTAATATAACTCTGCAGTACCTCTAAAACTATGCATGTTATTTTCCTGTTAGATTTTCCTTTGTATGTATGCCCCATGTCGACTGGGTAAGCTTGCCGGCGCGTAAAACATGGGCGGCGCCTTGAGAACGGATTCTCAATAGCCTGCCAGGCGCGCTTGCTGCCGGCGAAGCACCTTACCGCCGCCAGCACGGCCGCTCGACCTGTCGAGCTTCACTCGAGTCAGAAATGAGAGCGTATCTGGTGGCGAAAGGCTACCCTGTCGCTCTCGACGCGGCCGCTCGAACTGTTGAGCGGGCTCGAAACAGAACAAGAGCGTTGCCAATCGCAGGAGGGCCCCCTTGCGTACAGGTTTTCCTTACATAGGCAGAACCATTGAGGATAACAACCTCATATTTAAGGATAAAAGCTTAAAGTTTAGCATGACTTAGCTCTTTCGTCGCCGCCTCGGCGTCCTTCGTGCCAACGAGTAGCGCCGCCCTCTTGGCCGCCTTCTCTGCAGGAGCCGTGGCAACGACGGACCGCTAGGACTAGCACTAGGCCAGATTCTCACAATAGCGCCCCCTACCTGGCGCGCCAAAGATGTCGGTGGGAAACGACACCTATGGGATCACTGGAATCCCTTCTACGGTTGCAGGGCGCGGGATCGTGAGAAGAGCGGGACTAGTGGGTGGCACAAAGGGGATTTACCCAGGTTCGGGCCGCAAAGATGTGTAAAACCCTACGATCCTGCTTGGTGGTTGTATTAGTGTTCTTGAGCTCTCGAACTAGCTCTGGGTGTTGCGGGGTTTGAAAGAGCCGAATCCTCTCTCCGTATGCCATGGGCCTCCTTTTATAGACGAAAGGGGCTGCCACAGTGGCACACAGGAGGTGTAAAGTGCTACAGCGCTGCGACATTATCGCTAGCATTATAGGACAAGACGCATTAAATGCAAGGCTTAGGTGTCCTTCACTTTATTGGGGTATGGGGATGAGGCCCATCCCGTCCGTCGCCGCCCCTCCTAGCTTCGACACGCGCCCTGGCCAGCAACGCATGCAGCGCCATTTAGGCAGGCAGGCAGCTGAGGTGGCGCGGTGGTGGAGCCTCCATGAAGGTTTGCATGCTGCCACGCAGGTGCCTGCCCAGCTGGTTGGGTCGGCGGCCGCGTACGAACGGCGGTAGAAAATTGGCTAGTGCGGGCTTAGTAGTGGCCTTGCCGGGGCGCTTGGCGACGGTCTTTCTGGGTGGCCCGGCAAGGGTCTTGCCGTGGCGCGCCAACTCCCCCGGCAAGGATCTTGCCCGGGGGGGGGGGGTCTTGTGGGTTTCTTTGGTGAGGATGGTTGCCTTCCTATCCTCTTTTGATCCTGATTGCTCTTTGTCTTCACAAAGATCTCCACGGAGGTGCCTCCCGAACCCCATCCCAACGTGTCTGCTCAGCATTGGTGGGCTCGAAGGTGGCTCGCTCAACTGGTGTGGACGAGTCCCCCCGGCAAGGATCTTGCTGGGGCTGCCCCCGGCAAGGGTCCTTGCCGGGGCAACCTGCATTGCCGTGCGACCTTTGTGGTCTTGGTCCTTTGTTGTTTGCTTTGCTTGTTCTCGTGGCTTTGGCTTCTCTCCTGCCTCCCTCTCGTGCCCTGCTCATGTGTGGCCGCGGCAGGCGGTTCTGACTGCCCATGCACAAGTAAAGGGGTCAAAAGCTGGGCCCCTACTTTTGTACACCGACAATATGTTTTATCTGCATGCCCCGAGGAAGATGCTTAATGTGCTTTCCACAATTCTCCTAGGGCTGGATGAAGAAGGCGGGGCAAATCTACTGTCCGGCCCCACTACCAGAAGAACCGGCTGGCCCACTTCTGACAAAGATGCTGGTCCCGGTGCCTTACAAGGCACCGAAGAAGAAGGCCGAGAAGGAGGCCAAGGAGACCAGGGGCGGCCTCCGTCGCCGCGGTGCTTCAGACACAAAATCCGAAGACTCCGATGCCCATTCTTCCTCCGAAGAGGACGAGGAGGAGGAAAAAGATGAATCCCACGTGGGGGGAGGAATGAAAAGGACGACCTCCACTTCCTTGGAGGCCGAATCGCCTAAGAGGGGAAAAACTCCTCTTCCAGAGGAGTCCACCACCGTTGCCGATAGCAGCCCGGAGTGGGATCCCAGGGTCTAGCCCCTGGTGAACTCGTGAGTATACAAGACCCGAACAGGCTTATGCGTCCAGGCTCATCATGGCATAATACTTTAATCTGAGCCATACTTTTTGCAGTCCAGAGAAGTCCCGCACCGAACAATCCTCGTCAGAGGATTCGCTGGGTTCGGATGATATAGAGAGCGGGACTCCCCTGAAGGCCCCTACCCCTAAACGTGTGAATGACACTGAGGTGTCATCCTAGAAGGACCGTGACCAGGGGGGAAGATCGTAATGCGGCACCAGTAGGTCAAACTTCAGGGGCCGGACATATGGGAGAGAAGGCTCCCGTAGGCGTCGACGGCGGGAGCGATCTCGAATTTGGCCCCCAGCCGGACGCAGTCCCGGAGACCTTTACGGCTCCAGAATCAGGCAAGCGGCCTCGCTCGGCTGGAGGGGGTGTGCCTGCTCCACCGACAACCTCTGTCCAACCCGAGGTGCCGGATAACTTATCGGCGGCGCTAAAAAGTGCTTCCATCGTCGATGAACACCGTGCTCTTATGGGTGCAGTGATTGAGAAGATTCAGTCCGCTGAGAGTGGACTGAATGAATCCTGTATCAGCCTTATAAAGGTTTTGAGGTATGTTTCATGATGTTTTGAAGAGTGTCATAGCATGGATAGTAGCCCCTGATACACTGTTCGGTGAAAGAAAGAACCGGACAGAGGATCAAATTTATGTTTGCAGCAGACCCGTTTAATGACATCTATATCTCTTCTTTTATAAGCAGGCGTCTGTAGCGACTGCCGCCTCTCGTACTGCGGAAGTATCCGGACTGAGGTAGAATCTGGAGCGGGCCGAAGGAGAACTTGGCCGAGTGAAGAAGCAGTTGGAGGATAACCAAGGTATGCCGAAACCCTGTTCATTTAGCACAAATGAATAAGGGTGCCTAATGAAAATATTTTTCTTGTGCGCTCTAGGGGCAATGGCCAAAATTGAGGCTCTTAAAAGGTTGTGGCCGAAGCCAAGAAGAAGGCAGCCGCGGAGCAGGCTCTTCGCGAAAAACACGAGGCCAGGGTTATTGAAGCTGAGCGAGAGCTTCAGGATGCCGTGAAGAAATGCGAGACCTTGGAGCAGAGTTTATCAGGGAAAGAATCCAAACTCGCCCAAGCTCGCCAAGCCACAAGTGATGCCTAGGAGGAAACCCAAGGTGCTCTGAAGGAAATTCAGGAGGCGGGGAAGATTGCGGCTGGTAAGGCTTTTTCTATACAAAGCATTCTTTCTGAAAGGAGAAAATCAAGTTGATAATTTGAATTCTGATTTCTCCAGGGGTGTTTGCAGAGCTGCCACGCAGCATATCTGATGCCGCTCAATTCTACCGAACCGAGGAAAAGAAGACTGCGGAGAAACTCTTCTGGTCGCAGTATTTGGCGCCGAATTATCCGGTGCCATTTGCCGATCAGCTGAAGTAGTTGATCGAACTGCACAAGGCGGCTGAACTAGTCATGAAGGATTTGATTGTCTGGCTATGGCCCGCCAAGCCAATTCCAAGCAGTTACTTCAGGCTCGTGAAGCGGCTTGTGAGTGCGTGCCCTCGATTCGAAGTCATCAAGCGGCCGGTCTGTATGGAGGGTGCGCGAATGGCCTTCGCCCGCGCAAAAGTGCACTGGGGGAAGATGGATGCGGAAAAGCTGATGACCGAGGGACCACCGGAGGGGAAGGAGTACCGCAAGCCTGAATTATATTATTATAGTGTCCTAAAAGGAGCCCGCCTTGAGGTGGAGTAATACACCAAGGACATTGTATATCCATGAATACAGTCATGCTATCCTTTATAATGCTAAACAAGGTCATTTCTATTATTTATTGCCTGTTATGTGAAAAATTTTCCTCCTGTGCGGCAGTTTCATATATATTAATCCTGAGAGTTGGCCAGTCATCGGCTTCTGCCCCCACGTAGGAAGTACGGGGGTGTTCGGGATAAACCTGAGCACTCTTTATCCCATCTTTGGGTCCTTTAAGGAGGTGTTCAGCACAACGAACCAGGCAATCAAACTATAGGGATTTATCATTCTCACTTAGCCATAGGAGTTTGACAAAAGGAAGGTAGGCGCAGCCCCTGGTGTTCGGAAGACCGCACGAGGGGCTCTATGAGCACCTGATCGGAAGAAAAGCCGATCCGTCGCATGCTGCATTTGTTATGGCATTATGCGGAAGAAATCGTTAAAGATTTTACAACCTCTCGAACAGCTCACCAGCTCTCGCCGTATCATGATAGTCAGTTTTTGGCTTTCTCTACTGAGGTGCTCGTCCGGAAGAACCGGGACACAATCGTAGTAGTTCTCCCTGCGGTACCTTAGCCGATATAGCGGAACTTAAGGTACCAAAACATGCGAGCCCGGAAAACCCAACTATTGACCCAAGACATGATTCGGAGCTGATGCATATAATGCTATAAGTTCGGGGTGTCGAGCGACCGTGAAGGTGGTCAGACTTTATTGCCGTATTATGGGTACAATGAAACCCCTGGCGTATTAAGGCATATCACGATGTACAGATGTCGTTATGACGAAAGTTGTCAATAAGAAATGATAGTAGATAAGCATTGTATAAATCTACATGTTGTATTTGAGTAATACGTTGATGCGTATGAGTACAAGTGATGTGATAAACATAAGTATGACGGCAGAACCTGCTGAGACCAGGCGGGAAGAAGCTGTGTGCGGATCCGGAGTGTATTCAGATTGTCTTCTAGGGGACTATCTAAGGATTCCCTTGCGCGTTCGAGCTGATTCCATGTAGCCAGACTTGTCCTGCGCAAAAGTGAACCTGCAAAGGAAATGCGAGAAATATTTGTGTGCCACGGAGCGGTTGAGCCACGGTATGTGGCCTTTCCCAGCTTTTGCCGGGGTGTTTAATTGAGCTCCGGACGAGCCGGGCTATCATGCCGCAAAGTAGTTCAGACTCCTTTATCGGTGTCCGGGAGCTTGGCCGTCGACTCAAGGTTCGATTGAAAAGTGCCACTCGTTGCTTCTGTTGTTAAAGCGGCGGTATGCTCTTCGGCGCCAAGGTGGAGTTCGGCCTTGCCATTTACCGTTATGACGCCGCACGGGCCTTGCATTTTAAGCTTACGGTAGGCGTAGTGTGGTATCGCATTAAAGCGAGGAAACGCGGTTCGCCCCAGCAGTGTATGATAATTACTGCAGAAAGGGACGATGTCGAAGACTAACTCTTCGGTACGCTAATTGTTTGGTGATCCGAAGACTACCTCCAGGGTGATGGAGCCTATAAAACTGGCCTCCACACCTGGTGTAACACCTTTAAAGGTCGTTTTAGTGGGTTTGATGATCGAATGATCAATACCCATCTGGCGCACTGCGTCCTGATACAGAAGGTTTAGGCTACTGCCTCCGTCCATAAGGACTCATGTGAGGTGGAACCCATAAATTATTGGGTTGAGGACAAGTGCGGCTGAATCACCCTGATTGTTATTGGTCGGACAATCTACATGATCAAAAGTGATCAGCCATAATTTTTATTGTGGGGTGACTTGCTCCGTTAAGTTGACATCCCTAAAAGTGCACGTCCGTTCCCATTTGGGGATGTGGATGGCGTTTATCATGTTCACCGTTTTGATTTGTGGGGGAAGTCTCGTTTGCCCTCCTTTGTTTGGTGATCGGGGCTCCTCGTCGTTGTCGTCGCTTTTAGACCCTTGCTCCTTGTTTGCGGAGTCTGACCTGCCAGTTTGTTTGAAGACCCAACATTCTCTGCTGGTGTGATTGGCTGGTGTTCCTGGGGTGCAGTGAATTTGGCATGGACGGTCGAGTATGTGATCCAGACTGGATGAACCTGAATTGTTCTTCTGGGCTTGCTTTTTCCACTGACCGAACTTAGAGCCACTGAATCCGGCGTTGACTGCCATGGCTTCGGCGTTGTCGCCATTTTTATGATGCTTGTGCTTGTTGCGTCGTGGTTTGTCGTTGCTGTCTCTGGCTTTTGATGTGCCAGGATTGCATGCTTTGTTGGTGCTACGAGCCAACCAGCTATCTTCGCCCGCACAAAAGCTGGTCATGAGTGTCCTAAGGGCTGCCATGGACTTTGGCTTTTCTTGGCCGAGATGTCGGGCAAGCCACTCGTCCCGGATGTTATGCTTAAAGGACGCTAGGGCTTCGGCATCCAGACAATCGACGATTTGGTTCTTTTTAGTTAGGAACTGAGTCCAGAATTTCCTGGCTGACTCTCCAGGCTGTTGGGTTATGTGACTTAAGTCATCAGTGTCTGGTGGTCGCACGTAAGTGCCCTGGAAGTTGTCAAGGAATGCATCCTCCAGGTTCTCCCAACTGCCAATGGAGTTTGCCAGCAGGCTATTCAGCCAATGCCGAGCCGGTCCTTTGAGCTTAAGTGGGAGGTACTTGATGGCATGTAGATCATCGTCACGAGCCATGTGAATGTGGAGAAGGAAATCTTCAATCCATATCGCGGGGTCTGTTGTACCATCATATGATTCAATGTTTACAGGTTTAAACCCTTCTAGGATTTCATGATCCATTACTTCATCAGTGAAGCATAGGGGGTGTGCGGCGCCTCTATGCCGGGCTATGTCACGACACAGTTCAAATGAGTCTGGTCTCTTGTATTCGGCCCGGCCGCACTTATTTTTAATGAATCCGGCGTGACGGTCATCTTCACGCGTTGTGGCGCGCCCCCGTGATCCGTAGATCGATCTTGACTGTCCTGCTTTGTTTTCCAATACGCCTAGCAGGTCCTGCGTGTAGCCCTAGGCCTTGGTGTTTTTATTTGATTAGCGGCGGGGTGCGGGCTGGTATTCGAGCTGATACACCGCTTTGTCTCAGCCACGAGGTGGCCGGTCAGCCTCGTCCTGCGCTAGTAGTGTAGGCTCTAGTGCCTCCTCCTCGAAATGAGGTAGCAACTTGCGCTTTGGGTAACTTTTGGTTGGGCGCTCGAGTCCGTATTCCTTGGCTGCCAGGACCGCAGTCCATCTATCTGTTAAATCTTGATTGGCTTGAAGCCGCTGCTGTTTTTTCTTCAGGCTTTTTGCAGTGGCTATAAGCCGGCGCTTGAAGCGCTCTTGCTCGACGAGATCCTCAGGCATGATGAATTATTCATTGCCGTGGCTCACCTAGTCTTCGAAGAGATGCATATAATTGTCGTCCTCCAAGTCTCCATCCATTGCTTGTTCATCCGGGCTAGCTTGCCCATCCCCCCGTACGGCTTGCTCAGTGCTTGGTTGGGAAGGGTTGTTTTCATCTTCGGCATCATCATCTCTTGTTCGGGTGGTTCGATATGACGATCTTCACCTTACGGAGATCAACATGAGTATGCGAAACCATAAGGGAAAACAAAAACGTTATAGTAAGAGACTTCAGGATCAAACAGTATGTATGATTTAGCTCAGGTAGTTTACCACATAGTCTGTAAAGAATGCAAGATTCATCATACTTCCCTACCTCCAAAAATTATGAGAAAAATACTAAACTGTAGAAGATTTATCATAGCTCAATATGCAAAAAGTTTCAACATTATATCATTCTCTGACTTTTCTAAGGAATTTTTTCAACAGTGGTAAACTTTCTATTTTTAAATAGCAACATGTATACTTGCAAAATAAGCATGGTAAAGGCTATCCTTGACACCTAGCCCCCAGTTCGAAGGAGGTATATGGGCCTTAATGGGCTTTAGTAGAAAGGAGGGGAAAGGAGCAAGGGAGGGGGCGTCCCCCCAAGCCCAATCCGAATTGGGAGGGG
This sequence comes from Triticum dicoccoides, assembly GCF_002162155.2. NCBI lineage: Eukaryota > Viridiplantae > Streptophyta > Magnoliopsida > Poales > Poaceae > Triticum > Triticum dicoccoides. The sequence goes on from NC_041387.1 coordinate 582,767,212, forward strand.
GGCCGGGCCCCCCTTTCTTTCCTCCCTCCTTCCTCTTCCTTCCCTCTCCCTCTCGAAATAGGAAAAGGAGGAGTCCTACTCCCGGTGGGAGTAGGACTCCCCCTTTGGGCACGCCTCCTCCCCTTGTACGACCCTCTCCTCCCCTCCTTTATATACGGAGCAGGGGGGCACCCCATAGACACAACAATTGATCTCTTGATCTCTTAGCCATGTGCGGTGCCCCCCTCAACCATATTCCACCTCGATCATATCGTAGCTGTGCTTAGGCGAAGCCCTGCGTAGGTAGCAACATCATCACCGTCACCACGCCATCATGCTGACGAAACTCTTCCTCAAAGCTCGGCTGGATCGGAGTTCGAGGGATGTCATCAAGCTGAACGTGTGCTGAACTCGGAGGTGCCATACATTCGGTACTTGGATCGGTTGGATCGTGAAAACGTATGACTACATCAACCGCGTTGTGCCAACGCTTCCGCTTTCGGTCTACGAGGGTACGTGGACAACACTGTCCCCTCTCGTTGCTATGCATCACCATGATCTTGCGTGTGTGTAGGATTTTTTTTAAAATTACTACATTCCCCAACAGTGGCATCCGAGCCAGGTTTATGCGTAGATGTTATATGCACGAGTAGAACACAAGTGAGTTGTGGGCGATACAAGTCATACTTCTTACCAGCATGTCATACTTTGGTTCGGCGGTATTGTTGGATGAAGCGGCCCGGACCGACATTACGCGTACGCTTACATGAGACTGGTTCTACCGACGTGCTTTGCACATAGGTGGCTAGCGGGTGTCAGTTTCTCCAACTTTAGTTGAACCGAGGGTGTCTACGCCCTGTCCTTGAGATGGTTAAAACAACACTAACTTGACAAACTATCGTTGTGGTTTTGATGCGTAGGTAAGAACAGTTCTTGCTCAGCCCGTAGCAGCCACGTAAAACTTGCAACAACAAAGTAGAGGACGTCTAACTTGTTTTTGCAGGGCATGTTGTGATGTGATATGGTCAAGGCATGATGCTATATTTTACTGTATGAAATGATCATGTTTTGTAACAGAGTTAACGACAACTGGTAGGAGCCATATGGTTGTTGCTTTATTGTATGCAATGCAATTGCCCTATAATTGCTTTACTTTATCATTAAGCGGCAGCGATAGTCGTAGAAGCAATAGTTGGCAAGACAACAACGATGCTATGATGGAGATCAAGGTGTCGCGTCGGTGACAATGGTGATCATAACGGTGCTTCGAAGATGGAGATCACAAGCACAAGATGATCATGGCCATATCATATCACTTATATTGATTGCATGTGATGTTTATCCTTTATGCATCTTATCTTACTTTGATTGACAGTAGCATTATAAGATAATCTCTCACTAAATTTCAAGATAAAAGTGTTCTCCCTGAGTATGCACCGTTGCCAAAGTTTGTTGTGCCCAGACACCACGTGATAATCGGGTGTGATAAGCTCTACGTCCATCTACAACAGGTGCAAGCCAGTTTTGCACACGCAGAATACTCAGGTTAAACTTGACGAGCCTAGCATATGCAGATATGGCCTCGGAACACTGAGACCAAAAGGTCGAGCGTGAATCATATAGTAGATATGATCTACGTAGTGATGTTCACCATTGAAAACTACTCCATTTCACGTGATGATCGGTTATGGTTTAGTTGATTTGGATCACGTGATCACTTAGATGATTAGAGGGATGTCTATCTAAGTGGGAGTTCTTAAGTAATATGATTAATTGAACTTTAATTTATCATGAACTTAGTCCTGATAGTATTTTGCAAATTATGTTGTAGATCAATAGCTCGTGTTATAGCCTCCCTATGTTTTTTATATGTTCCTATAGAAAACTAAGTTGAAAGATGAAAGTAGCAAAGATGCATACCAGGTCCGTGATCTGAGGTGTATCCTCATTGCTGCATAACAAGAATTATGTCCTTGATGCACCGCTAGGTGACAGACCTATTGCAGGATCAGATGCAGACGTTATGAACGTTTGGCTAGCTCAATATGATGACTACTTGATAGTTTTGTGCACCATGCTTTACAGCTTAGATCTGGGACTTCAAAAACATCTTTGAAACATCATGGAACATACGAGATGTTCCAAGAGATGAAATTGGTATTTCAGACTCATGCCCGTGTCAAGAGGTATGAGACCTCTGACAAGTACTTTGCCTAAAAGATGGAGGAGAATTGCTCAACTAGTGAGCATGTGCTCAGAATGTCTGGGTACTACAATCACTTTAATCAAGTGGGAGTTAATCTTCCAGATAATATAGTGATTGACAGAGTTCTCTAGTCACCATCACCAAGTTACTGGAACTTCATAATGAACTATAGTATGCAAGGGATGACGAAAATGATTCCTTAGCTCTTCCTGATGTTGAAATCGATGAAGGTAGAAATCAAGAAAGAACATCAAAGTGTTGATGATTGATAAGACCACTAGTTTCAAGAAAATGGGCAAAAGAAAAGAAAGGGAACTCCAAGTAGAATGGCAAGCAAGTTGTCACTCTCATGAAGAATCCCAAAGCTGGACCAAAGCCTGAAACTGAGTGCTTCTACTTCAAAGGAAATGGTCACTGGAAGCGGAAATGCCCTAACTATTTGGTAGATAAGAAGGATGGCAAAGTGAACAAGGGTATATTTGATATACAGGTTATTGATGTGTACCTTACTAGTGTTTATAGTAGCCCCTGGGTATTTGATACTTGTTCGGTTGCTAATATTAGTAACTCGAAACAGGAGTTACAGAATAAATAGAGACTAGTTGAGGGTGTAGTGACAATGTGTGTTGGAAGTGGTTCCAAGATTGATATGATCATCATCGCACACTCCCTATACTTTCGAGAATAGTGTTGAACCTAAATAAATGTAATTTGGCATTTGCGTTGAGCATGAATATGATTGGATCATGTTTATTGCAGTACGGTTATTCATTTAAAGTCAGAGAATAATTGTTGTTCTGTTTATATGAATAAAACATTCGATGGTCATACACCCAATGAAAATAGTTAGTTGGACTCAACCGTGGCAATACACATATTCATAGTATTGATGCCAAAAGAAGCAAAGTTGATAATGATAGTGCAACTTATTTGTGGCACTGTCGTTTGGGTCATATCGGTGTAAAGCGCATGAAGAAACTCCATAAAGATGGATTTTTGGAATCACTTGATTATGAATTATTTGATGTTTGCGAACCGTGCCTTATGGGCAAGATGACTGAAACTCCATTCTCCAGAACAATGGAACGAGCTAGTGACTTATTGGAAATAATACATACTGATGTATGCGGTCCAATGAGTGTTGATGCTCGTGGCGGATATCGTTATTTTCTGACTTTCACAGATGATTTGAGCAGATATGGGTATATCTACTTAATGAGGCACAAGTCTGAAACATTTGAAAAGTTCAAAGAATTTCAGAGTGAAGTAGAGAATCATCGTAACAAGAAAATAAAGTTTCTACAATCTTATCATAGAGGAGAATATTTGAGTTACGAGTTTTGCCTTCATTTAAAACAATGTGCAATAGTTTCACAGCTCACGCCACATGGAACACCACAGTGTAATGGTGTGTCCCAATGTCGTAACCACACTTTATTGGATATAGTTCGATCTATGATGTATCTTACCGATTTACAACTACCATTTTGGGGTTATGCATTAGAGACAACTGCATTCACTTTAAATAGGGCACCATCAAAATCCGTTGAGACGACGCCTTATGAACTGCGGTTTGGCAAGAAACCAAAGTTGTCGTTTCTTAAAGTTTGGGGCTGCGATGCGTATGTGAAAAAGTTTCAAGCTGATAAGCTCGAACCCAAATCGGAGACGTGCGTCTTCATTTAATACCCAAAGGAATCTGTTGGATACACCGTCTATCACAGATCCAAAGGCAAGATATTCGTTGCTAAGAACAGATCCTTTCTAGAGAAGGAGTTTATCTTGAAAGAAGTGAGTGGGAGGAAAGCGGAACTTGATGAGGTAACTTTACCTGCTCCCTTATTGGAAAGTAGTTCATCACAGAAATATGTTCGTGTGACTACTACACCGATTAGTGAGGAAGTTAATGATCATGATCATGAAACTTCAGATCAAGTTACTACCAAACCTCGTAGGTCAACCAGAGTAAGATCCGCACCAGAGTGGTATGGTAATTCTATTCTGGAGGTCATGTTACTTGACCATGACGAACCTACGAACTATGAGGAAGCGATTATGAGCCCAGATTCCGCAAAATGGCTTAAGGCTATGAAATCTTAGATGGGATCCATGTATGAGAACAAAGTATGGACTTTGGTTGACTTGCTCGATGATCAGCAAGCAATGTTAAATAAATGGATCTTCAAGAGGAAGACGGACGCTGATAGTAGTCTTACTATCTACAAAGCTCGACTTGTCGCAAAAGGTTTTTCGACAAGTTCAAGGTGTTGAATACGATGAGATTTTCTCACTCGTACCGTTGCTTAAGTCTGTCCGAATCATATTAGCAATTGCCACGTTTTATGAAATCTGGCAAATAAGATGTCAAAACTGCATTCCTTAATGGATTTAATAAAGAAGAGTTGTATATGACGCAACCAGAAGGTTTTGTTAATCCTAAAGGTGCTAACAAAATATCCAAGCTCCAGCGATCCATCTATGGACTGGTGCAAGCATCTCGGAGTTGGAATACATGCTTTGATGAGTTGATCAAAGCATATAGTTTTATACAGACTTTTGGAGAAGCCTGTATTTACAAGAAAGTGAGTGGGAGCTCTCTAGAATTTCTAAAACTATATGTAGATGACATATTGTTGATTGGAAATGATATAGAAATTCTGGATAGCATAAAAGGATACTTTAATAAGAGTTTTTCAAAAGAAAGACCTCGGTGAAGCTGCTTACACATTGAACATCAAGATCTATAGAGATAGATCAAGATGCTTGATAAGATTTTTCAATGAGTACATACCTTGATAAGATTTTGAAGTAGTTCAAAATGAAACAGTCAAAGAAAGAGTTCTTGCCTGTGTTGCAAGGTGTGAAGTTGAGTAAGACTCAAAAACCCGACCATGGCAAAAAATAGAAAGAGAATGAAAAGTCATTCCCTATGCCTCAGTCATAGGTTCAATGAAGTATGCTATGTTGTGTACTAGAACTATTGTATACCTTGCTCTGAGTTTGGCAAGGGAGTGCAATTTTGATCTAGGAGTAGATCACTAGACAACGGTTAAGAATATCCTTAGTAAGGACTAAGGAAATGTTTGTCAATTATGGAGGTGATAAAAGAATTCATCATAAAGAGTTACATCAGTGCAAGATTTTACACCGATCCAGATGACTCTAAGTCTCAATCTGGATACATATTGAAAGTGGGAGCAATTAGCTAGAGTAGCTCCATGTAGAGCATTATAGACATAGAATATTTGCAAAATACATACGGCTCTGAAAGTGACAGACCCATTGACTAAACTTCTCTCATGAGCAAAACATGATCACACCTTAGTACTCTTTGGGTGTTAATCACATAGCGATGTGAACTAGACTATTGACTCTAGTAAACACTTTGGGTGTTGGTCGCATGACGATGTGAGCTATGGGTGTTAATCACATACAGATGTGAATATTGTGTTAAATCACATGGTGATGTGAACTAGATTATTGACTCTTGTGCAAGTGGGAGACTGAAGGAAATATGCCGTAGAGGCAATAATAAAGTTATTATTTATTTACTTATTTCATGATAAATGTTTATTATTCATGCTAGAATTGTATTAACCGGAAACTTAGTACATGTGTGAATACATAGACAAACATAATGTCACTAGTATACCTCTACTTGACTAGCTCATTGAATCAAAGATGGTTGTGTTTCCCAACCATAGACATGAGTTGTCATTTGATTAACGGGATCACATCATTAGGAGAATGATGTGATTGACTTGACCCATTCCGTTAGCTTAGCACTTGATCATTTAGTATGTTGCTATTGCTTTCTTCATGACTTATACATGTTCCTATGACTATGAGATTATGCAACTCCCATTTACCGGCGGAACACTTTGTGTGCTACCAAACGTCACAACGTAACTAGGTGATTATAAAGGTGCTCTACAGGTGTCTCCGAAGGTACTTGTTGAGTTGGCGTATTTTGAGATTAGGATTTGTCACTCCGATTGTGGGAGAGGTATCTCTGGGCCTTCTCGATAATGCACATCACTATAAGCCTTGCAAGCAATGTGACTAATGAGATATTTGCGGGATGATGCATTACATAGCGAGTAAAGAGACTTGCCGGTAATGAGATTGAACTAGGTATTGAGATACCGACGATCGAATCTCAGGCAAGTAACATACCGATGACAAAGGGAACAACGTATGTTGTTATGCAGTTGGACCGATAAATGTCTTCGTCGAATATGTGGGAGCCAATATGAGCATCTAGGTTCCGCTATTGGTTATTGAACGGAGACGTGTCTCGGTCATGACTACATAGTTCTCGAACCCGTAGGGTCCGCACGCTTAAAGTTCGATGACGATTATATTATGAGTTTATGTGTTTTGATGTACCGAAGGTAGTTCTGAGTCCCGGATGTGATCACAAACATGACAAGGAGTCTCAAAATGGTCGAGACGTAAAGATCGATATATTGGACGACTATATTTGGACACCGGAATGGTTCTGGGTGAGATCGGGATAATACCGGAGCACCGGAAGGTTATCAGAACCCCCCGGAAGGTATATGGGCCTTAATGGGCTTTAGTGGAAAGGAGGGGAAAGGATCAAGGGAGGGGGCGCCACCCCCCCAAGCCCAATCCGAATTGGGAGGGGAACCGGGCCCCCGTTTCCTTCCTCCCTCCTTCCTCTTCCTTCCCTATCCCTCTCCAAATAGGAAAAGGAGGAGTCCTACTCCCGGTGGGAGTAGGACTCCCCCCTTTGGGCGCGCCTCCTCCCCTTGGCCGGCCCTCTCCTCCCCTCCTTTATATACGGAGGAGGGGTGCACCCCATAGACACAACAATTGATCTCTTGATCTCTTAGCCGTGTGCGGTGCCCCCCTCCACCATATTCCACCTTGATCATATCGTAGCTGTGCTTAGGCGATGCCCTGCGTCGGTAGCAACATGATCACCATCACCACACCGTCGTGCTGACGAAACTCTTCCACAAAGCTCGGGTGGATCGGAGTTCGAGGGACGTCATTGAGCTGAACGTGTGGTGAACTCGGAGGTGCCGTATGTTCGGTACTTGGTTAAGTTGGATTGTGAAGACGTACGATTATATCAACCGTGTTGTGCTAATGCTTCTGCTTTTGGTCTATGAGGGTACGTGGACAACACTCTCCCCTCTCGTTGCTATGCATCACCATGATCTTGCGTGTGCGTCGGATTTTTTTTTAAATTACTACGTTCCCCAACTGGATGATCCTCTCTGCTCCACACAATGGGCTGCTCAGACCAGCGCAAGTAACGGGGCACCGCCGGTTCAATAGAGTTAAATGCCATTTTGTGAAGCTTCTAATCGCGCTTGCACAAGCTAGTGGTGAAGACATGGTACTGCCCACTATTCCACTACTTCGGGTGACTCTAATAACCCGACTATTGCTGATTCCCCTGATTATTCTGCTGGTTGTAACTACCCTGGTTGTTCTGATTGCCCGGATTACCTTGAATCCTGAGCTTGAACCGCCTCCGCTGTAACCAGGCCCATGAGACCTGGGACCTGAACCGCCAGACGAACCCTGATCATATCAGAAAAGATCAGAGTTTTTGAACTCTCGCATAATGAAGCAATCCTTCCACAAGTGCATAGATGGCTTCTCTTGCGTCCCGTGCTTTGGGCAAGGCTGGTTTAACAGGCGCTCCAGATTCATACCTGATTCCCCACTCCGCTGGGGCGGTTTACCCTTACGACGTTGACTATTACCCTGCATGTTGGTGTTAGCCACGAAATTTGAACTGTTATCCGCTTTACGCTTACCATTGTTCCCATGGCTAGCCGGATTATACTGCTGCCCCTTGGTATTGCCGCTCTTCTTTCCCTTCCCTGAATTTTCCTCGTGAGACTTGGGATCCTTGGTACTATCAGAATCGGCATACTTAACCAGAGCTGCCATAAGTGTTCCCATGTCATTGCAGTGACGCTTGAGTCATCCCAATTTCAACTTCAAAGGCTTAAACCGGCAATTTCCCTCCAACGTTATAACTGTTGAATCGGCATTGAAGCGGTCCGATGAATGCAAAATCTCTAAAACCCGGCGCACCCAATGAGTTGTCGATTCGTTCTCTTCTTGAACACAATTGGCCAGATCCACAATTGACATGGGTTGCTTGCTAGTGTCCTGGAAATTCATTATAAACCGGGCTTTTAACTCATCCCATGACCTAATGGAGTTTGCTGGCAAACTTTTCAGCCAAGTGCGAGCTGTTCCATCCAACATCATGGTGAAGTATTTAGCACATGCCGCTTCATCTACATCCAACATCTCCATTGCCATCTCATAGCTTTCAACCCATGACTTAGGGGGTAAATCAGCAGTGTAATTGGGTACCTTCCGCGGACCCTTGAAATCCTTGGGTAACCGCACATTAAGTATATCCGGAGTTAGACATGGCACCCCCAAGAGCTGAAAGTAACTCCTCGTTCCAGCGAAGTTGTCGGATGAACCGGAGTGTGCTGACGGTCCACGTGTTGTGCTGCTAACTCGGCTTCTCGACACCCTCTGCTGTTGTTCACCATGTCCTGAGCATTTGCACCACCGCCCGCCGGGTTAGGCCTTCGAGGGGCATTACGGTTCCGCTTGCTGCTTGATACAACCGGTTCATCAATGTGCCTACTGTAACTCCGGCTAGGGCGAGGGGTTGAATGAATCCTGTCTCGACTATATGAATAAGCCTGCTGCTGAATCATAGCCGTTTGAAGAAGATCCTGGCCCGTCGTGTCTCAACTGCCACCGGAGAGTCGTCGTCCATCGGAATAGCTGCCAATCGTGATGCCGCAACGACCATGTTATCAAATGGGGTTGGGAAGTGACCCGGCGGTGTTGGCACGTACTGAGGCGGGTCTGTTGTCCGTGGCTGATCCAGCACTCCTATCCCAGGTGCTTCAACCCGGTTTCCTGCTGCCGGGTTCCTGGTTCCTGCTCCTGGTGTGCTGAAGAGATTCCTTGCCTCATAAACCGTCGATAAACGAGATTGGTGCCTTCTCCTCATCACGTCGTTTGAAGCGTTCTAATCCAACATGAGCCGGTAATTTTCTGCTTGAATCCGCTGCGCGTGAGCATCCAAAGCGGCCCGCTCTGCAGCCATCCTTGTTTCCTCAGCCGCCAAGTCCTCCTTAGCCTAAGCTATCTGATCTCACAGTTATGGGACCTCCGTGTTATGCTGATCCCGATTATCCACGGTAACCTCCATGGTGAACAACGTCGTCCAAGCGTCCAATAAACCGGACATGACTTGAGCCGGCGGGCGCGCGGGGCCTCCTGTCCTTGCTGCCAATCCGGAAATCATTGTCACTGCTGTCGAAGAGTGCTGCGTGGGCTGCATACCAGCCATGAAGATCGCAACCTGATTCATCGGTTCAAGGGGGTCCGGAATATTTTCGCCATCGGAATAGCCCCCAAACCGGCCATGTTACAGTTGATACAGTGACTCGGTCTCACCGGTGGATGATTTGCCATCTGAATAAACGACTGTCTCACCATCGGACGCCTGTTCAGATTCCGCACCATGGATGAATCCTATGAACGCACGCTTCATGGCGGGCTAAACCCGGGCAGGACTTGCACGCTGAGCCGTCTCGATGAGGTCGGCGCAGATGTCTGGCTCAGGGCCCGGTTCGCCGATCTTAGCGATGAAGACGTGAATTTCTCCAAAGGGGACCCGGTACCCGTACTCGATTGAGCCGGCGTCGGGGCCCCAGCCTGTTTCATTGATGTAGAGCTTGCCGCGATGACTCTTGGTCATCCGGCCCACTGCATATCCCTTGAGTCCTTCGAACTTGCCCTCCAAGAACTTGAAACCATCGTGCGATAGCCCCACGGTGGGTGCCAACTGTCGTGGAATTATCACGTTAGATGTCCTAGTGTGAGGACTTAGTCGTGGAGCCATTGCGACTAGGTTAGCTTAGAGGGGTTAAACCGGACAAAGGACACGGGGAGTTTATACTGGTTCGGCCCCTTGCGGTGAAGGTAAAAGCCTGATACGTCTCCGTCGTATCTACTTTTCCAAACACTTTTGCCCGTGTTTTGGACTCTAACTTGTATGATTTGAATGGAACTAACCCGGACTGACGCTGTTTTCAGCAGAATTGCCATGATGTTGTTTTATGTGCAGAAAATAAAAGTTCTCGGAATGACCTAAAACTCCACGGAACACCTTAGAAAAAACAATAAAAAATCTTCGCCAAATATGAAGACCAAGGGGCCCACACCCTGTCCACGAGGGTGGGGGCGCCCCCCCTCAGGGCGTGCGCCCCTACCTCGTGGGCCCCCTGGTGGCCCTCCGACGCCAACTCCAACTCCATATATTGGCTTTCGGGGAGAAAAAAATCAGAGAGAAGAAATCATCGCGTTTTACGATATGGAGCCGCCGCCAAGCCCTAATCTCTCTCGGGATGGTTTATCTAGAGTCCGTTCGGGGCTCCAGAGAGGGGGATTCGTCGCCGTCGTCATCATCAACCATCCTCCATCACCAATTTCATGATGCTCACTGCCGTGCGTGAGTAATTCCATCGTAGGCTTGCTGGACGGTGATGGGTTGGATGAGATTTATCATGAAATCGAGTTAGTTTTGTTAGGGTTTGATACCTAGTATCCACTATGTTCTGAGATTGATGTTGCTATGACTTTGCTATGCTTAATGCTTGTCACTAGGGCCTGAGTGCCATGATTTCAGATTTGAACCTATTATGTTTCCATGAATATATGTGAGTTCTTGATCCTATCTTGCAAGTCTATAGTCACCTACTATGTGTTATGATCCGGCAACCCCGAAGTGACAATAATCGGAACCACTCCCGGTGATGACCATAGTTTGAGGAGTTCATGTATTCACTATGAGCTAATGCTTTGTTCCGGTTCTCTATTAAAAGGAGGCCTTAATATCCCTTAGTTTCCAATAGGACCCCGCTGCCACGGGAGGGTAGGACAAAAGATGTCATGCAAGTTCTTTTCCATAAGCACGTATGACTATATTCGGAATACATGCCTACATTACATTGATGAACTGGAGCTAGTTCTGTGTCACGATATGTTATGAATGCTACATGATGAACCACATCCGGCATAATTATCCATCACTGATTCGGTGCCTACGAGTTTTCCATATACTGGTTCTCGCTTATTTACTTTTCCGTTGTTACTGTTACAATCACTACAAAATACGAAAAACATTACTTTTGCTGTCTTTACTTTTGTTACCGTTACTACCACTATCATATTACGTTGCTACTAAACACTTTGCTGCAGATACTAAGTTTCCAGGTGTGGTTGAATTGACAACTCAGCTGCTAATACTTGAGAATATTCTTTGGCTCCCCTTGTGTCGAATCAATAAATTTGGGTTGAATACTCTACCCTCAAAAACTGTTGCGATCCCCTATACTTGTGGGTTATCAAGACCTTTTTCTGGCGCCATTGCCGGGGAGCATAGCTCTATTCTTTGAGTTACTTGGGATTTATATCCGCTAGACACTATGAAGAACTTGAAAGACGATCGAACTATTATTTTGCCCTCAACTACGAGGGGAGGTAAGGAACTGCCATCTAGCTCTGCACTAGATTCTCCTTCTGTTATAAGTAAGCTTGCGACACCTAAACCTGCTACTGGTATGAATTCTGATATCTCGCATGTTATTGATGATGCCACTTCTGCTATGCATGATACTTACGGTGAAACCACTTCTATGCTTAATACTACTATGCCCCTTGGTGAATTTCTTGATGAGCAAATTGCTAGGTCTAGAGAAAGAGAAATTATTGTACCTGAATACAATGATGAGAGTGATGATGAAAATATGCCTCCTATTCCTGAAGGTTATCTTTTTGATGCAGAATCTTCTGCAGCTATTTTTGCTTGCCAGGATAGATATGAACTTAAGAGGTTGCTAGTTAAATGGAGTAAAGAATCTTTTAGATATAGAATGAGACCCGACCCTGCTTTTGCTACTTCACCTATTTGTGTTCCTGATAAGGATTATTATGATTTTTCTGTTGATCCAGATATAATTACTTTGGTTGAATCTGATCCTTTCTATGGCTATGAATCTGAAACTATTGTGGCACATCTTACTAAGTTAAATGATATAGCTGCCCTGTTTACTAATAATGAGAGATCGCTCTACCTTTATTTACTCAAAGTATTTCCGTTCTCATTAAAGGGTGATGCTAAGATATGGTTTAATTCTCTTGAACCTGGTTGTGTGCAAAGTCCCCAGGATATGATATATTACTTTTCTGCTAAATATTTCCCTGCTCATAAGAAACAAGCTGCCTTGAGGGAAATATATAACTTTGTGCAAATTGAAGAAGAGAGTCTCCCACAAGCTTGGGGGAGGCTTCTCAAGTTACTTAATGCTTTGCCTGATCATCCTCTTAAGAAACCTGAAATACTTGATATCTTTTATGATGGACTAACCGATGCTTCCAGAGATTACCTGGATAGTTGTGCTGGTTCTCTTTTCAGGGAAAGAACACCAGATGAAGCTGAAATTCTATTAAATAATATGTTGACAAATGAAAATAATTGGGCACCTCCCGAGCCAGCTCCTGAGCCAATTTCTAAGCCAATTATTGAGCCTATTCCTAAACCAACTCCGAAGAAGAGAGGTGTTCTATTTCTCAGTCCCGAAGATATGCAAGAGGCAAAGAAATGTATGAAAGAAAAAGGTATTAAAGCGAAGATGTTAAGAATTTACCTCCTATTGAAGAAATACACGGTCTTAATTTACTGCCTGTTGAAGAAGTATATGATCTCAATACTTTATTCACTGAAGAACCTCCTGATCCCAATATTCCGACACAGTTAGTAAAGGTAAATTCTCTCTATAGATATGATAAAGCTGAAGTCCCTCCTACTAAAATTGCTAGTCAGTGCTTGGATGAGTTTGATAACTTTATGTTTAAGCAAGATGACTTTGATGCTTATTTTGGTAGACAATTAAAACAAGATGCTTATATGATTAAACGGTTGGGTGATTATATGGCTGATATTAGAGGTGAACATAAGCTTGTTAGCAAACATGCTTCTATGGTTACCACTCAAGTAGAACAAGTACTTAAAGCTCAAAAAGAAGCGCTTGATGAAATGAATAGTAAGAAAAATGATTATGCTGTTAGAGTGGCTACTAGAACTGGTAGAATGACTCAGGAACCTTTGTATCCTGAAGGCCACCCTAAGAGAATCGAGAAAGATTCTCAGAGAAATGATATTGATGTACCTAGTTCTTCAAGAAAGAAGAAAAAGAAGAATGATAGGACTTTGCAAACTTCTAGTGAACCTATTGCTGAGTCGCCTGAGAATCCAAATGATATCTCTATGTCTGATGTTGAAACACAATCTGGTGATGAACATGAACCTAGTGAAAATGTTAATGATGATGTTCATGATAATGCTCAACCTAGTAATGATAATGATGTAGAAGCTGAACCTGCTGTTGATCTTGATAACCCACAATCAAGGAATCAGCGTTATGATAAAAGAGACTTCGTTGCTAGGAAACATGGTAAAGAAAGGGAACCATGGGTTCAGAAACCCATGCCTTTTCCTCCGAAACCATCTAAGAAAAAGGATGATGAGGATTTTGAGCGCTTTGCTGAAATGATTAGACCCATCTTTTTGCGTATGCGATTAACTGATGTGCTCAAAACAAATCCTTATGCTAAGTATATGAAGGATATTATTACTAATGAAAGAAAGATACCTGAAGCTGAAATTTCCACCATGCTCGCTAATTATACTTTTAAGGGTGGAATACCAAAGAAACTTGGAGACCCCAGAGTACCTACTATACCATGCTTCATTAAGAGAAATTATGTTAAAACTGCTTTATGTGATCTTGGAGCCGGTGTTAGTGTTATGCCTCTCTCTTTATATCGTAGACTTGACTTGAATAAGTTGACACCTATTGAAATATCTTTGCAAATGGCTGATAAATCAACTGCTATACCTGTCGGTATTTGTGAAGATGTGCCTGTTGTGGTTGCAAACGTTACTATTCTAACGGACTTTGTTATTCTTGATATTCCCGAGGATGATAGTATGTCTATTATTCTTGGAAGACCTTTTCTTAATACTGCAGGGGCTATTATTGATTGCAACAAAGGAAATCTCACTTTTCATGTTAATGGCAATGAGCACACGGTACACTTTCTGAGGAAACAACCTCAGGTTTATAGTATCAATTCTATTGGAAAAATTTCATCGATTATATTTGGAGGTTTTGAATTTCCTCTCCCTACTGCCAAGAAAAAGTATGATATACTTATTATTGGGGATGTCCATATCCCCGTTGAAGTAACATAGTGTTATTCGAAATTTCTCCGGTTCCATGTTAATCGGAATGAGTTTGTTAACAAGACTTGATCAACCTTGTTAGTGGATTCTTTTTGATGAGCATGAGATGGATGAAACTAGAAGCACAACCTTCTGTCTTTATATTTTCTGTTATCTAGTAGAAATAAAGTAAAATAATTTTTTTCTGTCTGTTTCCCGACATCCGTGCAATATAAAAATACCCCGAAAATAAAAGTCCCCAAAATGTCATGCCAATTTAATATGATTTTTTCGGGAATATTTTTGAATTTACTGTGCAAAAATCACTGCGGGGGGAGCTGCCACCTGGTCACGAGGGTGGAGGGCGCGCCCTACCCCCTGGGCACGCCCCCTACCTCGTGGGCCCATGGTGGCCCTCCTCCGCTTATCCCTGCACCCATATTCTTCCTCTGCCTCACACAAACACGAAAAACCAACTCAAGCACGAGTTCCAGCCCCTGTTGCTGTGATTTTCGATCTCCTTGCTCAAAGCACCTCTCGCAAAACTGCTTGGGGAGATTGATCCTTGGTATGTGACTCCTCCATTGGTCCAATTAGTTCTTGTTCTAGTGCTTTATTCATTGCAAATTTGTGCTGCATAGGTGACCATGTTCTTGAGCTTGCATGTCAAATTTTATATGGTCCCAAGTAGTTCTAATGCTTGATTTAGGCCATAGGCACTTGTGGGAGTAGTTGCTATCAATTTTATTGAAGTTGGTTCGCTTTTATTTTGACGTTACTAAAAAATTTCAGAAATTTTTTAGAGGAGACATTATGTTTAGGAGGATGTTCCAAGGTGGCTCTTCAAGGAAACAAGGTCCCAGGCTTGCAATACGCGATGCTGACGAGGAACCACCAAGACACGCTCCTGTTAGGCCCTATGAATGGCCATCGGAAAATTTTATGGATCAAGCGGGAATTAAAGAGGAATTCAACGTATATATACGCAATGCTGGTCTTGAGGACTTTGAAGCTGATAAATGCCCCCAATACAATGATCTCACAAGTTCATTTGTGAGATGGTTTGAGTTTTCATCATCGCATAATTCTCCTTCAGTCATGTTTGACCTTTACAACAAATCTTATACCATGGACTTAGAGGACTTCACTTTTGCTTGCAAACTTCCATCTTGGGGTAGTGTCAGGGATCCCCCTAAATCTGAATATAGAGACTTTCTTGCTAAAATAACTATGGGGGAATCTAGAGATATAACACACGCCACTTTAGGGAGCATTCATTTCCTTGCTATACACTATTTTGCTCTCTTTATAGGTAGATGCATTAATGCTAAGGATGAAGGATGTCACTTGTGTGCCCCTGATCTCAGCATTCTCAGAAGTGCTGTGTTAGGAGACCGATCTTATCATATGGGAGCCATCGTAGCTCGTAGGTTGCATCATAACAGATATAACGGAGATTTCTTTGGAGGAATTTATGCAACCCGCTTAGCTAATTTTCTTGAGATAGACATTCGAGAGGGTGATATGTAGTTACCCTCTACTTATTTGGATTTTGATTCTATGGTTTCCCACCAGTTTGTTGAGAGGACTGAACCACCTCTCCAGTATCGACTAATCTTTAACAAACGGCATGTAGTCCATATTACTCTTCCTGCTCCTGCCTTCCTTGATTCTCAGACGAAAGGAAGATATATTATTACCAGAGAGGAGGCAGATGAGTACGAGGGAAGAGCGGAGGCAGCTAGACTCTACGTTGCAGCTCAGGAGGTGATAGCCGCTGCGTCACAAGATGACCCCAGCTGCACCTACAGGTATCCGCCAGGCCATCCCTGGCAATAGTCCAACTTAGGCCAAAAGACTAAGCTTGGGGGAGTACGTATTTCCCACCGACATTACATTGATGTTCACACACACTCATTGCTAGATGTCGGTGTTCATATTTTTTCACTGTAATATCCATGCTAGATTATTTTCCTTTTCCTGCTTTCTGCTTGTGTGTTTAATAAACCTTAAGAAAAAAAATTAGTAGTAGTTTATTTCTTGGCTGTAGGATTAAAAAGGAAAACCCAAAAATATTTCATGTTCTTCTTTTGCTTGTTGGGAGCTTTCCCATGTAAATAGTTTTTATTTCTTTTCTTTTCTTTGGGGGTCAGTAGGAGAAGACCATGATTAAATTGTTGAAGTGGCTCTTATATGCATGATTGTTTATTTAACTTAGATCCCATATTACCTGTCTTCTCCTGTTTATTGAATGCTTGCAGATTCCAGCTTAGTCCAATGCACGTGCACCCCTATTATTATTCACATCGTTCGGTTGTGCAAGTGAAAGGCAATAATGATGATATACGATGGACTTATTGGGATGAGAAAAGCTGGTATGAACTCGACCTCTCTTGTTTTTGTAAATATGATGATTCATCGTTCCTGAGTTAGCTATTATGAAGTAAGCATATTTGCAATGACATTTAGAGATTATAATTGCTTCTGCCATGCTTGATTAGCTATGAGTTATAATGGTTTACCTTGCGTGCCAACATGCTATCAGAATGATTATGATGTGGTATGATGGGATGGTATCCTCCCTTAAATGAATTGAGTGACTCGACTTGGCACATGTTCACGCATGTAGTTGAATCAAATCAACGCAGCCTTCATGATATTTATGTTCATGGTGGATTATATCCTACTCATGCTTGTACTTGGTGTGAATTAATTTTTAATGTATGCTTACGACTGTTGTAGCTCTCCCAGTTGGTCGCTTCCCAGTCTTTTGCTAGCCTTCACCTGTACTAAGCGGGAATACTGCTTGTGCATCCAAACACCTTAAACCCCAAAGTTGTTCCATATGAGTCCACTATACCTTCCTATATGCGGTATTTACCTGCCGTTCCAAGTAAATTTGTATGTGCTAAACTCCAAAACTTCAAATGAAATTCTGTTTTGTATACTTGGGCTTGCTCATGTTTCAACTAGGGCTATCCTTATCTTCCATGTTAGGCGGTTATTCTCAAGAGGAGTGGACTACGCTCCTCATTCATGAGAAAATGGCTGGTCACCGGGATGCCCAGTCCCATGCTTTATGCAAACTAAATCAAAATAATTGCAAACAAAACTCCCCCTTGGACCCGTTGAATGTTGGAGGCACTCGTTGTTTCGAGCAAGCCATGGATTGATGCCTGCGGAGGATGGGGAGTATAAACTTTACCATTCTGTTTGGGAACCGCCTATAATTTGTTTAGCATGGAAGATATCGTCATCTCATAGTTGCTGCATTGACATTAAAAGTATGTCGCTTAAAATGTTATTCAATCTCTATTTTAAAACCGAGCTCTGGCACCTCTACAAATCCCTTCTTCCCTCTGCGAAGGGCCTATCTATTTAGTTTTATGTTGAGTCATCGCCCTTCTTATTAAAAAGCACCCGCTGGAGAGCACACCGTTGTTTGCATTCATTATAATTGGTTTACATTGGTTATGACTTGACTGGATCTCTTTTACCACGAATTACAATGTTTAGTCAGTCCTTGATCTTGGAAGGTGCTCTGCATTTATGTTTTACGGTCTTAGAAAGGGCTAGCGAGATACCACTTTGTTATATCATGTTATGATTATTTTGAGAAAGTGTTGTCATCCGAGTTTTATTATTATAACTCGCTAGCTGATTATGCTATTGGTATGAGTAATTGTGAGACCTTTGTGTTATTGTTAGTATGGTTAGTTCATAATATTTTCTGAAACTTGAATGCTGGCTTTTCATGTTACAACAACAAGAGCAAACAAAGTTTGTAAAATTTTTTCTTTTTCTCTTTCAGTCTGTCAACTGAATTGCTTGAGGACAAGCAAGGGTTTAAGCTTGGGGGACTTGATACGTCTCCGTCGTATCTACTTTTCCAAACACTTTTGCCCTTGTTTTGGACTCTAACTTGTATGATTTGAATGGAACTAACCCGGACTAAGGTTGTTTTCAGCAGAATTGCCATGATGTTGTTTTATGTGCAGAAAATAAAAGTTCTCGGAATGACCTGAAACTCCACGGAACACCTTAGAAAAAACAATAAAACATCTTCGCCAAAGATGAAGACTAGGGGGCCCACACCCTGTCCATGAGGGTGGGGGGCGCCCCCCCCCAAGGCATGCCGCCTACCTCGTGGGCCCCCTGGTGGCCCTCCGACGCCAACTCCAACTCCATATATTGGCTTTCGGGGAGAAAAAAATCAGAGAGAAGAAATCATCGCGTTTTACGATACAGAGCCGCCGCCAAGCCCTAATCTCTCTCGGGAGGGCTGATCTGGAGTCCGTTCGGGGCTTCGGAGAGGGGGATTCGTCGTCGTCGTCATCATCAACCATCCTCCATCACCAATTTCATGATGCTCACCGCCGTGCGTGAGTAATTCCATCGTAGGCTTGCTGGACGATGATGGGTTGGATGAGATTTATCATGTAATCGAGTTAGTTTTGTTAGGGTTTGATCCCTAGTGTCCACTATGTTCTAAGATTGATGTTGCTATGACTTTGCTATGCTTAATGCTTGTCACTAGGGCCCGAGTGCCATGATTTCAGATCTGAACCTATTATGTTTCCATGAATATATGTGAGTTCTTGATCCTATCTTGCAAGTCTATAGCGACCTACTATGTGTTATGATCCGGCAACCCCGAAGTGACAATAATCGGAACCACTCTCGGTGATGACCATAGTTTGAGGAGTTCATGTATTCACTATGTGCTAATGCTTTGTTCCGGTTCTCTATTAAAAGGAGGCCTTAATATACCTTAGTTTCTAATAGGACCCCGCTGCCACGGGAGGGTAGGACAAAAGATGCCATGCAAGTTCTTTTCCATAAGCATGTATGACTATATTCGGAATACATGCCTACATTACATTGATGAACTGGAGCTAGTTCTGTGTCACCCTATGTTATGACTGTTACATGATGAACCACATCTGGCATAATTATCCATCACTGATCCAGTGCCTACGAGTTTTCCATATACTGGTTCTCGCTTATTTACTTTTTCGTTGTTACTGTTACAATCACTACAAAATACCAAAAACATTACTTTTGCTGTCTTTACTTTTGTTACCGTTACTACCACTATCATATTACTTTGCTACTAAACACTTTGCTGCAGATAATAAGTTTCCAGGTGTGGTTGAATTGACAACTCATCTGCTAATACTTGGGAATATTCTTTGGCTCCCCTTGTGTCGAATCAATAAATTTGGGTTGAATACTCTACTCTCGAAAACTGTTGCGATCCCCTATACTTGTGGGTTATCAAAGCCTACGGTCCAGTTGTGGTGGAATTGATGGGGTCTCGATAACTAGGGAGCGAATCCGCTTTGCCTAGTTCTCGAGTTGTTGTTTCTTGTCCCTGAACCGCCGCCGGGTCGTCCCTTTATATACACAGGTTGACGCTCGGCGGTTTACAGAATCCCGAGGCCGGCTCATACATGTGTCCGGCTCGGTTTCTACCTTTTCCTATCTTACAATACAAATTACATATCTCATGGCAGTTTACGTCTATGGGCCCTAATCCGCCCTTGGGCTCTGGGCCTTTAAGTCTCTGTAGTAAAGCGCCATACTCCTTGTCTTCATCGGCTTCAATATGGATGATTCCTTGTGAGTATAACCCGGCCCCTCCTGGGCGGTTTATACTCAGTAGTTATATCCCCAACAGCTGGTATTGATGAAATTGAGCTGGACAGTTCGTACTTGAACATCACACAGTGTGCAGTACTAAAAATAATAGGGCACGTTTAACGATATGTAACCTAGTATAGCCATTGAAAATGTTACTGATAAAAATGTAATTGACAGAGTTAAACATCACAAGGCAAGTGCTGCCAGAGCAGGGAATGGCCCGATTGTCTATAAAAAGGTAGGGAAAATAGCTAAGACGGGTTAGGCCTGTTTACTACAACATGCTTAATACATCAACCATACAAAACACAGCCGTTGCAACTAGTATTGGCAAGATTATATTGGTCAGTTCATACTTGGTAAATCTTGAGGGGTAGTTGCTGGGGCACTACATCTGGGTCAGAGCCCGTGCCAAGTCAGTGGCAGCATGGCGACGTGTTCCTCTGGGTCAAAGCGTGGATCAGCGCCGCTGACATGTGTACCTACAAGAAGCAAGTAAATATTAGAAGCTAATCTGCAATTACACAAATGATGTAAAATATTGTAAGACATGGGATGCAACTAACCTTGATAGCAAACAACAACATCGCTCATTATGGCCCTGCATGAGTACATGGAAAGGCATGTTAACTATACCAGGGTTAGCATCCACCAAAAATAGCAAATGGAAATAAAATGGCAGCATCTCTAGTGGTATCTTCATTGTGGAGAGTAGCATAGTTGCACAGGGATATATTAAAAGATGGATACAAGTGGTAATTACATCAGGCTTAACAACATTCTAGGTCATGTATTGTAAGTTTGTAGCTGGTATTGGTGAAATTGAGCTGGACAATTCATACTTGAACATCACAAAGTGTGCAGTACTGAAAATAACAAGGCACGTTTAACTACAGGCCACCTAATATAGCCATTGAAACTGGTACTGATAAAAATGCAATTGACAGAGTTAAACATTGCAAGGCAAGTACTGCTAGAGTAGAGAATGGCCCAATTGTCTTATAAAAGGTAGGGAGAATAGCTAAGACAGGTTGGGCTTGTTTACTACAACATGCTTAATACATCAAACTTACAAAACATAGCCACTACAACTGGTATTCGTAAGATTGAGCTGGTCAGTTCATACTTGGTAAATCCCGAGGGGTAGTTCCTAGGGCACTACATCTGGGCCATAGCCCGCCTCAAGTCGGCGGTGGCGGAGGCGAGCTGTTTCTCTGGGACGACACACACAGCGGCCGTCGTGCCATTGACTGCCATCAGCTCCTCGACATCCATGTGATATGTGGTTGGGCTTACACGACAATGATCTGGAGTAGCGGCGGTGGGGGAGGGATTTGGAGACATGAGGATGTTTCACAAGTGCCATTTAAGCAATCAGGTCGGGGTCGTGATAGAGATTGGTGGGTTACCTGACTGGATTGACGAGGCTCGGGCAGGATGTAGATGTGCTTAAAGCTGTGGTTGCAGTGGTGGCGGTTTGAGATCCCGGGGGGGGGGGGCAGGGGGAGATACTGCGGAAATGTGATGGGTGTGGATGTGGTGGGAGGAATAAATTGTGAAATCGCACGCCTAATGAAAATTTTGATGTGAAACTTGAAACTTGGGTGTGGGGAACACACAACATAGACGAGGCGCGTAAAATACTCATGTGCGAGAAAAGAGAAAAGTGGCGTATCCCATTCAAAAAAAATCTACACATGTAGTTGATTAAATCGGTTAATGACGGTCGTGATGGTATGCTAGCTTTATTAGAAAACATCACACATGTAACTGACTTATGGATCATTAACGCAAAAAATGCACATGGTACGCCATAGAAACCGTGTGTTTTGTGACCTTAAAATAATTCTTATATCTATCAGCATCTATAGCCACACCTGCAAATTAAATAAATTTTTCATTGTAGCAGTGTTATTCAATGTATGTGAACGAGGAAAAGGTGACACTCGATGAACTCGTCGGTTTATGAAATGCAATCAAGTGTTAACCTGCCTCGCTCACACAACCAGAATTGATCCTATGCAACAAAAGTGAAGCTTTCTGCCATCCGCCGGCACGACTATTTAAGGTGTCCAACTCGCGCGGCGAGGTGGGACTAAAAACAAGATGCGGCCAGCTCGTCTCCGGTGGCTTCGAGTGACTGTGGGCGGATGTTTCGAGAGCATTTAGGGCTGGGGCATGGCTACAAAACTTCAGTGAACACATTCTAAGCAACACTCAAAGCCCTAAAAGGATGTGCTTATCGACATTATACATTAATAATAGATATTACCAACTTAAATTCCTAGATACTACTCCCTCCGTCCCAAAATATAAGAATGTTTTTGACACAATGATTGTGTCAAAAACGTTCTTATATTGTGGGATGGAGGGAGTAGTAATTAATCATACAAACTTACGGACGACACACACACACACACTAACTACTACTCACATGTTGCCCAGGCGTAATCGTTCTCCTTCCCAACCTTGTTGGCGGCAGACCACTAATGGAAATATGCCCTAGAGGCAATAATAAAGTTGTTAATATTATATTTCCTTATTCATGACAAAGGTTTATTATTCATGCTAGAATTGTATTGACTGGAAACTTAAATACATGTTTGGATACATAAACAAATACCATGTCCCTAGTGAGCCTCTACTAGACTAGCTCATTGATCAAAAGATGGTTAAGGTTTCCTAACCATAGACATGTGTTGTCACTTGATTATAGGATCACATCATTAGGAGAATGATGTGATGGACAAGACCCATCCATTAGCTTAACATATGATCGTTCAGTTTATTGCTACCGCTTTCTAAATGTCAAATACATATTCCTTCGACGATGAGATCATGCAACTCCCAGATATCGAAGAAATACCTTGTGTGCTATCAAACGTCACAACATAACTAGGTGATCATAAAGATGCTCCACAGGTATCTCCAAAGGTGTCTGCTGAGTAGGCATGAATCGAGATTGGTATTTGTCACTCCGTGTATTGAAGAGGTATCTATGGGTCCTCTCGGCAATACACATCATAAGAAGCTTGCAAGAAAAGTGACTACATAGTTAGTTACGAGATGATGTATTACAGAATGAGTAAAGAGACTTGCCAATAATGGGATTGAACTAGGTATGAAGACACCGATGATCGAATCTCGGCCAAGTAACATACCGATAGACAAAGGGAATTGTGTATGTTGTCATTATATGGAGAGGTGTCTCGATCATGACTACATAATTCCCGAACCCACATGGTCGCATGCTTAACGTTCATTGACGCTAGAGTAGTATTGGGATATTTGATGAGTGGTAACCAAATGTTTTTCGGAGTCCCGGATGAGATCCCGGACATCACGAGGAGTCTTAGAATGGTCGAGAGGTAAATATTTATATATAGGAAGTCATATTTTGGGTACCGGAAAAGGTGTAGTGTCTCCGGTATTGTACAGAGAAGCTTTCAGAAGGTTCTGGAGGGGTCCGGAAGTCCACAAGTGGGTCCACCACGACTCAAGGGCTAGCATGGGCTGCGGGGAGGCGCCCTGGCCTTATTGGGCTAGGCGCACCAAGTCCTCAAAATCCCATGTGGATAGGGAAGGGAAAAAGGAAGGAGCCCTAGTAGCAATAGGATTGGACTTGGAGTCCGAGCCGTCTCCCCCTTAGCTCCGCCCTAGGGATTGGAGGGACTGTTTCCCACGCCCTTCTGCTGGCACAGGAAATCGCCGCGCAACACGAGGATATGTGTCGTGCTTTCGTGACGATGAACGATTGCTTTACGAGCAAAGCAACAAAGAATCCGTCGCTTTCGTGGAGGAGAACCAGCCGCTTTCCAGCGCAAAACGGCAAAGATCGCCAAACCCTAGGGCTGCTAGGGCTCGGCAGGAAGTAGTGACAGAAAATAGACATACGTGAATAAGTAGTTTGTATTGATAGATCGATTGCTTGGGGTTTTCCAATCGGCCATGGCCTTACATATATACGGCACGCTGGACTTGGCGTATAAGATTACAACTCTGAAGCTAAAACCGATCAGGACTAGCCTTTCTTGATTCGGTTACCATGTAGCATACTTCTACAAAAAAATATACTTGCCAATCTAAGTACGTAACAAATCTAGGCCATATCCACGTACATGCAGTCTTGCATATATGAATAAAGTATTCCGGCCACGTCGCCATCACAGTAAATATAGTGGCTAAGCATATGTATAAATACCTTGAGCCCACCAAGAAAATATTAAATATTCCGGCAACGTCGCAAATCAAACTGGATAGTGGCCATCAGGACTAAGCATACTTCTTCATATAGGTAGATATATATCACTTGCATGCATCACGCCCATGGTCTAGTATAGCATATGATTCTTCTTAGGACTTGTATCTTCACCTTCCATGAAATTTTCTGTGGCAATACTTCAACAATGCATTAACGGATCAGCTTGATAAATCATTGATTTAATTTGGCTCATCACATACTAAGTAGCCAAATTATACCATCAACACATGCCCCCCTGTTTTTGGTACAATTGCATTGACCAAAAATATATAGGAATTGCCATAGGATAAACTCGATCATTGATCATATCATTACTCAGGGCGATGTCCAACGATACATCGGCCAAAATTTCTTAGGGCGATATTTCAAATAATATATCAGCCAAATTTTCTCAGGGTGATACTTGAAATAACATATCGCCACAACATGTTCAGGCCTCCTGCCACATGCTAGGATAATACTTCTTCAAATATTTTCCATTAAGAGCTTTGGACAACTTCTCTCCCTGCAAAGATTGTACAAAATATGAATTTCCACGAACAATCTCTATAATTTTATACGGGTCTTCCCAACTCGGCGACCATTTGCCGAATTTTCTATCTTTTGTTCCAATAGGTAAAATCGTTTTCCACACTAAATCCCCTATTTGAAACGATTTCTCTCTCACCTTTTTATTATAATCCATGGCTACTCTTAAGTTCTCCTTCTCAATTTCTCGCAAAGCTCTTAATCTCTCTTCTGAAATGTCATCTATCTTATCCATCATCAAATCATTATAATCTACAGTCGACAAATCATTTTTTCTGGCCACTCTAAGAGCTTGTAAATTAACCTCTACAGGTAACACCGCCTCCTGACCATATACCAGATCATACGGTGCCACTTGAGTCGCTCCGTGCTTAGATATCCGATGAGCCCATAAAGCTTCCAAAAGTATGTCATGCCATCTTTTCGGATGCTCCTCATTTTTCTTTTTGATAAGCTTAATTAATGTTTTATTGCTAGATTCGGCATGTCCGTTAGCTTGAGCATAGTAAGGCAACGAATTTAACAATTTAATTCCTAAAGATTCGGCAAATTCACGAAATTGATGAGACATAAAAGAAGCACCTTGATCAGTAGTTAAAGTTTGAGGAATACCGAACCTATGAATAATATGCTCTAAAACAAAACTAATAACCTCTTTGTGAGTCATATTTTTCAAAGGAACTGCTTTAGTCCATTTAGTAAAATAATCTGTGGCAACTAGGACGAAGCGATGTCTTTTAGAAGATGAAGGATGTATTTCACCAATAAAGTCTAAGCCCCATCCTCTAAATGGCCACGGCCTAATTATAGGATTCAACATAGATGCGGGCGCTAACTGTATATTCCCAAATTTTTGACATGCCTCACAACCTTTATAGTACCGAAAACAATCCTCTAGCAAAGTCGGCCAATAAAACCCTGCTCTTTTTAATAACCATCACATTTTGTGAGCCGACTGATGTGTCCCACATATTCCTTCGTCCACTTCACCCATAGCCACTCTAGATTGATCAGAATCAAAGCATTTTAAAAATAACCCATCGATTGTTCGGCGATACAACTCATCGTTAAATAAGGTATATTTCAAAGCTTGTCGCCGGATTTTTCTATCTCTCGTTTGACTTGGATCCTTTAAATAATTAACTAGAGGAACTCTCCAATCACTCGGGTCTAAGTTATTTGCTAATTCGGTCGTTTGTGACTCATGCACCGAATCTGCACTACACTATACAGCAAATTGTTCAACTGTGCTTGGCCCAAGTGCACTATGTGGCAAAGGACCCAACATTATAGACTCAACATGCATCGGCTTTTCTAATATAAAAAAACATTCCTTTGCTAATGTGATAACCGGATGCTTGCTGTGCTAAACAATTAGCTCAAGAATTTTCTTCTCTGGGTATATGATGGATGGTGAACGTATCTAGATACTTAATTATGTCTAAACATCGGTCCAAATAACTATTTAATAACCCATCAAAACATTGAAATTTGCCTTTAATTTGTTGTACTACCAGAAGCGAATCTCCAAAAGCATCTACATCCTTTACACCCATATCAACTACAGTTTGTAAACCAAACAGTAAAGCTTCATACTCAGCTTGGTTATTAGTGCAAGAATATTCCAAACGGACCGATGTATCGTAAAAAACATTATTAGGTGAAATTAAAACATTACCGACGCCTTGCCCGTCCCTACAAACCGATCCATCAAAATAAAGTTTCCATGGACACACACTAACATATTTTATATTTTCATCACCTTTAATCCTATGATCAACAATGAAATCGGCGATAACTTGACCCTTCATAGCACGCAACGATTCATATGTTAAATCATATTCTATTAGTGCGTAAGCCCACTTTCCAATCCTACCACTAAGAATCGGTTGTTGCAACATATACTTAATGACGTCAGCCTGGCAAGCTACCACACACGTACTAGAAAGAAGATAAGGCCGAAACATGGTACATGCATAGTATAAAGATAAGCATAACTTTTCAATAAACACGTACCGACTTTCGGCATCGAGCAAACGACGACTTAAGTATGCAATGATGTATTATTTTCCGTTGACCTCTTGCGCCAACACCGCACCGATCACCCTATCTTTTGCAGCAATGTACAACCTGAACGGCGCACCGGACATGGGCGCCCGCAATATTGGAGGATTTGACAAGCATTGCTTTATATTATTGAAAGCATATCGTTGCTCTGCCCCCCAAGTGGATGAACAAACAATTCAATTTTTCCTCCAAGGTTAGACATGAATCGTCTCAAGTAATTAATTTTTCCTAACAACTTTTGCACATCCCTTTTACACGTGGGTTCCTCCAAATTTCTAATTGCCTCCACTTTCTTAGGGTCAATCTCTATGCCATTTTCATGAATTATGAATCCTAAAAACTTACCAGCCGACACGCCAAAAGCACATTTGAGTGGGTTCATTTTAATCCATACCGGTGCATCCTTTCAAAAGCTGATCTTAAATCGGCTAAATGATGATCAAACCCATCTGATTTAACAACTATGTCATCAATATATATTTCTAGTACAATGCCTAGAAGATCATGAAAAATTAAATTCATAGTGCGTTGGTATGTAGCACCGGCATTTTTTAACCCAAATGTCATAACGACCCACTCAAATAAACCAACAAAACCCGGGCAACGAAAAGCAGTCTTAGACATATCTTGTTCGGCCATAAATATTTGATTGTAACCTGCATTACCATCTAAAAAGCTAATCACTTTATGTCCCAACGCATCATTAATAAGCATGTCGGCTATAGGCATAGGACATTCATCTTTCGGAGTAGCTTTATTCAAATCTCTAAAATCAACACAAATTCTAATATTACCAGTATTTTTCTTTTCCACGGGCACAATATTAGAAACCCAGTCTGCATATCTACACGGCCGAATAAACTTAGCTTTTAACAACCGATCAACCTCTTCTTTGATGCGGTCATACAAATTAGGATTGAAACTTCTACGAGGTTGTTTATGCGGCCTAAAACCGGATTTAATAGGTAATCTATGTTCTACTAACTCTCTACTCAAACCAGACATCTCAGTATAATTCCAAGCAAAGCAATCAATGAATTCTTTAAGTAATAAACATACCTTACTTTTCTGATCGGCTTTGAAGCTAGCTTTGATAAATGTATGCCTCAGGATACTTCCATCACCAATATCAATTTCTTCAAGTTGATCAGCGGATGAGAATCCTTGTCCAAGCTTTTCCATGTCATCAAAATCTTCAATTATTTCATGCATATCGCTCTTTCCGGAACGATACTCCTCCGTGCATCTTTGTAGCCACTTAATACTATCGTCTTTATTCATCATTTATATAGATAAATCATTAAGATGAGCTATGTCAGCCGGCTGTGCATTTATAGGTACAAAACCATCTCTACCGATACTGATATAATCATAATCCGATAAATCCCTACCGGTCAAACATCACATGTCACCGTGTTGCCAATCAACTGGCGCCTCCGTCAAAGCAATGCAAGAAGAATTGTCCTCCTCAATCACCTCAACATCATCATTAACCCACTGAATTAAGCATTGATCAAGAGTAGAAGGGATGCAACAATTTGCATGAATCCAGTCGCGTCCCAAAAGAATATTATACCGGCCTTTGACATCGACAATGAAAAATGCAGTCGACAATGTTTTGCTTCCGACTGTGAGCTCCATAGAAATAACACCCTTAGCCTCGGACAATTCCCCTGAGAATCCACTAAGTCCCATATTGGTCTTCATTAACTCGCTCTCTTTTCGATTCAGTTTAGAAAATACCGAAAAGGGCATAATATTAACACCTTCACCGCCATCAACAAGCATGCAACCAATAGGCTTACCATCAATGTGACCTCTGATAAATAATGGCTTTAGGTGCTGCCCATTCTTCTCTGGTTTCTCAAATGTAGAATTCTTTGGGCCAAGAACAAGTTCAGCAATTTCTGCCTCGGGCACGCGAAATTCAGCAGGCAATGCGAACACCATATTAACATCCATATCAGTTGGTATATCTTTATCATTCTCTGAATTTTCTGCAATAATGGTGTCATCCGTATTTTTATTTTCCTCTGCTGCTATGCGCTTCTCCTTCCAAGTTCTTGTGGGTATCATTGGTTTATCTTGATTGAACCATTTATCGCGCTTCTTCTCAGCTATCTCTTCCTTTATTTCCAATGTCTGCAGTCGCTGTACACGTCATTTCTGAGTGTGCGTAAGTCCCTTTGGGCACCACTGAGGTGCTGGTTTAGTCCCTGGCTCGACTGACTTAATTTTGCTGCCCCCCGGGTCCTTCGGCCTATACTGACGTAGTTTTGTTTTTCTGGCAAACATTTCATCTTTGGCCAAAAAACTTCTCTGCTGATCATATATGGTACTGGAATTAAATCCCTGACCGCGTACATTGCATGAGTCCCAACGTGTAGATGTACTAGTATTAGACTTAAAACTCCTCGGAGGCAAACTCCTGGACATTCCTGTGCAACAATTCTTTATGATCAAATCAGCTTGTGTGCTAGCCGATTTAGGCTTCTGAATAGTACGTGAGGATATAGCATCCGGCCGTGCATGCGGGTTATGCCCAGAATTAGTTTGCTTTTCAAATTGATTAGACTGGCCAGCTTGCCGCAACTTTACGCTATTATTTTTCTCCTCTGTACCGAGAGCTTCTTTTGAGACACTGCTTGTTTCTGTACAATTGACAACACCTTCATCTGATTGGTGTTCCGCTATTTTCAGACCATGATCAGCATCCAAATCATCTGAACTTTTTGTTGTTTTAGTTTCAGCACGCTTCACCGGCATCCATACGCGCTTGTAGTTGCCCTTATAGTTGTTGCACTCTGCACTGCGTACCGGTGATCGACCTCCACGAATCTCTATGGCGTTATGTGATCTAGCCTCCTCATTGAAACAAGCCCTTTTCTCATGTACGTTTGGTCTGAACATATGCCTCGGCGGGATCCATCCCGACTAAAAATAACCTGCTGGCCCTGTAGGATATGGCGCAAAAGGATTAAACCCCCATGGAGGAAACTGCGGATATATTGGAGGTGCACAACCCCAATATGTCGGCTCCATTGCAAAATACGGCTGTTGGTCATATGAACTTCCTTGCCATTGCTCATGACTATGAGGCCCAGAAGGAGATCTAGGACGCTTATTACCTCCGAGCTGATTAAACACATTGTTGGTCTGGCGTGAGGTATATTTTTCCAACAACATGCTAACTGTCGGCTTTGGCCTTGGAGCTTGTCTCCTTCCTCCGTCGACTTTCCACACTCCTATTTCTGGATTTTTTGGTTTGACCATCCTTGGAGGAGCACTATTATCAACAACATTTTTCTCTCTTGCGGATTCGGTCTGATCCGACCGAATAGGCATTTTTTTACTCTCGAGCTCGACCATATTGATAGGAAAAGGGTCACTGTCAAGCTTCATCTTAGGACCTTCTGTAAACGTCAATCGTCCTTCATTGATGGCCGATTGCACCTGTCGACGAAACACGTTACAATCATTAGTAGCATGAGAAAAAGAATTGTGCCACTTACAATAAGCTCTTCTATCCAATTCTTCTGAGGTGGAATTACATGACCCTCTCTTACTCTAATTAATTTATTCTGCAATAACATATCATAAATTCTATCACACTTGCTAACATCAAAAGTGTATTTAATTTCATCTCTTCTAGCAGGTGTAGCTTTCAAAGCAGAACATGCAAATGGTTTCGACTTTGGTGCTTGAACCCATTCGGCTACACATATGTTAACATCATCCTCACTAGCCGAATCACTATCATAATTTAAGGCGTTAACCACGTGGTTATCCTTCTCTTTATTTCTATTTTATTTAAACCGGTTGTATTGTTTAATTTCCTTAGCCTGGTTTTCCTATGCCAAATCCTTCTACAAAACTTGATTAACATCTAAAAATTCTTGCCCTTCTAGTTTATCCTTAATATGAGCAAGTAGACCCGAAAAGGCAAGATCGGCTAAATCCTTTTCGGCTATGGTCAAGCTGAAACATCGGATTTTGACATCTCAAAACCTCCTAATATAATCATGAACATGCTCATTATATTTCTGCCTAACCATGGTTAGATCTGAAAGTCGAAGTTCTGTTTCACCCCTATAAAAATACTCATGAAATTTTGGCTCCAATTGTGCCCATGTTGAAATCGAATTAGGAGCAAGCGATGTAAACCAAGTAAATGCAGTACCGGATAAAGATAATGGAAACAATTTTAATCTATAAACATCCGATGTGTCGACCTCGCTGCATTGTGCTAAAAATTGTCCCACATGCTCAAAAGTAGATCTACCATCTTCCCCCGTAAATTTAACAAAATCTGGAATTCTAAAACCACGAGGATATGGTGTCGAGTCAAAATAATCAGGGTATGGTTTTTGATATGCACGTGCTCTACCCTTGGGTTCTAAACCAAATTCTCTAAGTATATTAGCAAGCTGATCCTTAAAATTATTATTGGGCTGTATAGAACTGGCTTGTGGAGCAGATGAAATACAAGCACGCGGCGGAAACTCCAGCAACGAAATTTGAGCATGTGAAGTTTGCAACGGAGACCCACTAAAATATGAATCGGGTACCAGCCTGTATGGAACCCCGGTACCAACATGCGGCAGTGGTGGCGTACTATATGCTACTGTCTGATAACTAGGCTGCTGTAAATTAGAATTCAAATCAAAACTTCGGTTATTGTTATTGTGATTTTGTGAAACCGAAGTTGAAACAATAGGAGCAGTAGTACTAGGAACTAAATTATTAGCCGAACTACCAACATAGTTCCGGCCATCCAGATTATTGTTTAAAGGAACATGAGGCTGCATAGCATTAGCGGATGCACTAGGCGTATGTATATTACGTGGAAAATTGTTAAATCTGCTACTGTCTGGTGGCATCGGTCTTTTTCTAGAATACTCATCATTGACTTGCAGCACTAATGAGCATACATGACCAGGTAGACATTTTTCAAGATCGTTATTAAACTGCTCCTTAAATTCTTCAAGTCTATTAGCTACTGCTTGAGTAATTGTACGTGTCGTATTTTCCATATCAGAACCATATTTACTAGCTACGGACACATCAATTAGATCAGCAATTTCTTCGGTTGAGTTTTTTACCTGAGCATCGGAAGGGCTCGAAACTACCTTTTTGACGACGTTGTTCCTCGTCTTCGCGTATCCAGCCAACTTGAGCTTCAACCTCTCAACCTTTTCTTTCTCAAGCTCCTCTTCAAGCTCGCGCCGAACATCTTCAGATAGATCATCGAGTGTGACGGCGATGACGTTCTCCGGGTCGATATCGCTCCCGTTCTTGAACTCGGTACTCATCGTGTAGCTCTTCTTCTTCTCATCCCTAGCAGAGTCGCCAATTGTGTTGGCAAGGGAAATCACCGTGCAACACCAGGATATGTGTCGTGCTTTCGTGACGATGAACGATTGCTTTACGAGCAAAGCAACAAAGAATCCCTCGCTTTCGTGGAGGAGAACCGGCCGCTTTCCAGCGCAAAACGACAAAGATCACCAAACCCTAGGGCTGCTAGGGCTCGGTAGGAAGTAGCGACAGAAAATAGACGTACGTGAATAAGTAGTTTGTATTGATAGATCGATTGCTTGGGGTTTTCCAATCAGCCATGGCCTTACATATATACGCCACGCTGGACTTGGCGTATAAGATTACAATTCTGAAGCTAAAACCGATCAGGACTAGCCTTTCTTGATTCGGTTACCATGTAGCATACTCCTACAAAAAAATATACTTGCCAATCTAAGTACGTAACAAATCTAGGCCATATCCACGTACATGCAGTCTTGCATATATGAATAAAGTATTCCGGCCACGTTGCCATCACACTAAATATAGTGGCTAAGCATATGTATAAATACCTTGAGCCCACCAAGAAAATATTAAATATTCCGGCAACGTCACAAATCAAACTGGATAATGGCCATCAGGACTAAGCATACTTCTTCATATACGTAGATATATATCACTTGCATGCATCACGCCCATGGTCTAGTATAGAATATGATTCTTCTTAGGACTTGTATCTTCACCTTCCATGAAATTTCCTGTGGCAATACTTCAATGATGCATTAACCAATCAGCTTGATAAATCATTGATTTAATTTGGCTCATCACATACTAAGTAGCCAAATTATACCATCAACACCTTCCACCTAAATATAGAGGGGAGGGGCGCCCCAAGGGGACACACCAAGCCCTTGGCACCCCTCTCTCTCCTGTTACTCCATAGTTCCACCGCCTCGTCCTAGTGACGCTTAGCGAAGTGCTATCGGTGCTGGACCACCACCATAACCACCACACCGTCGTGTTGGTTGTGATCCCACCTACTTATCCTCTCCCACTTGCTGGATCAAGAAGGAGTAGATGTCATCGAGCTCCACATGTGCTAAACTCGAAGGTGTTGTTCGTTCGGCATAGGTCGGTTGGATCGTGATAGGATCGCATAGAGTAAGACTACATCAACTGCGTGATAAACGCTTCTGCTTAGTGATCTACAAGGGTATGTAGATGCTCTCCCCCTCTTGTAGCTATGCATCTCCATGGATAGATCTTGTGTATGCGTAAAATTTTTTGTTTCCCATGCAACGTTCCCCAACAGTGGCATCATGAGCCAAGTCTATGCGTAGATGATGTGCATGAGTAGAACACAAACAAGTTGTGGGCTGTGATGGTCATATTGTTTACCACCAACGTCTTATTTCGATTCGGCGGCATTGTGCGATGAAGCGGCCCGGACCAACCTTACATGTCCACGTACATGAGACCAGTTCCACCGACTGACATGCAACTTGTTTTGCATAAAGGTGGCTGGCGGGTGTCTGTTTCTCCTACTTTAGTTGAATCGAATTTGACTACGGCCGGTCCTTGAAGAAGGTTAAAACAACAAACTTGATAAACCACCGTTGTGGTTTTGCGTAGGTAAGAACGGTTCTTGCTAGTTACCCATAGCAGCCATGTAAAACTTGCAACAACAAAGTAGAGGGCGTCTAGCTTGTTTTTGCAGGGTATGATGTGATGTGATATGGTCAAAATGCGATGTGATATGGTCAAAATGTGATGTGATATATGTTGTCATATGAGATGATCATGTTTTGTAATATCGACAACTGGCAGGAGCCTTTGGGTTGTCTTTTAATTTTTGTATGACCTGCGTGTCAATCATTAAGTGCCATGTAATTGCATTACTTTATCGCTCTGCGTTAGCAATAGTTTTAGAAGCAATAGTTGGCGAGACGACCCCGACGCAATGATGGAGATCAAGGTGTCGAGACGGTGACGATGGAGATCATAACGTTGCTTCGGAGATGAAGATCAAAAGCACAAGCTGATGATGGCCATATCATGTCACATATTTTGATTGTATGTGATGTTTATCCTTTATGCATCTTATTCTGCTTAGATCAACGGTAGCATTATAAGATGATCCCTTCACTTAATTTCAAGATAAAAGTATTCTCCGTTAGTATGCACCGTTGCTAGATTTTGTTGTTTCGAGACACCTCGTGATGATCAGGTGTGATAGACTCTATGTTCACATACAATGGTTGTAAGCTAGTTTTACATGTGTAGAATACTTGGGTTAAACTTGATGAGCCTACCATGTACAGACATGGTCTCGAAACACTGGAGACCGAAAGGTCAAACATGAGTCATATAGTAGATATGATCAACATGTAGATGTTCACCATTGAAGACTACACCATGTCACGTGATGATCGGATATGGTTTAGTTGATTTGGATCATGTATCACTTAGACAACTTGAGGGATGTTGATTTAAGTGGGAGTTCATTAGTAATTTGATTAACTGAACTTACCATGAACTTAGTATTGATAGTATTGCATATCTTTGTTGTAGAACAATGTCTCGTGTTACCGTTCCCTTGTATTTTTTTAGTGTGTTCCTAGAGAAAACTAAGTCCTGCATGCACTGCTAGGTGACAGACCTGCTGCAAGAGCTGATACAGACGTTATGAATGTTTGACAAGCTCGATCTGATGACTACTTGATAGTTTAGTGTGCCATGCTTTATGGCTTAGAATCAGGGCTCCAAAGATGTTTTGAATGCCATGAAACATACAAGATGTTCCAAGAGCTGAAATTGGTATTTCAGGCCCATGCCCGTGCTGAGAGGTATGAGACCTCTCACAAGTACTTTGCCTACAAGATGGAGAATAGCTCAGCCAGTGAGCATGTGCTTAGAATGTCTGGGTACTACAATCATTTGAATCAAGTGGGAGTTAATCTTCCAGATAAGATAGTGATTGACAGAGTTCTCCAGACACTATCACCAAGCTACTAGATCTTCGTGATGAACTATAATATGCAAGGAATGACTAAAACAAATTCCGATATATTCACGATGCTGAAATTGGCGGAGGTAGAAATCAAGAAGGAGCATCAAGTGTTGATGGTTAATAAGACCACTAGTTTCAAGAAAAAGGGCAAGGGAAAGAAAGGGAACTTCAAAAGGAATGGAAAGCAAGTTGTCGCTCCAGTGAAAAAGCCCAAAGCTAGACCAAGCCTAAAATTGAGTGCTTCTACTGCAAAGGAAATGGTCACTGGAAGCGGAACTTCCCAAATACTTGGTAGATAAGAAGGATGGCAAAGTAAACAAATGTATATTTGATATATATGTTATTGGTGTGTACCTTACTAGTGATCGTAATAGCTCCTGGGTATTTGATAGGGGTTCAATTGGTAAGATTAGAAACTCGAAACAGGAGTTGCAGAATAAACAGAGATTGGTTAAGGGCGAGGTGATGATGTGTGTTGGAAGTGTTTCCAAGATTGATATGATCACCATCGCACACTCCCTCTACCTTCGGATTAGTGACGAGCCTAAATAAATGTTATTTGGTGTGTGCGTTGAGCATGAACATGATTAAATCATTTTTATTGGAAATACGGTTATTCATTTAAGTCAGAGAATAATTGTTGTTCTGTTTACATGAATAAACCCTTCTATGGTCATACACCCAATGTAAATGGTTTATTATATCTCGATCGTAGTGATACACATGTTCATAATATTGATGCTAAAAGACAAATAGTTGATAATGATAGTGCAACATACGTGTGGCACTACTGTTTTGGTCATATTGGTGTAAAACGCATAAAGAAATCCATGTGGATGGACTTTTGGAATCACTTGATTATGAATCATTTGATACTTGCGAACCATGCCTCACGGGTAAGATGGCTAAAACTCTGTTCTTCGGAACAATGGAGCAAGCTAATGACTTATTGGAAATAATACATACCGATGTATGCGGTCTCACGAGTGTCGAGGCACGTGGCGGGTATCGTTATTTTCTGACCTTGATAGATGATTTGAGTAGGTATGGGTATGTCTTCTTTATGAAACACAAGTCTCAAACATTTTAAAAGTTCAAAGAATTTCAGTGTGAAGTGGAGAATCATCGTAATAAGAAAATAAAGTTTCTATGATCTGATCACGCAGGTGAGTATTTGAGTAACGAGTTTGGCCTTCATTTAAAACAATGTGGAATTTTTTCACAACTCACGCCACCTTGAATACCAACGTAACACTAAAAAAAATACACTTCCGTGATGATACGTGGTTGTCACATTAGGTCACATTTTCTGTCATGCATGTACATCCATGACGATTTTATGACAGAATCAAGATAGTCATACCTGTGCTATCGTAGAAGTGTTCCATGACATTACCAAAAATATCATCACGGAAGTGTCCACATCCATGACAATAAATCATGCGCCATAGAAGTGCTTTCGTAAAGGGTGAACGACACGTGGCATCCACCATAATGGGACGCCGTTAAGCTATCGGGTCCGGTTTTGGATGCGATAATCCGTTAACAGCCCGGACCAATGGGGATTTTCCACATGTAAAATTCTCATTGGCCGGAGGAAACATGTGTCTGCTCCTCGATGGGCCAGATGTCATCCACTCATTGGCAGGAGGCGCCTATGATACATCAACACATGGCACGGCCCAACAGAGGCCCATTCTGGTGAAAAGGCTGGCCCATTTGACTTGGTCAAAACGTAATGGGTCAGCCCACAGAAAGCATGTTAATGGCATGTTCGTATATTGCTCATTTACGGCCCGCTAACACCCGACCCGTTATGGCCTATAGGAATTAAGCCTAGTAGCTTCATCTGGGTCGTCCAATATGATTCCAGCCCGTTGTAACTTCCGGTCCATGTATGGCCCATGATGTCTTTCAGCCCATATGAGGCCCTTCGTAACTCTGGTTCCATTAAAGGCCAGAGATGAAACTGGCCCATAATGAACAGTGTATTGCTTTATACCCATTAACGGCCCATTATTTCGTCCGTCGTTTCTAGCCCGTGTTAACTTTTCGGCCTTCTAAGAGCCCATTTATTCTTGGGCTCATTTCTAGAATTCGGTTAGTTACGGTCCGTTACTGGCATGTTCCGTTTGTGGGCCAAATTCAGCCCGTGGTTCATTCGGCCCGTTTGTGGCCCGTTAACCCGTTGGGCTGTTTTCATGTCAAGAAAACACATTGGGTTGTTTTCATAGAGTTATCAAATACGACCTATTAACGGCCCGTTATGGTCCAGGAATAGTACGAACCATGACTGGCTAAATGATTATACGCCTCGTAGAAGGCCCATGGATCCTATGGCACATAGAAGACCAATGGATCCTACGGCCCGTAGAAGGCCCATGGATCATACAACCCATAGAAAGTCCATGGATCCTACGGCCGTAGAAGGCCCATGGCTCCTACGACCTGTAGAAGGCCCATGGATCCTACGGCCCGTATAGAAGACCAATGGGTCCTACGTCCCATAGAAGGCCCATGGATCTATGGCCCGTAGGAGGCCCATGGTTACAACAGTCCGTGTGTTGCCATGATTATTGTGGCCTAGTTACCAAAAAAGGTTATTGTGGCCACTAGAAAAACACAGAAAAAGAACTATAGTGACTACAAGCAAACAACAAAACAAGACAATAAGGAAATAAATAAGCAAGCAACTAATGCTAGCCTATTACCGCGATAACACATATTACATCCACTGGGCATCAAAGTTCGCCAGCAGTGCAAATATAGGAAACAAAGCAGCATATTACATACACTGGCCGTCAAAATTGGCCACTAGTGCAAATAAACGTGGCAGCAAAACAAGAGCGTAACTGAAACAACTTCAGAAGAGCTCAAGAAACGTTATCCTGGGTATCCACCATGCTGGCAATAAGCTTAGCAAGCTTATTAGCTTTGTCCTGTTTGGTGCTAATATCCTCCAACACTTGCTGTTGCACCAGAAAGTATGCATGTGAATGCTCTAGGGACTTCCACAGTCCTTCCGCTTCTTGTCGCAGCACAGTTGATCGATGTCTTTCAGCTTGTAGTTGAGACCCAAGAAACTGACCTGATTCAGACAGTGAGTTTGAATAGCTTGTGAAAGCGGCAGTGGCCAGTAACTCGAACACTAAACCAAGACAGGACTTTGGGGTTGTCTCACTGTCTTCAAGATAGTCTTCCTTAGTTGTTTTATCAGCTTTGTTGGATACCAACAAGGATGTCTCACTATCCTGAACCTTATCTTGATTACTTCCTTTACCATTGCTTAATAAGGCACTCTTCCCCAATATTCTGTCAGCATTCTAAAAGAAGAAACAAGCAGACACATAACATGTTTAGCATGTACTAGTATATGAAACTCATTTCGGTGAACCAGTTCACTAGTAAGGTGGACAGGATTAAACTACCAAGTCTTCTATTTCCAAGTACTAGTACATAATAAAAGCATCAAATAAACATATATTTATGTCCTATGGTCACTACATTGTCTTGCCAAATCAAAATAGAGACACAGTTCAAATCATATCAGTTCAAGACAAAGCAACAGTGATATAATACAAAGCGTGGGAAACTACATGGCACAACAAGATTTCAGATGGGTACCATGGGTTTACATGTACAACAACACTATTGGCTCTGTTGTGATGCTAGTAATGTGCATGATATGAGAACTCAACTGTATACACAATTGAAATTGAAATCAACAAAGCTATTGATAAGAGCAAACCTGTTAAAGAAACATGCATGAACATACCTGATGTTCCATTGGAGTTTCGATTGGTTCCTTCAATTTAAAAATAAGTTTGTATGAGTAAATAAAGTGATACAAGAGCAAAGCAGTATGCATGGTAGCAATGGAATCTTAAATTAGAACAGTTGTTCTTCAGGTTTAGGCACTTGTTCTACATGAACAGAGTAGAGTAAGACGCAAAAATATAGTACTTAAAATAGAAAATAAGCTCATAGACCTTACCACATTCTTGGTTCGGGACCAATATAGAACAAGGCGTTCCCAGTCATCGTCCAGTAAATGTTTCTCAGGAGAACTTAAGGGAATTTGATGAGTTTCTTTGACGGTGAAGTACGTTTTCTTCAGGTAATTCCGATACTGCCACCAAGCATTCTTGAAGATAGTAGAGGGTTTAGCACAGGTCACCTCATCGCAAGTTTCCAAATCGGTCCTTCTCTATTGAGAAAAATGGGAAAATTTGCTGTATTATAGCCACCATGGAGGTAGTATGTATGGGACAAAGCAAAGTAATTGCCATGAATAACATTACTCCTGGACAAACACCTACAACTGGCATTTTCCTTCATCTTCAGTATAATATTTCCAAGATGGGAAGATACGCACATAGGATTTAACAACATCAAATGCGATAGATGCTAAACTATGACTAGCTGGTTGTGCTTCCTCCACAGGAATAGGCGTACTAACTGGTGGAGTTGGGGTTCGCGGTGGTAGTACTGGCCCTTTGGGCACTGGACCTGCCTTACTAACTGCTCTTGTTTGGGAGCTCTGTGGTGGAGATGGTGTTGTGTCAACAGGAACTGGGTTACTATCTGCTGGGGTTGGGGTTAGATTGGGTGAAGCTGGTTCTCTGTACATCGCAGTAGGGGTGCAATCTGCGAGAGTCTGGGTTATGTCTGGTAGGGATGGTTCTCGTGCATGTACAACCGGGTGCTATCTCCACCAAGAGGTAGCACTGTTTTATTTACTCCGCTAGATACTGGCATCACCCGCTCCAATTCAAATGGCTGATAAGTAGGAAACATACTTGAATGTACAAACATTGTATGAGAGACAGATGCAATAGATAGTGTGGAAAAAGAGGGCATGAAATAGTTGACATGTATATTGTTTAACTAAAATGGATAGCATGACATAATTTCACATATATGATGTCTATCTAAACTGGATAGCATAGCATAACATAATTCAAAGATATGATGAATGACTAAACATGATCGCATGGCATAATTCACCTACAGGTTATCTAAGTAATCAGGATCGCATGATTTAATTCACATATGTGATTTATATGCTAAACAAAGGGCATTCGATATGATGTCTGAACTAAGAACATGGTGTTTAATATTGTGTATATGATGTCTAAACTATGCAATGCAAGACACCATATGCATGATATGAGCAGTATAACTGTGCCAAGTTAGAGAATACACCTCGGTGGCGGAATAGGACTGGTCATCTGTCTTTGAATCCATCTATGAGGAGCTATCGGGACCCAACAAGAGATCTGCTTCGACAGGTAGCACTGTCTTCTTTGAAGGCCTTGTTTTCACTCCAGATTTTTCCATCTCCCACCCAAATGGCTGATTCACAGGAAGAGTAGTTTAATGTACAAACATTATTGATAAATGGAAATGTAATGAAGAAAAGGATGTGCAAGATATCATTCAAATATATGATGTCTGGTTAAACAGGATGGCATTGCACATTTCACATATATTATGGCTGGCTAAAAGACAAGAGACTGCATAATTCCATATATGATATAGAAACTAAATAGGTGGCATTACAGAACATATTTAAACTAAGTAGATGACATATATGATGTCAAAAGTAGGCACTTCAAGGGAACATATGCATGATATGACTAAAATCATCATGCCAAGGTAGAACAAACACCTTGGGGGTAAATAGGAGTGGTCAGCTGCGTCTGATTCCACCTCAGAACAGATATCTTCCTCTGGATTACAATCTGGAGAGGGGGGTTGTCATTGAACCCACCATGGAGCGATGTCTGCATGACATTGTATTGCCGTGCAAAACTCTTCTCTTTTTCTCTACATGTTCATCATGACTGTGTACAATATCTGACATGCATACGGAAAGAATATGGTGAGATTATGTAAGGAGAGCATGCAAAAATTTAGAGTGATGGTAACAACCAGTGGATGGATCCAAAAATAATGATTGCAGGCTAATGATTGCTTTAATTTAACAAAAAACAGATGATGATTGCTTTACTATTTATTTCCCACACAATATGAACAACATAGGCATACCCTAGGTGAACCAGATATTAGACAAAGATACTATTCATTGCTACCTCGATATGTGCCCCACAACTAATTTAGAACTCAAGTTTGAACATTAATTTGGACCTGACTTGGAGTCTAAGAGGTGAACGGGACGATAAAGTAGCAGGTAATTTTAAGAAATGCATAACATAAGCAGAAACAAAAGAGTGCGACCTCTCTTGTGGACCCATGTACTCCTTAGGTTCATCTGCTGAGTCGATGATGGTGATTCCGTTGCGGCGGGTGCTGGCGGCAAGGAAGGAGATCTGAGGCGGAGAAAGACGGTCAGGAGTCGTGATGTCTGGTTTTGTGGATGCTTCTGTCGATGGAGCAACTCAAGTGAGGTGGACGACGTCGCGACAGGAGCAGGACAAAGCACAAAAACTTCCCTTCGATACCTACCTGTAACTGAAGTAATTGTGTAAGGGCTCATTTGGCTTGCATGATTCTAAAAACGCAGGGATAGGAAAACACCGGAATAGGATAGGAATGCACATGGTAAATAGAGCATTTCTAAACACAGGATTTCTATCAACTTGGGTGTTTGGTTCACAAGAATTGGAAGAGCAAAGGAATGCAAAGAAACATGGCTGAAATAAAGTGAAACCATATGAAAGCGTGTACAGTTAGAATATTATTCTGCCACTAATGCACTTGGTCTTGTTTTCATGCATAGGTTTTTGAAAAGTAGGTCCAGGTGGATGTTTTGCTCCATTCCTTTCAACAAAATGCATGAATAATTGAATAGTAGAGTCCCATAGGAAAATTCCCTATTGCTTTGTTTTTCCGTTGAACCAACATAGCCTTAATGGATCGACATGAATGTAGAGTAATAAGTGATCCAACAAGTGTACAACCTCTTTGCCGTAGTTGTGTCATGCTCAGCATCATTGGGTTGGTCACTAAAGAAGTTGAGGCAGAGGTGGCTGTCTGAAGCAGCAAAAGACATACATCGTTAATCTCAAGTGGGATTCTAATAGCATCTCCAATAGATGATCTAAAATAGATGTAAAATTTGCATCACCAAAAACTACCTGACTACAACAGATGAGGTAAAAACTGTTGACTCTGAATTTAACTATCGAAACTGAAATTTACTATGGAATCTGAATGTTACTATCGAAACTGAATGCAATGGTAGTAGAGAGGCACTTGACATGTAGTTTAGGGAGGTCCTGCAGTTCATCTTCAACCTGCACCCCCCTGAGCCGCCAGCCACCACCGGCCAAACTGCCGGCCCCAGCGCCGCCTCGCCACCCTGAAACAACTCCCCACCACTGGTCCGCCGCCACCCCGCCGCCCCGGCCATCCCTCTAGCTCCCCCCCAGAGCGCTGAGCCTTTTCTCTCGCGATCCCCACGCCACCACCCCACCACCGTGCCCCCCATCATAGGCGACCGCCCCCCACCTTGAACCTTAAGATAGATACTGGGGTACCTCTCCGGCGAGCCTCCCTCCCTGCTGCGGGAGGTTCTTCCTTAACTCCGGTGAAACCCCCCCACCCCCTGAACATTGACTGACCCAAAAGTCGATTCAGTCAACTGAAGTGTAGCTAAATCGAAGAAGAGCAGCAGCACGAGCGAGGGGGAGAGTAGCACCAGTAGCACGAGCGAGCGAGAGCCAGAGAAGTAGCAGCTGGGCGAGCGAGCGAGCGAGCGAGAGCAAGAGCAGCAGTAGCGCGAGCGAGCGAGAGCCAGAGTAGTAGCAGCAGATCCGACTGGTATGGACGCCGCCGCCGAAGGGTCCTCGCACTGGGGGAGAGCTCTCCACCGTGGAGATGTCGCCCGCGGCGCTGGCTTC
The DNA here is from genome assembly GCF_002162155.2 of Triticum dicoccoides. Classification (NCBI taxonomy): domain Eukaryota; kingdom Viridiplantae; phylum Streptophyta; class Magnoliopsida; order Poales; family Poaceae; genus Triticum; species Triticum dicoccoides. Next base: position 582,810,376 of record NC_041387.1, read on the forward strand.
AAGGTAGCCGCTCCATGGGGGTGCGGGATGGAGCACTGTCGGCACCGAGAGGTCGAGTTAAGGAGAAGGTGTGATGCGATGAGTGTACAACCTCTTTTGGTGGCGCCGAGTAGGCCTCGGCTTCGTCCGAGGAGTCGGTGAGGATGCTGCGGTTCCGATGGAGCAGGTTAACGCTGCGCTGTGGGGATGGAGCAGTCGCCATAGACGAGGCGATCGTCGGAGTAGCTCCTTGGAGGTGGAGGACGGGGCGACTGAACCGGTGGGATGACGAGATGGATGACGGATCCTCATCCAGGGAGGTGGATGAGGGATGTCGAGCTATTGCGTTGGACGACGTCGTCGGGGAAGAGACTCTGGCTTGGCAGCGATGAGGTGGCGGATGGAGGAGGGTGGGGTTTTGCGGCTGGAGCAGAGAGGTTATGGCGCCCTGGGATTTCAAATGGCGAAAATGAGGCGATGTGAGGGGGGAACCATGACTTAGGGACGCACTTGTCCAAAATGTAGGGTGTGTTACAAAAGTACCCCCACGATTTGAACTAGCCGCCCTTTTGGCTCAGAGTTAGAAGGGGGGTTTCGCGTGTCGAGATTTGGCAGCTGGAGGGAGTTTTCGCGCGCGTTGTAATTTCGGGATAGCAAGGCGCGGGTTGTGAAGGCGCTAGTTTTGGGAGCACGATATCTGAATTTTCGGGATATAACAAGGCGCAGGTTGAGTTTTAGGGACAAGCCTAATGTGCAATATTGTACTTGTACCAAATCAATCCGCACTTCCCTCAACGAAAAAATGAGAAAAATAAAACTATTCACACCACACAAAGAGAGAGTCTTGTCCTGTTTTACTATACAAATGCTATTCAAAGCTACTCCCTCCTTCCATCTACATAGGGCCAAATGCGTTTTTCGAGGCTAACTTTGACCAAATATTAGAGCAATAATATATGACATGCAACTTACACAAAACACACCATTAAATTCGTGTGTGAAAGGAGTTTTCAATGATATAATTTTCACATTGTGCAAGTCATGTACTATTAATCTTGTCAATAGTCAAAGGCGGTCTTAAAAAATGCATTAGGCGCTATATACATGGAAGGAGGGAGTATGAATCCATGTTATGTCCAATTAATTTTTTTCGCTGGCTGTATAATGCATGCAACCTACTCATACCAACATTTTAGTGCATTCCAAATGTCTATACTACCGCTGCAATTCGAACTGAATTTGAATTTGTTTCTCTATGTCAATAAGAATCTACAATCATGATTGTTGCCAACTTCAACCATCATTCGTGTATTACCTTAAAAAACACACCACACGATTTCTATAGAGATAGATATGAACTATGTGTACTATTTGAACTCGAATCCAATTTTGAATACACTTGATGTTGATTCCAAATAATAGTACATTTGATGTACTAAGTATATATTCATAATCTAAACTATGTTCCATACATACACCGTGTTTATCACACAAGGTATAGTGCCCCGCCCCCTACATTATGATAAGTATTTAGCCCTGAGCTGCAAAAACCACACATTAGCCCAAATTATAATCAATGTTCTACATTATGATATCTTCTTCAAGTATCTGTATCCACTTTTTTATAATGAATTATGATCTTTGTTTGTCTTTTACACCCTCACGATCCTCTTCTATTTGTAGCTAGCTAGCTCTAATTTCTATCGTGCATGCACACGCCCGTCCCCCTCTCACCCTCCCTCAGCGTCCCCTCCATCGCGCACGTTTGTTATTTCTCTTTAGGTCATTCACCCGCGGTGTGTGTAGTCCCCCGGGCTCTTTCTTTCCGGCACACACCGGTCGATATACCTCTCTAGCCAAGTGTGCCTACCACAAACACATATATACTTCCCCTCTTCTCTTCTCACCGTCCATGCCCCCTATGTCCAATACGGTTCCACACAGGTGCACACTCTCGCCCCTCTTTTCATTGATCTCATAGTCGCAGACTCCTCCCCCATCGACATGGTAGGCCTCTCGCACCACCTCCAAGTCGCACCCCTCTCCCCCTGTCTATCTCTCCGGACCTGATTTGCTTCTAACACATGCATGCATGTATACGTGCTGATCTCCCTACATATAGCCAGGTCGACTATAATTCATTTTCCCCATGCACTGATACACTTACCTCACTAGTTATGTCTCTTCCTTTCTCGGACACACGATGGTAGATCTTCCTATGTAGTTACGTATGCTTAACACAACCATATCGTCTCCCCTCATCATCCTTGCATACCTCCTGACCCGTCTCTCACACGCACATTCATAGACAGACAAACATCCCCCATCCTGTCTTATTGATATTGCACTCGTACTCTCCATTTGTCTAGCAGGCCTCTCCCACTATTTGTGAGACGCCACTTCACCACCAACCCTCTGACACTCTACATTTGTCTTTCTCCCAACCTTATTCCTCTGCTACACATATCCATGGATGCCGATCGATATCCCTCAATACATAGCTAGGTCTCTCTCCTTCCCCACACATATACTAGTCGATGGTCTCTGCCCCTCCCCCCCCCCCACACACACACGCACCGATAGTCGAATATTGTAGGTAGGTATCCATGCCACAGAAAAACTACACCTCTGCCCTCTCAAATTCAAGTAGGCCAACCGCCATGTATCTTTGACGTGGGCAAACACAAATTCGATGGCACTCTTTATCGATCGCGCAGCCACCCATTTCATCCCTGTTTTCAATTCTATCGATATCTCACGTCCATGACTCCATTTCACACACATTGCATATGTTATGTTTTTTTTGTTTGAGATATCATCAACACATTGCCTCTGTTTCGCACAAACCCTCTCTCTCACACCCACCCACATACATACCTACACCTAAAGAAGAGGTGCATGCAAGACGCACGTACTCACGTCTCGTTCCCGGCCACACCCGCGCGGCTACACGATGAAGTTCATTTCTGTATGAAAAGGAAGCCCACGTGATAATTTGACGTGTGTAGCGGTTGTTTACTCGAAGGAGGGTCGGGTACCGTGCCTAGATGGAACAAAGTTTGACTTGACGTGTTAGTATTAAATAAAGTTATATATTCCTAGATGGCACGTACAGAATATAAAACAATTGTCATGGAGAAAATGGAAAAATGGGTTTATCTCTCGTCACACCATCTCACACAAGGCAGCGGTGGCCTCTCTCTATCAGCGTTGGTCAGTGATTCGGCCACATCTTGTCCGCTGGCAGAAAGGGAGGATGTGCATCGTTTCTTTGTTCTACGGTGTTTAGGCAGGACATCTCGCCGTTCTCTTTGACCAAGCTCTGGCGTGGTCGGGCCTTCGCCACTTGCTCACTGCTGCAGTATGGGAAAACCCCGGCTACCGGCGCCCTCCTGGTAACATTCCGATGACCCTCAGGTAAAGCTTTGTCCGTCCTTGCTCCACTGCCCATCTTCCCATGTTGCTGCATGTGGATCTTCTTTAGTTGTTTGCTTAAAATGTATCTCGGCTAGCGTACTTTCCGTCTTGGAATCTCGTCCTCGAACCATTTTTGATAAACCACCATGTGCCATTTTTCCCTTATTACATGGAATATGCTATATTTTTGTCAGCGTGTGTGTCTTCAATTCGTGTTATTGGGAAGTAATTGTTTCCTTTCTACCTCCTTTTGCAAACAGGGCTATCCATTTTCACCTCGTTGCTATTGCGACCTTTTGGTGAACTGCACAAATCACTTTTGTCTTAAGAGTGTCTTGTGCAGTTCCGCCAAAATATCACACAAGCAACGTTTTTACATTTTTGTGGGACTTCAGGAAGGGAGATTGGTTTTGCTATCCTCCTCATCCAACTCCATGCCTAATCTTCTCCAACAAGTAGTTAGTCCTAAAGAGAGATTGTAGAGGTGATCGGCTTCTATTTGTGTGTGTTATGTTTCATCATCTAGATTATTGTAATCACACTGACTAGATATCTTTGCAAATAGGGATGGTCCGCTCGATTTTAGTGGAGCTGCACAAAATGATCGGATTGTGGTGTCCTCCATGCACCTCTTTTTTGGCTACAGAGCTGGGTGAAACTAGCTGCCAAGAAATGAACATTGTGCCAAGGAAATGGAGCCATGCCTATGAACAACATCGATCAATTATATATTTTTCATTATTTGTACACCTTCTCACAACTTTGTCTTCAGCTGTGATGTGAATATTGGCGCTGCTATGTGAACCATTGAGATGCATTATGTCGGTGTACTAGAGTAGGGGTACCCTAGTATCCCGAACTCGTGCACGGGCAGTTGCAGCGCCCCGCGGCAAGGCTTGCCGGGTGACCGCCAAGACCCTCCGTGGTTCCCTTGAAGACCATTCAAGAACAAAGTACTCAAACCAAGGTCCCGGCAAGAGGAGCTTGCTGGGAAGGCCAACCAAGGCCCCGGCAAGAGGATCTTGCCGGGAAGAGACAAGACCCCGGCAAGAGGAGCTTGCCAGGAAGGCCACTCAAGGCATACCAAGAAATCTTGCCGCGACGCGCCCTGCGTCCCGGCAAGATCCGGCGAGCGACAAGCTTCCGGACGCGACAAGACGACGGCCGCGGCAAGGAGCTTACCGCGGGAAACCCCCACTTCGTGCCCGCGCTCCAGCACACCTGCTAACATGTCGCTCTAGGACTCTCCCAAGCACACGTGGCAGGAGGCCGTGCAGCTAGGGGTACGTGGTGGCAAGCGGAGATGAAGAGAAGGCCATCGTGGCAAACGGTGGCACTCCTAACGGTCACCTTTTGCACTGTTTAGGAGACTCAGACAGGCATTTAATGCCCTTGTCCCCTGCCGTCAGAGTTAGGTAGGGCGCACTGTATCCACAGTAGCGGTAGCTGCACCTACCGCATCCTTTTCCATTTTTACCCTTCTAGTCTACGTTGCCACCTGTCAGTGATCCCTTGAAAGTATAAAAGGAGGCCCAGGCGCAACGTAGAGAGGCTTTCGGCCGGTTCGGCTCATTCGAAAGACCAGAAACACTCCCACGCTCAGTCTGGTAGCGTCTATCGCTCCTGAGCAAAGATTCATTACACACAAACAAGCAGTAGTAGGGTTTTACGCATCCGTGCGGCCCGAAGCTGGGTAAAATCGCCCGCGTGTACTGCCTCGATCCGCTCTTTGTGCGCCCCTCGCCCTCACCAAATCGAAAGGGGCTCGGTCCGCCGATCCCCATAGGTGTTCGTGGATCAGTTTCCCCGACATCTTTGGCTTGCCAGGTAGGGGGCGTCGAGATTGTGCGAACCAGATCCGGCGTGCACACAAGCTAAATCTTCATCGTCTTCATCGACATGCCACCGAAGAAGAAGGATTCGGAGGCAGCTGTTCCGTCTGCATCGCTTCCACCGCCTCTGGAGCAAACGGGTGGTGGAGTGGACGCCGGCGGAGGAATGGGCGTCGACGAGGGTGCCCATAGTGCTGCCAAGTCCAAGGACAAGGCGACACAGACCTCGGCGTCCATGCGTGCACCGCGTCCCTCTTAGGAGGCACGGGACCAGCAGCGTCATGGCGTTCGCAGCGCCATGCGTCCGCTGGGCCAAAATCAAGCTGGTGGTTCTCGTGACGCTCAAGACCAGCATGCACGCTAGCATGCTGGCCCCAGCGAGGTGCGGTCACCGGGACGGGACGCTGCTCCTTCTAACTTGGTTAGGAGTCCGAGCACGCCCCTCTCCTCGCACCGTTCACCTCCGCCGCCCACCACCCTAGCAGAAGCCTTGGCGCGGGCCCAGCTGCTCCTGGACTATCCTCCGACGGCGGACAAGACCGACGAATGGAGGGCCACTATCCAGAGCCTCATCGGCTTTGCCAACGGCGACACTGCGCGGCAACCAAGCACTTCGCTGCCGTGGCAGGACAGCCGGACGCGAGCCGATGGCAACAAGACCGAGGGAGGTGCGACTTCCATGCACTCTCCACTACGAAGGCCAAAATCGCTGACTCGCCGGGTCCACCCCAACAGCGGCTCCACCGCGTCGTCGGACCCACGAGCTCGTCGCGACCAGCGCCAAGTTCTCCATGAACGATAACAAGAAGACGCTCGAACCCGCATCGAGCGCCGAAGAGAAGCGCGACATCAATCCGACAAGCGCGCTGGGCCCTCTGTTGACATGCATGCGCCAGGGGAACCAGGCGATCTGCCATACGCGGTAGGTTGTCCTGCGTTCACCCGTGAGCTGCGGCAAGTCCAGTGGCCCAGCACAAAGAATTTCAAGCCAGACGTGCCGGAGAAGTACGACGGCAAGACGCATCCGTCGGAGTTCCTCAGCATCTACACCATTGCGGTGCAGGCTGCCGGGGGGCGAGATGACAAGATCCTTGCCAACTACTTCCCGCTGGTGCTCAAGCCCAATGTCAGATCCTGGCTCATGCACATGCCGGACAACTCCATATCCTCCTAGGCTGATCTGTGCCATCAGTTTGTCGGCGCCTTTACAGGCGGCCACAAGCCACATGGCCAAGAGAGCGATCTTCATCTGCTCGCCCAGAAGGAAGGAGAGCCATTGCGCAAGTACATTCAGAGATTCAGCCGTGTACATCACAACATCCCAGACGTCCACCCCGCCGCGATCATCAGCGCGTTCCATCAGAACGTGCGAAACCGAAGGATGAGGGAGGAGATGGCGATGTGTAAGATCAGAGACGTCAGCGAGCTTTACGCCCTGGCTGACAAGTGTGCACGCGCTGAAGAGGGGAGGAGGCTCCCCGAAGAGACTACAGGAGCAGGAGGATCTGACAGTGAGGATGCCGCCCCGGCAAGGAAAGGCCGGCGGCGGAACAACAGAAGGAATAAGGGTAAGGAAGTGCTAGCTGTCGAGCAGACCGGCAACGGAGGTGGCGCCAAGGAAGCTAAGGCTGGTGGTTCCGACAAGGAGGCCCATCCTGTGGCGGCCGCCGACAAGCAGGACAGCTCCGGCAGGCAGTATTGCAAGATTCACCGCACCAAGGGTCACGATCTCCAGAACTGCAAGAAGGCCGAACAGCTTGCTGAGCAGCAGAAAGCTGAATACGAGCGACGCGACAAAGAGAACGCCCAGGAAGGAACTGGTGGATCCGGCAAGAAACGCCCCGGCCGGGGAGGACGCCGCGGCAAGGCCAAGCAGCGGCAAGGAGACAGACCTCCCCGCGGCCGCGACAAGGATGAAGATGACGATGATGACGAAGACGTGGATGATGATGAGGCCGATGAGCAGGAATTTCAGAAAGCCACAGAGGTCCTGTGCGTTGACGGTGGCGCCTCTCTGCATACTTCGCACCGCCAGCTCAAGCAGTGGATGCGGGAAGTGAATGCAGCGGAGCCATCCATAGAGTCACGCAAGCCCCTGAAATGGTCCAGCACGCCTATCATCTTTGACATTGGGGATCACCCTGATCGCGTAACTGCGGTCGGGTGCTTGCCGATGTTGGTTTCACCAACTATCCGCAACCTCAAGGTCACAAAGATGCTAGTTGATGGCGGGGCCGGCTTGAATCTCATCTCCTTCGCGGTCCTTCACAAACTCCAGATCCCTGACAGCGAGCTCGAAGAGACCGGCACATTCCAAGGAATCAACCCGGGAAGGAGCAAGCCGAAAGGGAAGATCTCGCTGCCGGTCACATTTGGCAGCAAGCTGAATTTCAGAACTGAGAGGGTCACATTTGACGTTGCCGGTTTTCCATTGCCCTACAATGGGATCCTTGGCCGTCCAGCGCTCGCCAAGTTTATGGCAGCCTCTCACTATGCATACAACGTGCTCAAAATGCCAGGCCCGATAAGTGTCATCTCCGTCCCCGGCGACAAGAAGGATGCCCTTATCTGCACCGACAATATCTACCGGGAAGCAGCAGCCGCAGCTGATCACCACACACTTGCCGCTGAAGCTCCCGGGGGGAAGAAGAAGGCCAAGTCCGGCAAGAGCTCTGATGCCCACTCCGGCAAGCGCACCTCTTCGGAGTGCTGCGCTACCGTCGAGGACGCACCATCGAGCTCCACCGGCAAGTGCAAGAAGACGATGGCAGCTCCACCCGAGACCAAGAAGGTGTCCGCCAAGGAGGACGGCACTGGTGGTACCTTCACCATCAGTGCCACGCTTGACCCCAAATAGGAAAGCGCGCTCATTGCTTTCCTGCGGGCGAATGTCGACGTGTTTGCATGGCAACCGTCAGATATCCCCGGTGTTCCCAGGAAAGTAATCGAGCACCACCTTGCCGTCTGTCCTCATGCGCGGCCCGTCAAGCAGAGAGTCAGGAAGCAGGCAGTGGAGCGCCAAGAGTTCATTGCAGAAGAGATCAGGAAATTGGAAGCAGCAGGCCTTGTCAGAGGAGTGCTCCATCCCACGTGGTTGGCCAATCCTGTAGTCATGCGCAAGGCGAACGGGAAATGGAGGCTTTGTATAGACTTCACTAATGTCAATAAAGCTTGTCCCAAAGATCCATTTCCCTTGCCGCGCATTGACCAGATTGTTGACTCCACAGCTGGATGTGATTTGCTTTCATTTCTTGATGCATATTCAGGATACCATCAAATCTTCATGGCAGAAGAGGATGAGGAAAAAACCGCATTTATCACCCCTTGCGGCACATACTGTTTTGTACGGATGCCCTTTGGGTTGAAGAATGCTGGTTCAACATTTGCAAGAATAGTCCATGTCGCTTTTGAGCCACAGATACACAGAAATGTGGAAGCCTACATGGATGATATAGTGGTCAAGAGCAAGGACAAGGCTACCCTGATCCAAGATTTAGAAGAAACTTTTGCAAATCTGCGCAAGATCAACCTCAAGCTCAACCCCGAGAAGTGCGTGTTTGGAGTACCTTCCGGCAAGCTTCTCGGGTTCTTTGTGTCTCAGTGGGGAATTGAAGCCAACCCCGACAAGATTAAGGCCATCGAGCAGATTGAAGCACCGAAGCGCGTCAAGGATGTGCGAAGGCTTGCCGGTTGCGTGGCTGCTCTCAGCAGGTTTATCTCTAAGTCTGCTGAGCGCGCCCTGCCGTTTTTCAATATATTGAAAAAGGCAGGTCCAATGAAATGGACTCCGGAAGCGGAGGCTGCGCTGCAGGACTTGAAGAGGTACCTGTCCTCCACTCCAATACTTGTCACACCTAAGCCACAAGAGAAGTTGCTGCTGTACCTAGCGGCAACCAATCAAGTGGTTAGTGCTGCGTTACTAGCGGAGAGGGAGGCGGACGATGAGCCAGCGACCGCGGCAAGTGAATCCAGCGGCAAGCAGGGGGCTTCTCCGACAAGCTCTGGTCCCGACAAAGATGAATCTGCGCAGACGTGCAAGGAGGTGCAGAAGAAGATGGTGCAGCGCCCAGTTTACTTTGTCAGCTCCCTCCTCCACGGGGCTAGGTCGAGGTACTCTGGTGTGCAAAAATTGCTTTCGGCCTTCTCATGGCCTCGAGAAAGTTGCGCCATTACTTCCAGGCACACGAGATCATAGTTTTCACTCGCTTTCCGCTGAAGAGGATACTGGAGAATCCAGAAGCAATAGGCAGGATTGTTGAGTGGGCATTGGAACTGTCAAGCTTTGGCCTCAAGTTTGAGAGCACTTCAACTATCCAAAGTAGAGCATTGGCAGAGCTCATAGCAGAGTGGACGCCAACCCCAGACGAAGAAATTCCAGAGACAAGCATCCCCGTCAAAGAGACAAGCAAAGAGTGGCTAATGTACTTTGATGGTGCCTTCTCGCTGCAAGGCGCCGGTGCTGGCGTGCTTCTTGTCGCACCCACCGGAGAGCACCTCAAGTACGTAGTCCAGATGCACTTTCCCAAAGAGCAAGCAACCAACAATACTGCAGAGTATGAAGGATTGCTTGCCGGTCTCAGAATCGCAGCCGACCTTGGGATGAAGAAGCTCATTATCAGGGGTGACTCACAGCTTGTCGTCCGCCAAGTGAACAAGAACTACCAGAGTCTGTTGATGGAAGCATATGTTGATGAAGTGAGGAAGCTAGAAGAGCGCTTTGACGGCCTACAAATGGAGCATATCCCAAGAGCTCAGAATGACATTGCTGATGGCCTGTCAAAATGCGCTGCACTAAAGTTGCCTGTGGAACCAGAGATCTTTGTGCTCAAGCTGACTCAACCATCCGTGACACCATCAACTGGACAGAATAAGAAGAGGAAGTTGGTTTCTGGTGACTACTTTCCGGCAGAGCTCCCCGAAGCCGCCGCCAAGAAAGTCCCCAAGATCAACACCAAGGATGCTGAGGGGCAGTCTGCTCCGGCAAACCTTATGGTTTGTTCCGTCGAAGCAAACGCTCCCGACAAGTTTTGCTCCGGCAAGCTTGCCGAGGAATATCACGCTCCGGCAGAGCCGCAGGTTCTTGCCATAGAAGCGGATGTTCCTGCAGCAATAGATATGCCTTTAGTCCTTGTTGTCGAGCCGCAAGCTCCAGCATGGGCGCAGCAGATTGTCCGTTTCCTTTAGACAGGAGAGCTTCCTGAAGAGCAAGAAGAAGCTGAAAAAGTAGCCGGCAGTCAAGTATGCACAAGTTTGTCGACAGCACACTGTACAGAATAAGATTGAACGGTGTGAAATTGAAGTGCATTCGCCGGGAAGATGGACAACAGCTGTTGGCAGAGATACATGGAGGCATATGTGGTCACCACATTGGCGCAAGAGCACTTGTCGGCAAAGCATTCCGACAAGGCTTCTTCTGGCTGACGGCCCTCCAGGATGCAACTGCACAAGTAACCAAGTATGAAGCGTGCCAGTTCCATTCTAAACAGATACACCAGCCAGCTCAAGCTCTCCACACGATCCCTTTATCCTGGCCATTTTCGGTCTGGGGGCTCGACATCCTCGGCCCCTTCCCCCGAGCTGTCGGGGGCTTTGAGTTCTTGTATGTTGCAATCGACAAGTTCACAAAGTGGCCGGAAGTGGAACCAGTGAGGAAGGTGACAGCACAGTCAGCAGTCAAGTTCTTCAGGTCGATTGTTTGTCGTTTCGGGATCCCTAACAGGATCATCACCGACAACGGCACACAGTTTACGAGCCGCACCTTCATGCAGTACGTCCAAGATCTTGGCGCCAAGGTCTGCTTCGCTTCTGTTGCTCATCCAAGAAGCAACGGTCAAGCGGAGAGGGCAAATGCTGAAGTGCTGCGAGGCCTCAAGACTAGAACTTTCGACAGGCTGCACAAGTGCGGAAGAAACTGGATCGAGGAGCTGCCGGTGGTTCTTTGGTCGATCAGGACGACGCCAAATCGAGCCACTAGCCAGACACCCTTCGCTCTAGTCTATGGAGCGGAGGCAGTTCTCCCCACGGAACTCGTATACGGGTCACCTCGAGTGCTCGCTTATGATGAGCTCAAGCAAGAGCAGCTGCGGCAAGATGACGCGCTGCTCCTTGAGGAAGACCGTCTCCAGGCTGCTGTGCGAGCCGCTCGCTACCAGCAAGCTCTGCGCCGCTACCATAGCCGCAGAGTCAATGCCGGGAGTCTCGAGGAAGGCGACCTTGTTCTTCGGCACGTTCAGTCGGCCAAGAATTCCAACAAGTTGACGCCAAAGTGGGAAGGCCCTTATCGGGTGAAATGAGTCACTAGGCCCGGCGCTGTCCGCCTTGAGACCGAAGATGGCATTCCGGTGAGCAACTCCTGGAACATCGAGCATCTTCGTAAGTTTTACCCGTAAGGCGCGGTTGTCGGACCCTGTCCGGCAACCACCTTTCTGTACAAGTCTTGTCGCTGTTGCATGTAATCCTTTGTACAGAGCCGGGCGCAGACCCCGTGCACTAGTAAAGTTCATGTGCCCCGCACATCTTGTCAGTTTCCTTATGCTATAATCCTTTTTCGCATATGTTATCTGACACTTTGTGCAGCACCAGACCCCAGTAAGCGATAACGAGCCCAAGGCTCCATATCATTACTTTATTTCTCTGTCTCTCTCTCAAAAGAAGGAAGGTTCCCTCGCCCACAAGGTTTACCGGGGGGGGAGGGGGAAGGAGAAGATAATGGTGTGGGCCAGACCGTTCAAGAAAGTTTCTCCTTGCCGGGAAGCAGACAACAGAAAAGCTAAGTTGCTAAAGTTTGAGCAATCAGTTTTTTAAGTTTTTGAGTTATTTTCCTTGAACGACCGTGCTTTGTATGGAAAACCTATGCGCGGAGGAACCAATTCGCAGCTAGCTGCGCCCTTGCTTTGTTTCGAGTCTGCTCAACAACTTAAGTGAGCTGCTAGCGCCCTTACTTTGCTTCGAGTCCGCTCAGCAACTTAAGTGAGCCACTAGCGCCCTTACTTTGTTTCGAGTCCGCTCAACAACTTAAGTGAGCTGCAACTAGTTGCGACAAGGTTGCTTGACGGTAGCGACCCCGCCAGCAGGCTGCTGAAGTTCCGCACTCGGCGCTCGTGGCAAGGGTGCCTGCACCGGCAAGTTTCCCTAGAAAGCGTAGGGCAGGACCATACAAAGCCAAGAGTCGAGTAGAGGAAGTAACACAGCAATTTTCTGCCTAAGATAGAGTTATATTACAAAAATAACTTGTCACGCCCCTAATAAAGTGTTCCCATGACATGACTGGCAGCGACAAGAAAAGAAGAAAATGGACGGCCTAATCTACGCGACCGCCGTCAACTCTTTTGACTTTGTTCACCCTGTCCACAATGGGTGCGACGAGGGCCTTAAGAGCGTCAAGGTCAGCGTCCGCCGGCAGCTTCTTGAGGACGTTGGTGAGGTTGAGGCCCGGGTTGCGGAAGACCACCTTCACCAGCACCTTCTCCAGAACTCCGGCACAAATCGAGCGTGACTCGTCGGCCAACTGCTTTGGGATCCGTTCCCGGAGTTGCTGGAGTGCCGCCGCCACGCCTTTGAAGAACAGAGTGAGCTTGGCGCTGGGTTGGAGGTTCTCGTCGGAGGAGTACCCGAAGCCTTCCACCCCCAATTGCACCAGCTCCTCTTCGATGACTGCAGCAATGTTCACGAGGCCCTCCGTCCAGAGCTCCACAGTATCTCTGAGAAGATTCTGGGTTTCCGCGGCCCTCGCTAGCAGCGCCTCATTGGCCTTGATGTCCTTCTCCAAGTACACCTCCCGTTTCTTGGCGCTGTCCAACGTCTCCGTCAAGGTGGCCAGCTTCAGCGTCAGATCTGCGTTGGAATCCTTGGCGGCGCTCAGTTCCTTGCCCCTCTCGACGAGTCGGCCCTGCAGCTCACCGTGGGCAAGGGCATCCTTCTCGCGCTCTAGCTTGAGCGCGGCAAGCTCTTCGCCACCAACCTTCAGATCAGCTTCTAGGTGCGCCACCTTTGCCTCCAATTCTTTCTTGGTGGCATCGGCAGCCGCAGCTGCATCCTTTGCCTCTTGGAGCGTCCCGCCAAGTGCCCGTTCGCGCGCGGCAAGCTCCTCTTCATGGCTGTCGAGGTTCACTTTCCGCTGAGTCAGCTCGCCTTCTCGGGCGTACAACTTCTCGCCGGTGAGCCGCTGCTGCTCTTCAGCCTCAGCCTTCTCAAGGAGGAAGGCCTTCCGCTCCTCAGCAAGCTGCTCCCGCTCCTCCGCCAAGGCCCGGAGAGTTTCTTGGCGAAGACCCCGGAGCTCCTCCGCACGCTTTTCTATGTCCACGCTCGCCCTCGCGACAAGCGCTTCCCGGGATTCCAACTTGACTTGGCGAGCGCGGTAGAGCGCCAGCAGCCTCCGCAGCAGCCGCTCCTCCTCGGGCTCGTCACTGCTGCTTCCCGGCGCGTCAACGATCGACAACCCGGCGGAGGCGAGCACCTCCCCATCCAAAACTTCTCCTTCCACCGGTGCCCTGGAGCTTGACGCCCAAGGGAGCTTGATGAAGATGCCCTCGCCAGCCTTCAGATAGGCGCCGGGCTGGGGCTCCTCGGAGCCTGACGCTGCGGCAGCGGCGGAGGGATCGGCGGTCGGTGCAGCGCCTGACGCTCCTGCGGCCTCAGGGCCGTCAGTGCGATCGCCAGATCCCCTGCCAGCTTCTTCGGCAGCGGCCTTGGCGGCCTCTTCGCCGGCGGGCACGTCAGCGCCTGCTCTTTCTTCAGTGGCCGCGGCATCATCAGTATTGCCGCGCGCGTCCTCCTCGCCGCCCGCTTCGATCTCCATCGGATCCGCGGAGGGTGGGTCTGACGACCGGAGAAGAAGGAGAAATCAAACAAGTATCCGAGAAGAAAAATCAGCAGAAGACTACAAGGAAAGTTTCAGGCAAGAAGGACTACCTGTGCTGGGATCTGCTGTCATGACCTCCACCACCGGGGGATCGTTGGCGCTGTCCCTTGCCAGAGACTCCCCCCTTGCCGGAGACTCCTCCCTTGCCGGAGATCGCTTCCTTACCGGAGAACGCTCCCTTGTCGGGGAGTCCGCCCTTGGCGGCGTAGTCGAAGCAGATGACGAGTCAGAGGAGATCACCACGCCCTCCTGATGAAGCTGTTCTGCTCCTGCACAAACAAACCAGTGATCGGATGTCAACAAAGGAAAAGAGCGACCACGCGCACCCAGAAGCAGAAAGTAAACCATATGCTTACGCTGGGGGCTGCGCTGGGGGCTGCTCTGCGAAGTGATGGCCGGGTCCGGCAAGGTAGTCTCGGGCGCGCCTCCTATCATCGCAGTGGGCTCGTCCTCGATGACCACCACCTGAGCCTTGGCCCTCTTCGCCGCCCTCTGGGCCAGAGTCCTGAAAAGGAGAGCCCAGGGTGAATCAGATCCGATGCAAGACAAGATCAGCAAGTTGAAGAACTACAAGAACAAGAAAGGGAATCTTACTCTTCTTCCTCTTCCTCGTCGGAGCTGAGCGCGGAGAGGTCGAAGTTCGGCCCACCTCCGGCGCGATGAGGTGGAGGGGTGGGATCCCTTGGCAGCTTGGCGGGGACTGCGGCCCAGCCCGAGACGACCCCGCCCCAGTTGCCACTGCGGCGGGAGGCGCACCCGCGGCGACCGTACTTGCCGCGGTGGAGCGCGTCGCGCGGCGCTGCGGCTGTTGACCAGCTTGCCGCCCTACTGCGTCCCCGATCCTGAGGAGGCGCCTTCTTGGCTGCACTGGGGGCTGCATTCCGGGCCCTGCTCCCGGCAAGCTCCCCGGAGGTGGCGGGCCACTCGTACCCTCGGCGGGCTCACTCAACTCGGCGTCCGGCGCGGCAAGCTCTTCTTCGTCTTCGGGCCACTCCCGCTCAGCAAGACTCATCGCCGATGCCGCGTCCGCTTCCTCCACCGTGAACCCAAATTCTCCCGAGGCTGCGGCTGCCGCCGCCTCTTCCGCCCTGGTGGCGATGTGTTCCATCTCTTGATCGGTGGTGTCGCGGGTGAGGAGCTTCTTGTCGTCAGCATTGACCGCTACTTCCACTAGGCTGTCGAAGAACTGCTGCACGACGTCGCCGGCGGGCTCTTGCCAAGTTGGAGCGATCCCGTGCGAGTCACACAACGGCATCATTGCGTAGATGCGGTCGCGCGAGGAGTTGTTGCATAGAGGAACGACGCCTGCCGGCAACCTGAACCACTCGGGATGCTGTGGCTCGTGCTTGAATATCTCCTTGAGTATCCCGTCCAACTCTATGACGGAGAAATTGAAGTTGAGGCCTGGGCGCAACCTCATGATATCTGCCGGGCCTCCAAATTCCCAGGCAGGTCTCCCCCTCGCCTGCAGAGGGGCGATGCGCCGGCGAAGGAAATTTGCGCCGACAGCTCCTACAGTCAGCCCGGCAAGCCTGAGACGCAAGATCCGAGTGGTGGCGATCGTCAGCTTGTCGTCGTCCACGGACAGAGCGCTCCAGTCATTGCCACGCACTGCTGGGGCTTGGCGCAGGGCGGTGAATGGCTGCGGGCTCTCTTCTACAACCCAGCACCAATCTACTCTCCACTCGTCCCACTTGCTGCGGAGCTCCCCCTCCAGATAGGTCTCCTTCTTGCCAGCCCGCGAGATCCAGGCGATCCCGCCGGCAAGAGGTTCCCCTCTGTCGGCACGAGGCATAAAGAAATGGCGGAAGAGAGCTACGTTGGGGTGGACTCCGACAAAGTTTTCGCATAGATGGGCGAAAACTGCCATGGTCAGAACGGCGTTGGGGGTGAAGTCAAGGAGGTGGAGTCCATAGGTGTTCATGACGTCGCAAAAGAAATCAGAGAATGGCGGGCAGAGCCCGCAGTAGAAGAACACGGCGAAGAAAGGATATCCGCCAACTGGAGCTGCTTGCGAGGCGACGACGGAGAGTACCTTTGTGCACGGATGCACCCGCGTCTCTGTCGACCAGAAGAGATAGTACCACTCCCTCAGCTCCTCCGCGGAGAGCTCGGGGGGGAAAGTGGCCCGCTCCTTCCACAGCGCCTCAAGACGCTGCGCTTCGGTCGACTTCACAGCTTTCACGGTCGCGGCCTTCGTGGCCTTCCCCTTCCCGGTCTTCGGAGGCATGGCGGAGG
>NC_041387.1:582826999-582836960 GCF_002162155.2 Triticum dicoccoides
GTGGTGGCGGCGGCGACGGGAGCGGAGCGCTGCTCTCTTTCGACTTTGGAAGCGGAGGAGGGCGGCAGAGGTTTCTGAGATTGCAGCAGCGAATGACGAAGATAGGGGAAATGCCCCTGTTTCACCTGCTTATAAAGGAGGACGGGGCGGACGTTTCGACCTTCCAAGTAAACAAGCACCCACGATCTCTCCCACGACGCCGCGATTGACGCGTGCTGTTACGGGGGGCGCGGTGGATACGGAGTTAGATTCGGCGTGACCTAGGCCGCGCGTGCCCGTGCACTGTTTTGGGCCTGGCCCAATAGCGCTCGGCACCGTGTGTGGCCCAGGCCCGGGGGCTCCTGTCGGTGTACTAGAGTAGGGGTACCCTAGTATCCCGAACTCGTGCACGGGCAGTTGCAGCGCCCCGCAGCAAGGCTTGCCGGGTGACCGCCAAGACCCTCCGTGGTTCCCTTGAAGACCATTCAAGAACAAAGTACTCAAACCAAGGCCCCGGCAAGAGGAGCTTGCTGGGAAGGCCAACCAAGGCCCCGGCAAGAGGATCTTGCCGGGAAGAGACAAGACCCCGACAAGAGGAGCTTGCCGGGAAGGCCACTCAAGGCATACCAAGAAAGCTTGCCGCGACGCGCCCTGCGTCCCGGCAAGATCCGGCGAGCGACAAGCTTCCGGACGCGACAAGACGACGGCCGCAGCAAGGAGCTTACCGCGGGAAACCCCCACTTCGTGCCCGCGCTCCAGCACACCTGCTAACGTGTCGCTCTAGGACTCTCCCAAGCACACGTGGCAGGAGGCCGTGCAGCTAGGGGTACGTGGTGGCAAGCGGAGATGAAGAGAAGGCCATCGTGGCAAACGGTGGCGCTCCTAACGGTCACCTTTTGCACTGTTTAGAGACTCAGACAGGCATTTAATGCCCTTGTCCCCTGCCGTCAGAGTTAGGTAGGGCGCACTGTATCCACAGTAGCGGTAGCTGCACCTACCACATCCTTTTCTATTTTTACCCTTCTAGTCTACGTTGCCACCTGTCGGTGACCCCTTGAAAGTATAAAAGGAGGCCCAGGCGCAACGTAGAGAGGGGTTCGGCCGGTTTGGCTCATTCGAAAGACCAGAAACACTCCCACGCTCAGTCTGGTAGCGTCTATCGCTCCTGAGCAAAGATTCAATACACACAAACAAGCAGCAGTAGGGTTTTACACATCCGTGCGACCCGAAGCTGGGTAAAATCGACCGCGTGTACTGCCTCGATCCACTCTTTGTGCGCTCTCCGCCTCCCACCGAACCGAAAGGGGCCCTGTCCCCATAGGTGTTGGTGGATCAGCACCCCCCGACACATTAGCAGCCATGGTAGTTTCATTTGTATTTGATGGAATGTTGTAACGAGATAATCTTGAGGCAAGAGACATGAATCCTAAGTTGAAACCTTTTTTTTCTGCGGGAACCAAAGTTGAAACCTTCATAGCATCATAGTGCAATTTCATTAAAATTATGTGTACATATAAACAAATCATGAAGGATTGATAGCAATGCCAGAAACAATTCAACTTCGTTTCGCCGACATGTGGGACATCCTTCATCCGGCTCCACCTGCCATGCAGCAATATTGAGTGCACAACTGTAGGGAAAGATTCACCCTGGTCGTTGCACCGTGGTAGTAATGACTAGTGAGCAGTCAAATCATAGAGCCCCACCTTCGCCACAGTAAGTTTCTTGGACGAAGCAACCATAATTTCTCTGTTCCTTGAATCCACTGGTACTCCCATATTCCCAGAGTAATAAGTTGCTCGGGTGAAGAAACCATCACTTCACCTTTCCCACACAGTAAGTACTAGTACTTCCTTTTTTACTATAGAAACAACCACATGCGAATATTGGCGGTAGCAGCAGAACAACTGAATCAAAAATCGAAACCAACCAATGAACTACTTCTAATGGTGAGTGTTTGCTAGTACGTATCATGTACTCCATATGTCCATGTATATAGGTCTTAATGCGTTTTCCGAGACTAACTTTGGCCCTGTTTGGATCCATGGGTTAGAGTTAATTTGAGCTAGTTGGGGCTCAAATAGCCCTAAAATATCCAAGCATGAGGGTTAAATTGGAGCAAGTTGCGCCGAACCGACCAAAAAAACTATCCCACCCAAGAGGTGCTAATTGGAGATAGTTCTCATTGGGCCCACTAAAAAATCACTTTTCTCTCTCCATCAAGTGCATTTATTGTCAATCTAACCCTGTCACCCAAACACCTCTTTGGCTACAGTTAGTTCAGGGTTAGTCATGAGTTAGTCTAACCTCTAGCTAAGTTAGAGTATCCAAACAGGAGCAGTATAGGACATGCAAGTTGCTCAAAGCATACAGTCTAAGTCGTACGTGAAAGGATCTTTTTTTAAACGGAACATGAAAGGATCTTCGAATGATATAATTTTCAAATTATATAAAATCTTATTAATAGTCAAAGGCATCCTCGAAGAATTCATTATGCCCTATATAAAATCTTATCAATAGTCAAAACCAAGTGTTCTAAACGAGTTCAAAACAAGAAACTGGACCCACTCATGGCACGACACACCTGTCTCGTTTGGTCCGTCGGTGAAAGCGCTTTCATGTGAGCGACTAGGGCTATTTGACCCTCATGTTTGGATATTTTAGGGCTATTTGAGCCCCAACTAGCTCAAACTAACTCTAACCCATGGATCCAAACAGGGCCAAAGTTAGTCTAGGAAAATGCATTAAGCCCTATATACATGGACATATGGAGTACATGATACGTACTAGCAAACACTCACCATTAGAAGTAGTTCATTGGTTCGTTTAGATTTTTGATTCAGTTGTTGTGCTGCTACCGTCCAATATTCGCGTGAGGTTGTTTCTAGAATAAAGAAAGGAGGTACCCCTACTTATGTTACTCCCACTCTGCCTAGCCTAAGGTTAGTAGGTGACCTTGTGCTTGGCTCTTCGCCTCTTCAGGAAGTTGATGGTTCTACAGTATTACTTCTGGCAATCTGACACCATGAACTGTTGCATATCCACCGCTTGTAAGGAAAAGTTTCTCCTCGTACTGCGAGCCACCGCGCACGCATTGGCGAGGGAGAAGGCGTAGTAAGCAAGCTTCTCGTCATTCTGCGAGTTGACAGGACACATCAAAGTTATTTAGTGTGTACTCTCTACAAAAAAGGGCTAACCATGTCATGGCTACCATCCCGTGCTCCGTCGTTCAGTACATGCACTATTCATGTGCCACCGAGGAGAAAATATATTGCGTAGTAGGTGCCATCGAAGTGCATGACTCACTTACGCACTGCTTATCTGATTATCTCCATTTTCTTGCATGACATGTGCACCTTGATTCTAGATGTCTCGCTTCTTGGCAAAAGGATGAACAAAGTTCACGTAAAAAAAGAGAGTTGAAGAACATAGATTCTCGACGACCGAGAAGGAGCAAGGAACCTCGTGGTGGAGCGTCTACAAGGAACCTTGCGTATTTTCCCCTGTTTTTTGCCGCCTGCCCACCTATAAACAAATAAAAGAACATGAACTCTTTGCTAACCACTAGAGAAGATACATCAGGATGCTAAGTTGAAAATGTTTTATAGTTTATATTGATAACCACACAATAAGCCTCGCATGTACATGACGCATGCAGCCACGCATGTACACACGCCAACGCACTAACTCCATCAGATCCAACTCATGCACATACGCGCACAACATGGAGCACACAACGCATGTACACAACACATGCATGCACACACTCGGCCGCAAAATGCACGTGAATAACACATGCATGCACACACACTCGGCTGCATAGAGGCGTGCGCCATCTGCGGTGACGTCCGGTTCGTCGTGCTACGGCGAAGCTCACACACAACGGCGCCTACACATCTCTTGCAGCACCTCTTTGCCGTTATTGTTCAATGACTAGTCGGAGACGAAGACGACCGAAGCCTTGGCCTTAGAGCTAGCACCGATGGAAAAAACACGCACGCTGCATGCACACGAGCACGTACGGAGTTCCCACGACGTGGTGCGTCCCCAGTCGCCTCTATTCCTTCTCTGCACATTGTCTATCAATGCGGCTGCATGCCTAATGATGATGTGGGTGAGATCTTCTAGGACTCAGATGATGACAAGGAAATTATGAGACTACCCACAGCGGGAGTAACATAGGTAGTAACATCACACATGTCTAGATAAAGTAGATGATGTGGCTAGCAATAAATGAAGAAAGAGAGGAAAGTAGTAACATCACACATATCAAGGCAATATGTGTCTATAGCCTAATAAATGAAGTGTTGCATGTTATCACACATATGTTACTATAGAGGTAGTAACATAGACTAGTAACATGAGCATGTTACTAGTCTATGTTACTTCCCATTGTGGCTAGTCTGAGGGGGGTGTCTCCAACAGTGTTCCTCGGCTCGCACCTCTTGCGTCACGGTGGTCGAGCTTGGAGTCATTCATCTGGTACACGTGGCATCTCAGATCTGGACACAAGGTGACGTACACCATCAAGGTCCACGGTCAAGGGGGTGCTAAGTGCTAAGTGCTTAGATCTGCTTAGATGAGGTGCTAAGTGCATTAAATGGCTTAGCAACTCAAGTCTCCAATGCATAGGTGCTTAGTTTGTTGTTGCTAAGCTTGCTTCATTTAATTAGCTATAGACTCAAAACTGTCTTTCCATCATTTCTTCCTGGGGTCACGAAACTAGTCTCTCTCTTGTTAATTAACTTGCCACATCATATTTTATGCCTACGTTGTCGTGGTTCTAAGTCTGACAGTAGAATGGGGGGTAGGTATGGAGAGGCAAGATCCTAGCTATGGAGTAGTTGTACACATGAGTGTTTTACGAGTTCAGGCCCTTCTCGGAGGAAGTAATAGCCCTACGTCTCGGAGCCCGGAGGCGGTCGACTGGTTTCTGTGTATATGAGTTATAGGGGTGCGAACCCTTTACACTCAGGAGGGGGGTGGCTTATATAGAGTTCGCCAGACCCCTCCGGCCCTCAATTATGCAGGGTTTAAAGTACATTAAGACAGGGGGTTACTGGTAACGCCCTCATAAACTGCCATGAAGACTATTAAAGCTACTTAATGACAGACCGTTGCGTGCTGAGTGACTTTAGGTCTCCTGGCTGTCGAGTGGTTAGCTTCATGGTCGAGTGGCTATCTTCATCGTCGAGTGTCCTTGAGTTCGTCGAGTGAAGTCCCTCTTGGTCGACTGGAAGGTAGCTTCTTCTAAGGATGTCCTTGGGTAGGGTATCCTAGATAGGTCCATGACCCTACCCTAGGTACATGACTTCATCTTTAGCCCCCGAATGGATCGAGGTTCGAGTGAGGAAGGGGTTGATAATTTTCTCCGACCTATTTCCCGTGCTCTGATTATGTTGTATTCTGGATCAGCGGTTTTTCTTTTTTGGCGTTGGCATTAACTTTTCTTTCAGTCGCCTTGATCCATTCTTTTCTTCTGTCGAGTGAACTTTTGAACTTAGTGAACTTCCGAGTGACGGATCGCAGGAAATCTACCGTCTGACGGATTGATTTGCCGTTAGCGGATTTTGTGGGATCCGAATTTTGGGAAGCGTGCGAAGCGGGGCGGACCGCGGTACTCGGATGGGATAAGGCGTGGACGCCTCGATTTCCGTGCCACCTTTTTTGCCACGTATCATGCGTGTGCGACTGTTTCGGGATGTGACAGGACCGCCCGGGCCTACTTGTCAGCCACTCGGAAGCGTCCTTATATAAATCGTCGGGTGAGGGTTTTCGAACAGTGCCTTATCATTCTCCTCTCTGCCCTCTTTGCCTCTGCCCGCTGTGCCTGCTCTCGCCTCTGCCTATCCACTCCTCGCATGCTTCACCGGCGAC
The DNA here is from genome assembly GCF_002162155.2 of Triticum dicoccoides. Classification (NCBI taxonomy): domain Eukaryota; kingdom Viridiplantae; phylum Streptophyta; class Magnoliopsida; order Poales; family Poaceae; genus Triticum; species Triticum dicoccoides. The sequence goes on from NC_041387.1 coordinate 582,832,856, forward strand.
AATGGTGAATGAGAAGACGGCGGCCTTGGAGCATGCAAAGAAGGCGACGGCGACGGGGAAAGCGAAGGGGAGAGCGTCCAGTCGGGGCAGATCTTCGTCAAGGTCCCGCCTACCAAAAGGTTGGGTGCAAGGGGATTGGATCCGTTCGACCATCACCAAGACGGATCTCAATGACCTGGCCAATGAGGGTCTGATCCCCCACGGGTCTGCAAGGCTTCCGGGGACCGATTGTCAACTTCAGCCATAGGAGGGTGAGTGCGTTCTCCTAGCCACTCATGTAGACCGTGGATTCTCTCTGCCGCCGAGTGTTTTCTGCCGAAGGTTTCTGAACTTCTTTGGGGCGCAACTCCACCATTTCACTCCCAATTCCATTGCCTATCTTGCTGCTTTCGTGTCCATGTGTGAGAACTTCCTGGGTTGTCAACCACACTGGGGTCTCTTTAAGCACATATTCACCTGTCGCTCACAGACGGTGAAAAAGGCGAGTCCGGATGATGAGAGGACCAAGGTTATCTAGATGTGCGGGGGTCTTGGGATTCAGATGAGGAATAAGAGTACTTTCCCGGCCATGACCCATCCTGAGTCGGTCAAAGGGTGGCAGTCGACTTGGTTCTACTGCCAAGACGAGTCGACGCCGGGGCAGTCGACTGGTCTCCCTTCGTTCTCCATGGACCGAATGGACAAACCCTCTTCTTTGAAGGTGCTTCCTAAGGAGAAAGCTCAGGTAAATATGTTGATGGAGCACGTAGTCCAACTCGTTAGGGACGGAGTGATGGGTATGGATCTTCTGGAGGTCTTCGTTAGACGGCGCATCCAACCGCTTCAGTACCGAGGCCACCCGATGTGGCTGTACTGTGGTACCGAAGACACCACTCGGGTCCATCCAGAAGCGGTCAACGACGCCACACTGGAGAGGTGGGTGGCCGCAATCACAGGGAATAAGGACAACCCTCGAGGGGCTAGGAGGATCCCACCACTCGACTGTACCTACACACCAAACATGGTATGACCACTTATCTCCAATTGTAATCTTGCTTTATTCATTCTGCTTCGCTGCGAATTGGTCGATTGATCTTTGTTTTGTTTTGTTGTCTGACAGGCCACCACTGAGTTATACTTGATGCCCAATGGAGCGCAAACACCGACTGAGGAGGAGGAAGGAAGTGGGGGCAAAAGCCCGGAGGAGTGGGATTCGGATGCTGACGACGATGATGAGGGTGATGACTCTGGTGAGGAGGAAGAGGAGGAGGAGGAGGAGGAAGTTGTACCTCCTCGCTTGGAAAGACGCTCGAAGCTTGTCCATGATCCCGCGGTCGAGCGTGGTAAGGGGGTCGCAACAGTCACGCAGTCGTCCAAGCGCCCTCGGACTACTTCTCCGGTGCCGACTGAGAAAGCTCCGAAGCAATCTCGAGTGGCGCCGTCGAAGTCGGCGAAGGTCTTGCCGAAGATGAAGACGGTGATCCCCACTATCTCAGGGTAATGGTCTAGCTTGAGTTTGTCTGTTCCACATGAACTTATTCTTGGTCGACTCATGAGCTAATCCACTGACTTCTGGAACTGCAGTGTTGCTACTTCTGATACCTCGAGCAGAGCTGAAGATCAGGAGATGGAGGATGCTGTTACTTCGAAACCTGGTATGACTCTTGTAGTTCCATCTTCAGTCGATTGGTTTCTTGTCTCTAATTTTGATTCTTTTTCTGCAGCTTCATCTAACGTCGTTATCGACCTTCCCAATGACGACGACGAGGAACCACTGAGGCAGAGAAGGAACAAGAAAGCGTCTGCTGGCAAGGCGACTCAGGACGTGCCAGCACCCGAGACATTGGTCGTGGAGGGAGACAATGTCACTCAGCCTACCGTAACCTTTGCAGTGCCGTTGACGAGTGCTCGTCCTTCATCGTCAAGTGCTGCTCAACCCTCGCTTTTCTCAACCTACCACGTCCCAGAAGACCAAGCTAGTGTTGATAAAGAAGCAATACGCCAAGCGGGGGTCATGATGGAGCAAGTGAAGGCAATCCGAGAAGCCAGCCAGGCAGCCTATGACTCCAGTTCAGCTCTTCAGAGTAATGTTCAGGTCAGTCGGTCACTGCCTGTTCTGTTAGGATATGATATCTGAAAACTCTTCTTTCTGAAATTCCTAGAGTTTGTCCTACACCCACTGGGTGTGTCGATTGAAATTCCGGGTTAGTGGGGGCACACTGAGTGCACCCACTGGGTGTAGTCCCCAAGGCTATGGTGGACTGCTGGCAGTCGACCATACTCTTTATGTCTTAAGTTTTTTCCTTACTCGACTAGGTCGAATAGATTCATAGACCGGTGGGGGCAAGCTGAGTGCACCCACTGGGTGTAGTCCCCGAGACTGTGGTCCACTACTGGCAGTCGACTATAGTCTGAAGAACACCTCTCGTTTTTTTGTTGTTGTTGTTGTTGGTCGACTGGTCGACTCTAACTGATGAAACTAGTGGGGGCACGCTGAGTGCACCCACTGGGTGTAGTCCCCGAGACTATGGTCGAATGTTTGTATTCGACCGTAGTCTTAGAAACGCTATGATTTTTCCTTAGTCACTTGGAAGTGAATTATCTTTGACTTCTGTCGATTGGTTCTTCGTAGAAATCCTGCAACCTTGTGGCTTGTTATACTGAGTTGGAGAACAAACACATCCAGCTCGAGCTTGATCTGAAACTGACCCAAGAGAACCTAACGAAGGCGAAGGAGGAAGCTAAAGGTATGTTTGGTGAGGCCTTCGATGACTGCCTTTGCCTCTCGTTTGTTTCAAAGTCTGATCTCACTGTAACTTTGCAGACAAAGTGAGGGATGCCCTAAAGAAGAAAGACCTTGACTTGGCTGAGATATAGAAAGCGGCTTTAGAGAAGACCAAGCTCGCAGGTGAGAAGCTTGCTTCAGTCACCAAGCTTGAAGAACAAAACACCAATCTGAAAGCTGCTCTTGATGCTGCCAACAAGGAGGTCAGTCGACTAAAAAGTGACAAGATTGCCCTGAATGACAAGGCCAGTGAGTTGGTGGGAAAGAAGAACGATCTGAAGGCTTATCTATGTGGACTCGCCAAGAAGCTATTCCTCATGCTTGAAGGTAATCTTTTGTACCAAACAGACATTTTAACTGTGATCTCCGACTGTTGTCTTGATTCGGTGGTTGTGCTTGCAGAATTTTGCCAGAACTTTGAAGAGGAGACTGGTCGACTGGAAATAAACCTGGATCCCATCAACTCTCCAGTGAAAGATGAAGTCTCCATGAATGTGCTCCGGCTTGAATCCTGCGTTGCTGCTGTCGTCCACTATCTCGCAAGGCTAAAGGTCGCAACTTCTCGCATCGACACAACACTCTGGCCAAGAGAGACGCTCCAGAACGACCTCGAGTCTCTGATGACTCGACTGAACGAGGTCCCAAGTCGAGTGCAGGAGTGGAAGAAGTCTTCTTCCAGGTGTGGCGCGGATGTTGCTCTCTCTCTGGTCCGCGTTCACTGCAAGGATGCACGAGAGGACAAGCTGGCGGCCCTTAGGGTGGCTAACACCAAGAAGCATGATTTCCGATCTTTCATGGAGACCTTCATCGCTACTGCCACTTGGATTGCAGATGGAATCGACCTGGATGAGTTTGTTGCACCTTCCAGCCCTCCACAGGAGGGGTAAAAAACTTCTGAGCTTGATACTTTAAATTTGCCTCGGTATGCCGAGTGAGTTTTGTAACCGACAAACCTTAACAGGCTTAGAGCCTGAGCACTTTCGGTTCCGTTAGGTGTTATCCGAACTTGGATTCGATGTTGAATATGTTTGCATTTGGTTTGAGGTGTCTTTTGCAGGGTAAAGCGAGGTGCTCATTGCAATCGACTTGTTCCCCAATATACTTAAGCGAGCACTGGGCTGCAGCTAAGCCCCCCAGTGGGAGGTCTGCTCTCCACTCGGTAGGATTTTCAAAAAACTTAGGCGAGCACTGGGCTGCAGCTAAGCCTCCGAGTGAGAGGTCTGCTCTCCACTCGGTAGGATTTTTCAAAAGCTTAGGCGAGCACTGGGCTGCAGCTAAGCCCCCGAGTGGGAGGTTTTCTCTCCACTCGGTAGGATTTTCAAAAACTTAGGTGAGCACTGG
>NC_041387.1:582837199-582863692 GCF_002162155.2 Triticum dicoccoides
GGGCTGCAGCTAAGCCCCCGAGTGGGAGGTTTGCTCTCCACTCGGTAGGATTTTCAAAAACTTAGGCGAGCACTTGGCTGCAGATAAGCCCCCGAGTGGGAGGTTTGCTCTCCACTTGGTAGGATTTTCAAAAACTTAGGCGAGCACTGGGCTGCAGCTAAGCCCCCGAGTGGGAGGTTTGCTCTCCACTCGGTAGGATTTTCAAAAACTTAGGCGAGCACTGGGCTGCAGCTAAGCCCCCGAGTGGGAGGTTTGCTCTCCACTCGGTAGGATTTTCAAGGTGTACCTCTGGAGAAGGAGGTAGCAGTCGACCTGCACCTCGTCCTCCTTGCAGAGCGCATGTTGTATTTGTGGTGTAGCTCGGAAGGAGAGGGTAGCAGTCGACCTGCACCTCGTCCTCCTCGCAGAGCGCACGTTGTATTTGTACTTAGGCGAGTGCAATGCTGCAGCTAAGCCTCCGAATGGAAGGCTGGCTTCCCACTCGGTAGGATTTTGTTTAACTTAGGCGAGCACTTGGACTGCAGCTAAGCCTCCGAATGGAAGGCTGGCTTCCCACTCGGTAGGATTTTGTTTAACTTAGGCGAGTACTTGGACTGCAGCTAAGCCTCCGAGTGGATGGCTGGCTTACCACTCGGTAGGATTTTCAAAAACTTAGGCGAGTACTTGGACTGCAGCTAAGCCTCTGAGTGGAAGGATGGCTTACCACTCGGTAGGATTTTGTTTAACTTAGGCGAAACGGATTTCGCAGCTAAGCCTTCAAGTGGGAGGCTGGCTCACCACTCGGTTAGGATTTTTTTACAGACTTAGGCGGATCAGATTCGCAGCCAAGCCACCCACTGGGGAATTGCTTTATGTGGACAAAAGTAATAACAATTACTGGGAAAATTATAAAGCTCTTGCCTTTGATAAATAAACTACAGAAGTACTTTTATTACAACTCATCTGAGTGAATACTTAAGTGTAAAAGGGGCGGAGAAGCTCCGCGTTCCAAGCTCGGGGCTCGTCGATCTGATGCTCGACATTGTAGAGACGGTATGCTCCATTGTGGAGAACCTTGGTGATGATGAAGGGACCTTCCCAAGAAGGAGCAAGCTTGTGTGGTTTCTGCTGATCCACTCGAAGAACCAAATCTCCTTCCTGGAAGGCTCGACTCTTCACGTTTTTGGCGTGGAAGCGAAGCAAGTCTTGTTGATAAATGGTCGATCGGATCAGGGCCATCTCCCTTTCTTCCTCTAAAAGGTCGACTGCGTCCTGCCGTGCTTGTTCTGCTTCAGCCTTGGTGTAGAGCTCAACCCGAGGGGCATTGTGGAAAAGGTCACTCGGCAAGACTGCTTCAGCTCTGTAGACCAAGAAGAACGGAGTTCTTCCAGTCGACCGGTTGGGCGTGGTCCTTAACCCCCAAAGTACCGAGAGAAGTTCGTCGACCCATGCACCAACCGCATGCTTGAGATCACGCATCAAACGGGGTTTCAACCCTTTGAGAATCAGGACGTTGGCTTGTTCTGCCTGTCTATTCGACTGCGGATGGGCGACTGAAGCATAGTCGACTCATGTGCCTTGAGACGTGCAGAAAGCTCTGAATACTTCTGAATCGAAGTTTGACCTGTTGTCAGTGATGATGCTGTGCGGGACTCCATATCTGAATATCAATTCTCTGATAAAGCTGACAGCAGTACCGACATCGAGGTTCTTGATGGGTTTGGCCTCAATCCACTTGGTGAACTTGTCGACTGCTACCAGCACATGGGTGAAACCGCTTCTTCCTGTTCTCAAAGGGCCGACCATATCCAACGCCCATACTGCAAAGGGCCAAACGAGTGGTATGGTCTTTAAAGCTGAGGCGGGCTTGTGTGACATATTGGAGTAAAATTGACATCCCTCACACTTGTTGACTATCTCCTTTGCCATTTCATTCGCTCTTGGCCAATAAAATCCGGCTCGGTATGCTTTGGCCACAATGGTCCGGGAAGACGCATGATGGCCACAGGTCCCCGAGTGGATGTCATCAAGGATTATTCGACCTTCCTCCGGTGTTATGCATTTCTGACCAACTCCAGTCGCGCTTTCTCTGTATAGCTGCCCCTTATCACAGTAAAGGCTTTAGATCGGCGGACGATCTGTCGAGCCTCTTCTTCGTCCTCCGGGAGCTCTTTCTTCAAGATATACGCGATATACGGTACTGTCCAATAGGGAGTGATCACCAAAGCTTCCACGATCAGGTCGACCACTGCTGGAACTTCAACCTCAGTCGGATCCGTAACACTCTTAGGTTGCGGGGCTTCGTCGGTAAAAGGATCTTCTATGACTGATGGAGTATGGATATGCTCCAAGAACACATCACTGGGGATGGCTTCTCTCTTGGATCCTATCTTCACCAAATCATCAGCCGCTTGATTTTTCAGTCGGGGTATATGGTGGAGCTCTAACCCTTCAAATTTCTTTTCGAGCTTCCTCACTGCATTGCAATATCCAGTCATGGCTGGGCTTCTAACGTCCCACTCCTTCATCACCTGATTGGCCACCAAATCTGAGTCGCCATAAACCATAAGGCGACGGACACCGAGTGAAATGGCCATGCGCAACCCATACAAAAGTGCTTCATATTCTGCTTCATTGTTGGAGGAATCAAAGTGGATCTGGAGCACATATCTGAGCTTATCTCCTCAGGGAGAAACCAAAACTACCCTAGCACCAGAACCATTTAACATCTTAGAGCCATCAAAGAACATGGTCCAATGCTCCGAATGAACTTGAGTCGGCTGCTGTTGTTCAATCCACTCGGCAAGGAAATCTGCTATAGCCTGGGACTTAATGGCTTTCTTTGCCTCAAATTTGATATCAAGGGGAAGGAGTTCAATCGCCCATTTAGCCACTCGACCAGTTGCATCTCTATTGTGCAGAATCTCTGACAATGGTGCGTCACTGACGACTGTAATGTCATGATCAGAGAAATAATGAGCAACCTGCTTCATGGTCATGTAGATCCCATATACGAGCTTCTGATAATGAGGATATCTTTGCTTCGATGGGGTCAAAACTTCAGAGAGATAATACACTGGGGGCTGAACTTTGAAGGTTTTACCTTCCTCTTCCCGCTCGACCGTAAGTACTGTACTGACGACCTGTCCTGTGGCTGCAATGTAAAGCAACAGAGGCTCTTTGCTGATTGGAGCAGCAAGCACCGGCTGGGTGGAGAGCAGAGCTTTTAGCTCGGCAAACGCTGCATCAGCTTCTGGAGTCCACTCGAACTTGTCTGCCTTCTTCATCAGTCGGTAAAGAGGCAACGCCTTTTCACCGACGTCCAGAAGCTTACTGGATGCTCGGCAAATGCTGCATCAGCTTCTGGACGTCGTGCACACGCACAGGGCGTTTCATTCGGAGTATGGTGCCAACTTTTTCTGGGTTAGCATCGATTCCTCGTTCTGAAACGAGAAAACCGAGTAACTTTCCGCCAGGTACTCCGAATGTGCACTTTGATGGATTGAGCTTGATATCATACCTCCTGAGATTGGCAAATGTTTCAGCTAGGTCAGTCAACAGGTCGGAACCCTTTCATGACTTGACCACAATATCATCCATGTACGCTTCCACATTCCGACTGATTTGAGTGAGTAAACACTTTTGAATCATTCTCATGAACGTGGCTCCAGCATTCTTGAGACCGAATGGCATGGTGATATAGCAGAAGCACCCGAATGGAGTGATGAAAGCTGTTTTGATTTCGTCAGGTCCATACAGACGGATCTGATGATACCCGGAATAAGCATCTAAAAAAGACAATCTCTCGCATCCCGCAGTCGAGTCGACAATTTGGTCGATGCGAGGGAGAGGAAAATGATCTTTTGGGCAGGCCCGATTGATATGTTTGAAATCAATGCACATGCAAAGTGAGTTGTCCTTCTTGGGAACCATGACGGAATTGGCGAGCCACTCGGAGTGGTATATCTCTCGGATAAACTCTGCCGCAAGGAGTCGAGCCAACTCCTCGCCAATGGCTTTTTTCTTCTGAACGGCGGACTGTCAAAGATGTTCTTTAACAGGTTTGTCTTTTGAGTCGACTCTAAGGCGATGCCCAGCCATCCCCCTGGGAACACCCGGCATGTCAGCTGGCTTCCATGCAAAGATGTCCCAGTTCTCGCGGAGGAACTGGATGATCGCTTCTTCCTATTTAGAGTCGAGTGTTGTGGAAATATGGGTCGGAGCCGCATTGGGGTCAGTTGGGTGGATATGAACTGGCTTCGTCTCCCCAGACGACTGGAACGCTGACTCTGTGGCGGGCTTCTTGGCCCGCAACAAATCACTCGGATCTACATTTTTCTTGTATCCTTCCAGCTCTATCACTGTTATCTGGGCATCCGCAATATTTGAGCCTTTCTGGAAACACTCTTCTGCCTTGTTCCGGCTGCCAGTGATAGTGATCACTCCTTTGGGGCCAGGCATCTTTAATTTGAGGTACACATAACATGGTCAAGCCATGAAGCGGGCATAGGCTGGTCTTCCCAAAATAGCGTGGTAAGCGCTCTAGAAAGCCACGACTTCAAATGTCAGCTTCTCTTTGCGGAAATTCTTCGAGTCGCCGAACACTACATCTAGAGCTATTTGACTGAGTGACTCAGCCTTCTTTCCAAGAATGACTCCGTGAAAACTCATGTTGCTGGAGCTGAGCCTGGACATCGGAATGCCCATTCCCTTGAGTGTCTCTGCATACATTATATTCAACCCACTACCGCCATCCATCAATACCTTCGTCAGTCGAGTGCCTTTGACGACTGGGTGGACCACCAGCGCTTGCCTCCCAGGGGTGGCAGTGTGAGTAGGGTGATCGGACTGGTCGAACGTAATGGGAGTTTGCGACCATTTCAGATAGCTTGGTGTCGCCGGGGCGACCATATTTACCTCTCGGTTGATCACTTTCAGTCGACTTTTGCTCTCTACATCAGCAAAAATCATCAGGGTGGAATTGACATGAGGGTACCCTCCATCACTGTCCTCCTTGTCCTCGGCCTTGTCCGACTCCTTCTCTTTGTCCTTGGGCTGTTTCCCTTGAAATTGCTGGATTAAGAGTCGGCACTGGCGAGTGGTATGTTTCGGGTAGATGAAGTTACCCTCTTCGTCTTTCTTCGTGTGGATGTGACACGGTAGGTCCATCAATCATTTCCTTCTTTATCCTTTACCTTCTTGGGGTTCTAAGATCCTTTGGGCTTCCCTTTGAATTTGCCCTGAGTCACGGCCAGAGCCTCTCCAGGAGCAGCTGGCTCGGCCCTCCGCTTCTGCTTCCGACTAGAGTTTCCTTTTTCCGATTGACTCGGCTTATACTTGCCACTCCGGAGCCTGTCCTCTTCTTCACCGTTAGCGTATTTGGTGGCAATCTCCATCATTCGACTCAGGGTCATATCTCCGGTTCGACCAAACTTCAGGCTCAACTCTCTGTTCTTGACACCATCCTTGAAGGCGCAGACCGCTTGATGGTCCGACACATTCTCCACGGTACGATGCAAAGTGGTCCATCTCTGGATGTAATCTCTCAATGTTTCACTCGACTTTTGTACACAGACTTGCAGCTCCGTCAATCCGGCCGGTCGCTTGCAAATTCCCTCGAACGTCCTGACAAACACTCGGGAAAGATCTTCCCAGGTGTAAATGCTGCTAGGAGCTAACTGATTCAACCACGCCCTGGCCGATCCTTCTAGCATGAGTGGCAAATGCTTCATGGCCACCTCATCATTACCACCACCAATCTGTACCGCCACTCGGTAGTCTTCAAGCCAAGTTTCAGGCTTGGACTCTCCGGTGAACTTACTTACCCCAGTCGCCAACCTGAAGTTGGGGGTATCACTGCGGCTCTGATGGCTCTGCTAAAGCATTATGGACCTGAAACATGGACTCGGCTGCTAGTGGGCACATCTCTGTCATGGCCACCTCTATGAGCTCTGTTCCGATCGACCAAACCTTGCACGATGATGGATCTTGCGTCAAAGCCTGGTTCTCTGGGGTCGACCGGAGCTCTCCGCCCAATACTGAGCTGGCGCCTATCATCTTGCTGCCGATGGGCGTTAGACCCACTTCTCGGGGGAGGAGTGGGCACTCGACGCCTATCATATCGATCAAATCGGTCATCATAGTGGTCCCGCTGGCCTTCACGTCCCACGCGCCTCGGAGGTGACCTTGGGCTGTGAGCCGACTGAACAGTATTCGCAGCGACGGATCGACTATGAATCCTGTTGTGCGACTGTGACACAACTGAATTCTGATCTCCTGCCGCCCGGAGCAAATCCCTGATCTGCATCAAGCCTCTTCCAGCCTCCGACTGAGAGGGCTGAATTGACTCGGCTATACGGGCTGCAGCTGCCAAATTCTGAATCGGGGTTCGATATACCTGAGTCGGTTGCGGAAAGAGCTGACGTCGGCTGGAGTCAGGTACTCGTTGACGCGCACGCTCGTCAAGTGCTTGCTGGAGGTTCTCCAGTCAAGTGCGTTCAGCCAAGTTGGCCAAACGCGCCTCTTCCAAAACACGAGCCTCAGGAGTTTCTCCTGCGATGGGAGTATGCAGGGCATCCATGTTCCAGCGGCAAAGATCTTCTCTTTGCTGAGAAGTAAGTGGCTCGGGCTGATATTCTTCGTGGGCCCGAGCGGGGTCGCCTCGATCGTCCATCCCGTCGATGCGGGGGAAACCGGGAGGGCTACGAGGCCCGTTGACCATCAGGACCTCCGCCGCTGGATCACTGCTGTCGCACTCGGATGTAGTCTCTACGGAGCCAGTCGGCAGATCGAACAGGCCGTAGAGAGATTCGTTGGGCTCAATTGTCGTGACTTGGGTGGTGGCCGATTGGCGAGCCACTGCGTGTCTCACCCATCGCTGAAGCCTTGACCGACCGGAGCGCTTGTGCTGGCGGGAGACAGGGAGGGAGGATGGCACAGGAGTCGACCGGTATGGGGTCGACGGCTGCCGCAGCAGGATGCCGCGGACACACGCCCGAAAGTGCGTCACCCCGCGGACGGGGAGCGCGTCGATGTCGAGTGGTGCCTCCTGGAGCCAAGCGGAGTCGTCGTCGATGAAAGCGAGCGCACCGAGATGGATCTCGCGGCCCTCGACCAGAGCTCCGCCAGAAAACATGATGAAGGCAATCGGACAAATTGCAACTTCTCCAAAAAGTCGCTAAGACACCTGCCCCACGGTGGGCGCCAACTGTCGTGGTTCTAAGTTTGATAGTAGAATGGGGGGTAGGTATGGAGATGCAAGATCCTAGCTAAGGAGTAGTTGTACACACGAGTGTTTTACGAGTCCAGGCCCTTCTCGGAGGAAGTAATAGCCCTACGTCTCGGAGCCCGGAGGCGGTCGACTGGTTTCTGTGTATATGAGTTACAGGGGTGCGAACCCTTTACACTGAGGAGGGGGGTGGCTTATATAGAGTTCGCCAGACCCTCCGGCCCTCAGTTATGCAGGGTTTAAAGTACATTAAGACAGGGGGTTACTGGTAACGCCCTCATAAACTGCCATGAAGACTATTAAAGCTACTTAATGACAGACCATTGCGTGTTGAGTGACTTTAGGTCTCCTGGCCGTCGAGTGGATAGCTTCATGGTCGAGTGGCTATCTTCATCATCGAGTGTCCTTGAGTTCGTCGAGTGAAGTCCCTCTTGGTCGACTGGAAGGTAGCTTCTTCTAAGGATGTCCTTGGGTAGGGTATCCTAGATAGGTCCATGACCCTACCCTAGGTACATGACTTCATCATACGTGGCAGGCTTAGCGGCTATACATGGTGGAGCACTGGGAGAGGCCAAGGCTGGTCATAGTGGGGAGTAACTTATACTCTAACATATTACTATGTTACTCTAAACATCTCTATAAACCAGAAAGGAGGTAATAGTAACATAGACTAGTGTCATATGCATGAAACTACTAGTGAGTTTTGGAGCACATGATATTTCCCCGTCCGGACCGATCCCAAGTTGGCTTCTCACCTTCTTGTCCCAACAAAAAACCCTCCCCCTCCTGCGCGCGCTTCCCGCCCGGCGCCAGCTGAGCCTGCCGCTCCACATTGATGGCAAGTCAGGGCGATGTGACCTCTGACTGCTTCCGCCGTTGAAGCGGCACGCCGACCGAGGGCATCGCCCGCTGCACGCCCAGAATTTCAGACTACACAGTGGAGAGTAACTTTAGAGCAAGTACTACAATTAGATGACATAAGGAGGCTATAAGGATTTAAATATAGTATTTGTGCTTAGTTGAAGGAGAGAGAAGAGGAGAGAGAAGAGAAGCGGGTTGTAAACTTGCAGCTAGTTGTAGCAGGAGCTCCAACATACTTTGTGAGACAAAAGGTGGGCCATTATTATTGAAATAGTATTATAGTAAAGGGACTAACTATTGTACTAGCGGGCTATCAGGTTGGTTCTAGATGATGTGTCAACTTCATATAGTCGGATGTTAGCTATACTATTAACCATGCTCTAAGTGTGGTGTGAGTGGGAGTAAAGTTTAGTCCCATACTGCTAGGTGGGTGTGAGTTGCACCACTTTATAATGTGATCTATTCTAGCATTTGCATGAGCATGGTAATAGGAAACCTACATGTGCGCTCTTCAGGAATGAGCCTGTCCAAGGACAAGAGCTATCCACGTGGTCTATATTTTTGTTGGTCGGAAAATTTATTAAGTCATTAATTAATAACTAACGGACACCTTAATTACTCAGATTTTTTTGAGACAAACCTTGGTGCGGCTATTATTGACTTGGACATGGGGTTTGGGCCAAAGGCCTACTATTATACTTGGTCTTACTCGCACGACCGACCTGACAGGCTCTACCCTAGCCGCCGCTGTATCATATGGTTTCGCACCATTCCAGATCTTAGCGACGCCACGTAATTCTTCTCCAGCCCTCCTTCCAGCATGCACCGCGAGAAGGGACAATAGTCCTCCGAACCCCGCCTTTCGTGATCCTGTACAGGAGAGGGGCGATCAGGTTTTTGGGGAGCACACTCCTGTGACTGCTGCCAGCGACGACTTCCTCAACGACACCCTTCTTCCCCGACCTCGGTAACCTCTTTATCAACGACATGAGTGACAACATCAACCATAGAGGTTCTGCTCCCGCTGTAAAGTATGTGATTCTGTCCTCGTAGTTTAGTATGCATCATTACTTTGATCTTTGCAATTGTCGTCATGATCTATTTACTGTTGATTCAGATTAAATCTCATAGTAAATTGATCATATATTCAACAATCGAATCCAAAAACCTGATTATAGGAAATTTACTCCGAGTGGTTTTGTTGTGCTTTTGAAACCGCCTACTTTTAAGGGGGTGCAATATAAAAGGTGGCGCACAAGAGCAGTATATTGGTTTCAGAGCATGTACCGCTATGACGCCACTAAGGGTAAGCCTGAGGGCGATCTTAATCCTACATAGCAGGAAGCTTTTGAGAACATGGATACCCTCTTCAAAGCCGCCCTATTGAGTGTTCTTGACGATTCCATTGTGGTTGATATATGTGGTTTGACAGCGACAAAGACATGTGGGCTGCGCTCGAGGCCACGTTTGGGGCCTCGGGCGCTGGCAACAAGTTGTACGTCATGGAGCAATTCTGTGACAACAAGATGACTGATGAGCGCTCTGTTGTTCAGCAGACTCATGAGATACAGTCACTTGCTAGGGAACTTGAGTACTTTAAGTGTGTGTTGGCGGACAAATTTGTTGTTGGGACCATCATTGCCAAGCTTCCACCTTCGTGGAACGATTTTGCTACTTCTCTGAAAAACAAGAGACATGAGTTTTCCATTTCAGATCTCATTAGCACTCTTGATTTTGAAGATAAGGCGAGAGCAAAATACACACGTGCTCGGGCCACTGAGGGAGCTTCTAGTGCCCACATGGTACACGAGAAGAACTTCCAGCCCAACCAGCCCCAAAACAACAAGAACAAATCTCAGGGGAAAGGCAAGTTTGATGCAAAGAACAAGCCGTCACATTCTACCAACTTCAATAAGAATTCTCATAACGGTAAGGGATACAAACCTCAATTTTGGTAGCACCGCACAAAATTTATATGGCTACATCTACCTGTTGTCAGCTAACCTCTTGGTGCTCTAGGTATTCCTACATTCGTAACTAGGTACAATGACCACCGCAAGATGAAATAAGCTTATTCATACATTGACTTGTTGATTGCAGTGCAGAACAATCCTGTCATGTGTGGAGAAGCAAACAAGCAGTGCAGTCGAAGGTGGAAATCAACCAAGGACTTATGAAATTATATATAATCTTCCTCAGGCAGGTCAGTATCCCCTTCGCCCAGATGATCGTGTTTTGTCATGCCGACCTATTGATATGTCCTACTGTTTTGCAACACCGTTTACGTATAGCTATTGTTTTCCTATCTTTTCAAATTCAGGACAATGAAGATGATTTCAGGGGAACTGCACAATATGGACTCATGTTAAGTCATCTCTATTGCCTCATGTGTTTGCTGCAAATGTGTCAGCATCAATTGCAAGATGAGGCAGCTAGCTAGCTGTGGAGTTGCCAACATGCTCAAAGTGCTTGCAACATGGAGAAGAAACAAGCATACCCAGGAAATTAATGTGTGCGCAGGGAGGCCCTTTGCTCAAAGAAGCATCGACCGATTTTCTTTATTTCCACACCTTCTCATAGCTTTGTATTGGTTATAGTATGGTGAATCATTGAGATGCATAAACATGCTAAACTTTTGTTCTTCTGAATGTTACTATGCATACCGTGTCTTCTGAAGCTTAGTTTAATGTGAGTGTCTGCATCCAGTACCGCATCCTCAAATTTGGTGGATGCCAAGTTAAAAGGGTTACCGATGAGTAACCATAAGCTGGAGGCGTCTTTTTTTTTAATGGGCAATAAGCTAGAGAGTGTCTCGGGCTGCCTCTAGCACATGGCCCTCCAGTACAAAACACGGGCAGCCAACTAGGCCGATACAAAAGCCTATCCGTCTTAAAGCCCATTTGTTTTTGTTTTTTGCAAGGAGAAGCCCATATTTCTTGAAGAGGGGGCGATCCGAGAAAAACCCTCCTTCCTCCTCACTTCCACTTATACTCCCTCCATCCAGGTTTATTAGGCCCATGAGCCAATTGCTAAGACCAAGAATATGCACACAAGAGAAAATAAATCTCCTTAATTTACTCCATAACCACCCTATTAAATAGGCCTAGTAACAAACCAGGCGCATGTAGTGGCTAGCGGGCACATGCATCCTGCATGCATGGCTAGTCAGCCAAGTCCATGCGCCAGCTCCAATGCAGCAACTCAAAAGAAGAGAGCGATTCTTGGGAAAAATCGAGTAGTTAGTGCAGTGGGCCTTATAAACATGAACAACTCGCTCTCCCGCTTTTGTCTCCCCCCAATTCCCCCCGCTCCCCAATCTTCCTCACTCGTCCAGAAAACCCCCGCTCACCTTCTTCCTCACTCGTACAGAAAATGCATGCTCCTCTTCTTCCACTCCTACAGAAATCCATAGCCCTCCTTCTTCCCCACTCGCACTGCCACTAGGCTCATCTCTGGCTACTCTGCTCAAACCCATGAGCTCGCGCGATGCCCACAAGGAAAATGGAGTCGGCTGGCCCCAGCGCCAAGAAGATGAGGCTCCGCATCAGTAATCTCCCGGACATCATTCTTGAGGAGATCATCTCCCTTCTCGCCACCAAGGATTGCTGCCACACACAAGTCCTATCAACTCGATGGCGCCCTCTATGGCGCACCACGCCCCTCAATCTCGACTGCCGTCAGATATCTGTCCTTCTTGAATTTGATCTCCTTAGAGCCATCGTCTCCTCTCACCAGCACGGCCCCGTTCAATGCCTCTGCAACCCGAAAACCTACCTGTTGTCCATACTCGACATGGTCGACGCTTGGCTGACATCCCCAGAATTCGGAAAACTCCAGCAGTTTGAGTTCTACCATTACCATCAAAGTTTCATACCACGAACACACCAAGAATTCGTGCCCACACCACCGTTGTCCATCTCGCGGTTTTCCTCCTCTCTCCACACTGCCACCTTCGCCCGGTGCCATCTACCATACAATCTGGTACAAATGCTTCGACTCCCACTTCTAAAAAATCTTTTGCTAATGGTGGTTTATCTGTCGGAGGTCTCACTGCACAGCATCATCCACTCCAGTTGCCCTGCCCTGGAGCGCTTGTTTTTTTTAAAATGGAGACAGTAGGAAAGGCTCCTACTGCATATATATTAAAAAGTAACCAAGAGCTATTACATGGTGGTAATTACAAAGGATGATAGTGGGGTCTAGAGCTAGGACCTAGACCAGGCACTAAGGAGGGTCATGTGGTAGGTTTTGCAAGATGGAAGAGACCACATGTCTCTTATGAGCAGGCAATCTATGTTGTATGTTATAAAAATTAGTCTTGAACCGAGCCCACCAAGAGGTCACCGAGGGTGCAATATGCCTGAAATGGTTGTTGTTGCACTCCTTCCATAGGCTCCAAGCAGCAACCAGGAAGATTTCCATGATCATTTCGCGGGGATGTCATTCCTTCAATTGTCTCACCAGATCTAGCCTATCCCCTACCTCGGCCCAGCATATATCCAAATGTCGCCAACACTCGTTGCTAAAGGTGCAACGAAAGAATAGATGTTCAACCGTTTCTTCAATGTGCCGGCCACAGAGCAAGCAGTCAAAGTTTGAACCAATGTTATAGTGTCTTCTTTTGAGCATGTTGTGAGTATTGAGGCGATCAGACAATAGGAACCAGCCAAAGACTTTGATTTTTGGGGTGCACTTGGTCTGCCACAGCGATCAAAAAGCTACATGAGCAATCACCTCCCGAAAGAAGAATTTGTAATACCTGGCCGTTTTGAACTCGGTCGCCCCCCAGCAGTATGACCAGGCATCATTGCGCTCCTCTAACCTGACAGCCGCGACATCAAGCTGCAACAGCTTGACCTCCTCATGAGCTTGCACATAGAGGGGAAGTTAGAAGGTTTCATGCAACATGGAGGCAGCAAGAAGTCTCTGACCGACGAGTCTTCGTTGGTGACATACCAGAAAGCTCTCGGATATTTATCTGCGTAGATCTCATTGTTCCAGCTATCTTTCCAAAAGAGTGCAGGCGTGCCATGTTTCACAAGCACACTAGTGATTCCGCGGTATATTGGCATTAAGAGAATCAGGTCTCGCCACCAGAAGAAACCACAAGCATCCACAGCATGGGGGATCGATTTGGCGTAGTATGTATTCCAGATTAGCTGCACCCAAGGGATATCCATCCTATTGTAAAACTTGTGCAGAAATTTCAGGAGCAGGCCGTCATTTTGAACTTTTAGATCAAGAACTCCGAGACCACCACTAGATTTGGGTCTACATACCATGGGCCAAGCAGCTAGAGAGTTATGTTTGACGCCATCCGCGGTTTTTTTTGGTCCACAGGCAGTGTCTCCGAATTTTATCCAGTTGCGCTACGATTTTTGGAGGCAATCGCATGGTACCCATCGGATATATGGCAAGTGTTGTAATGATCAATTTTATCAAGGCCAACCTACCAGCATGCGACATGAGAGTGATGGCAGCGGTGATCCTTCTTTCAGCTTTGCACACAAAAGGTGTCATGTCAAGAACGGAGGGTCGGGTGGTCCCAAGGGGCAGTCCCAGGTATGTAAATGGCATGTTGGCTAGGGTGCATCCGAAAAGAGCGGCTATATCATTACATGTGTCCAACGAGTGTTAATAGGCACGAGAGTTGACTTATGAAAGTTTATCTTAAGTCCAATGGAGGTGGCATAGTCTTCGAGGATTTGCTTGATCTTGGCAGCTTGACGAAGACACGCAGGCAAGACAATGATAGTGTCGTCCGCATACTGGATCACCAGATACTTGGCATTGCCCTTGGGAGGGATCGGGTGATTTATCAAACCTTGACCAAGAGCTTCGTTGATGGCCGATTGCAAGAGGTCGGCAGCGATGACAAAAATGAGGGGAGACATGGGATCACCTTGACGCACACCACATTTGGAAGAAAATTGCCTACCAGGTATCCCATTTAGGAGCACCGAGGACTTGCCCGAAGAGAAGATGCTTTCCATCCAAGTGAGCCATTTAGGAGGGAAACCCATTTTCCTCATAATCAGAAGCATAGCATAATGCTCTATTATGTCGAAGGCTTTGGCAAAGTCAAGCTTCAAGAGTACAATTTCTCTTTTCGAAGCTTGACATTGATGAATATACTCGAAGGCCCAGGCCAAGCAGTCATGAATGGATTGGCCACGGAGGAAACCATATTGGTTTTGATGCACCAGGCTGAGAATAATTTTCTGGAGGCGATCGACCAGTATTTTAGTGATCAGTTTGAGGGAGCAGTTCAGGAGCGTTATGGGCCGAAAATCATTGACCGTGTCAGGTGAATTCATTTTGGGGATCAACGTGATATAACCAGCATTGATACTTTCCAGGTTGAGGCCTCCCCGATGGAACTCATCACACAAAAGATAGAAATCCTCTTTGAGTATAGGCCAACAAGCTTTCAGGAAGGCCCCATTGAAGCCATCAGGACCTGGGGCACGGTCAGGTGGCATGGTCGCCACAACATCATCAATTTCCTTATTTGTGAATGGAGCCACAAGATTGGTGAAGATCTCTTCATCTTTGGGCAGGTGATCCAAGTTAAATTTCATGGGCAAAGGGTTAGCTTGTCCCATCCTAGCCTTGAAGGCCTCAAACAGGACCGATTCTTTTCCAGCATGATCATCCACAATCTCGCCGTTTGTATTTTTAAGAGAACTGAATCCAACGAATGGTGCATCGTTTTCTCCAGTAGTCTTTTTGATATTGAAGGAGCCTCAGAAGGTGTTTTTTAAGAATACTGCGAAAATTTCGTTCGGGGGTAGTAAGCTGACGGCTATCTTCAATGTTGTCCAACTCCAGGAGGGCTTTGTTAGTATTCTCAATGGCAATAGATAAGCGGGAGATCTTTTTACTCCAATGCTTGAGAGCATATCTCACAGCCTTGAGTTTCTGTCCAACAATCGCCGCCTGGTTGGAGCGTTTGTTATGTTTGATAGGTTTTCTCCAAGCTCTTTCCACCACCTCCATAAAACCAGGGTGAGCGATCCAATACGTTTCAAACCTGAAAATCTTGCTTTTTGGGATGGTCATTTGAATGACCACATTACAGGGGGTGTGGTCCGAGACGGGCTTCCCCAATGGGCTTACCAGAGTGTTTGGAAAGGAGAGTGTCCAGTGCAGTGTGGTGAAAAACCAGTCAAGTTGTTCCAGAAGTGGTTGGTGTTGCATATTGGACCAAGTATAGGCTCTCCCTTTTATTGGCAATTCAGTAAGATTTTGCTCCCGTATGAAATCATTAAAGGTGAACATATCTTGTACATTGCCCCCCGGCTTGTTGCGATTGTCAGGTGATCGGATATAGTTAAAGTCGCCAAGAATAAGCCAATCTTCATAACTAGGGATATCCAGCTCAAAAAGCCAAGTGGTGAAAGCCCCACGAAGCTCACCTTGACAAGGACCATATATATTGATTAACTTCCAAGAATGATTTGATTGCATAGAAGTAAGCTCTACGCCTGACGCAAAACTCTCAGATAAGAAGACCCGGCCAGTGAAAACACTGCTATTCCAAATCGTAACGATGCTACCAGAAGCGCCAATCGAAGGGATAAACGCAAACTGATCAAAACGTCGGGGGCATAGGGTTTTTAAGGTGGCAGCATCAAACGAGGGCATTTTAGACTCCTGAAGACAAATCACATCACATCCACTAGATCGAATCGCATTACCAAGCGCTAAATGTTTTTCAGGCGCATTAGGACCGCAAACATTCCAACAAAGCACGTTCCAGTCACACAAAAGCATTGGAAGGATAAAGTTTCAGATAGCTGCAGAAACGGGAAAGAAATAAAACTCGCCTACTCTTTGGACAGAGCCAGGCAGTAAGCTCCTTAGCAGGCACGGCACAGAGATCCGTACCAATGGCCTGAAGCGTGGCGATGGGAGTTGGAGGGGGCACATCTGGAAGTGTATCAGCAATGTTAGGGACCGCCGGAGTGGTTGTAGCAGAGTTGGCATCTTTAGATATTATCAAGGCAGCAGGCACAACACGGGGCTTGACCTTGGACTTGACCAGGCGTGTTTCAGACGTAGCAGAAACCCGGAAGCCATCATATTTGTTGGTTCTATTGCTTCTGCGCAGAGTAGCAGTATCAACTGGGGCCAGCATCTTGCCTTTGCGTTGCTTCAGAGTAGCTGTAGTGGCAGGCATAGAGCTTGATCCTTCATCAGGCATCAACAGAGAAGCTTCATCTGGAGAAGTCTCAGTAGGCAGCACCAAAGAGGCCTCATCAGCCATTGATAAATCTGGCATGGTGGGTACGGATACTGCATATTCTGGTGGAGCAGGTAGTGTGAGTAGGGCATTAGGGTGCTCCTCACTTGGGTTGGTAAGCTCCTCCACACACACATATGATTCAGGGAGAGGCAGTGGGGCGTTGATCATAGTCAAACTTGCCTGAACAGAAGAAGCCGTCACACGAGCTTGAGAAAACTGAATGCAGCCCTCTGAAAGTGTCACATGCAGATCCACCTGAGCAAATTCCTGCCTGAAGCCAAGACCCGGGGCCCAAGGGCCAAAAGTAGTCACCAGTGGACGCAGAGCCGAGAACAGGGCTGAGTTGAGTTGTTGGCGGGGTACAGGGTTATTCAACAGAAGAGACATGAGCATGTCACCTTGCACAGACACACCAAAGCGCAGACCCTGACTGTGAACTTCAACCGAGACTGTAAGTTCATCCTGAAGAGGCTGAGGTACATCTAGAGTGTGGATCACAATCATATCCACGGAATGAGCTGAGTCAGTGTCATCAGAGCTCGTGATCGAATCATGCCAAGCTTGTAGAGCATTATCCATGACATTGTTTTCAGGAACGATGCCATCATGAACCTGCAGACCCTGGGCAGCGAGCCAAGCTTGAAAATTCATGAGAAAAGGGGGCAGTTGCGGCAAAGGTGGAGCAGGCGGGGCAGGCCAAGCTCCCCATCCCCCATTATCTTGGTTATTCTGAGTATCTGGTACATTCTGAGCGCCATTGGGGGGAGCTGCGTTCTGCACTAACCAGTTGTGCACCTGCTGTTGGTAGAGCTGTTCCGCAGTCAAATGAGGACTAAACTGAGGGTGTGGGTTCCCGTCTTCAGGCGGCGGTTCCTCACCGTCCGGCAGCACCTCAGGGAGGAGCCCGTTCCAGTCATTGCTCCTAAGGATCATGATCTGAACTGTCCAACAATCGCATGCGCCGCCCAGCTGCCACACAACAAAACTTTTGGGCACAAGTTTCAGGTTCAGCACACGAGCCTTAATCATCATGAAACGATGATCTTGTCGGGGATTGTACCAAGAGACCAGAGCACCAAAACCCCCAAGAGACTTATTGACATAATAATCTGTTTGGTAATCATAAGGAAACCCAAAGTACATGAGCCAAATCTCTAGACCAAACGTGGTTGTACGGCGATTGAATGCTTCATGGTGAGGTACAAAGGTGATTAGCAGATCTTCATCCTCAAGCTCTAATGGTGTGGCAATAGCAGTATCACGGATGAAGGAGTCCACAAACCCAAAGACTCCGATTCCGAAGGGATGGTTACTTACTTCACTGGTGAAGAGCTGGGCCTCATGGAGCAGACCGTGGACAGCCTGACGAATGGCAGCATGGCGATGGAGCGGGACGTATGCGCTGGTCTCCGCAATGGCCAAGTAGTCGTGGTTGAGTGGCGGGATGGGGCCAACCACCATCCCACTGTGGACGACACGATCGGCCGGCCCCGATTCGACGGCGAAACCCGATGGCCGGAACGACACCGGGTTAAGGGGGTAGTTCGCCATGGCGGAGGAGCAGAGGGAGAGCGTCTTGGGTATCGGGAGCGGCAGAGTTGGCGACTGGCAGGCAGTGGGTGGTGATGATTGAGGAAATCGAGCAGAAGAGGAAATATGAGGGGTATTCCTGGCATTAGGCGGGATTTTGGGAATCCATTTCCATCGCTTGAGCCACCGCTTCTGTCTACAAGATTTCGCCACGTGGCCATAGTACCCGCAAGTCTCACACCGAACGTAGGATTTAGCAGTGGGTTTCTTGCGGTGCATCGCAGCAACCGGAGGAAGTTTGGATAGATTGATATTGGGCGGCTTCACTGCCATGCTTGGTCCATAGTAATCAATGGGAATCCGCGCGGGGCAATTTATTGCCTTGTGATCAGGCGTGGAGCAGTGGATACAATTCACTCTAGCCGGGCAATTAATCTTTTTGTGCCCCCATTGAAGGCAACGAGAACATAAAACTGCCCAATTGGCGGCTAACACATCAATATCTTCCTCGGAATATCCAGCCTGGGCCCAATCTATTTTATAATGGGCCGATAGGCAAGGAGGCCAGAGAGAGTGGACCGGGGCATATTTGAAAGCCGATTTGAGAAAACATTGTGGCGCTTGAGGATAAGGCCTATTAATGGGGCAATTAAAACTGCCCAAACGAAGAAACTTTATTTCACCAGATTCCTCCAAATGCGCCTGACGAGTATATTTCTCCATTAAAGATAATGAAGATGATTCCTCAATAACCGGGGTCAAGTGGTCCAATGCCAAAAAAGAGCCAAAATGAATTGGAATGTCCGGACGTTGAGGAGAGGATGTCAAAGCTTCATGAGCGTGAGAGTTTGAGAAGGCCATATGATCAATGGGTTTCAAAGAAAATTTGCTGAGCTCGGCCATGGAAGATGCCGAAACCGAAGAATCCGATATGAGAAAATCCAAATTTGATTTAATAGCCAAAGGATGTCGGGCAGTTAGCTCAAGTAAAACCACATCCGCATGCCAACTAGAATTGGACGATGGGACACGATTGAAACGGCCATTGAACAGATGAAAGTGGCAAATGAAATTCGGCCACACTCGGTCCTTGAGACTGTAAATGAAATGTCCCACTTTGTTGTTGGCCACCGAGAAGCGAAAAGCTTGGGGATTAATCTTGTGCACTTTGAATCCAACATGAAAACCCCCAATGCAACATTGAAGTGCAAGACCCATAGATTCTTCCATGAGTGGGAAAGAGGCTGAAGAGAAGGTAACCACGAGGAAAAATTCCTTGGGGTCGCGAGAGGGGGAAAAATGCACCGTAGAACCAAATTTTCTTCTCACCTGATCCGCCAGGGCTTAGCCCGGGGCAAAGTCCCAATGCAATAGGCCTTCCATCTTGAATCAGATTAGAGATCGCCATGGTTGTGGGTGAAGCAGGTGGAGGGTGGGAGGGAGAGAGGGGGAGAGGTTAGAGACGCCATTCCCTTTTGTTCCCTGGAGCGCTTGTTGATTGTTTTGGGAATAGAAATCCCTATCCCTATCAGTTGTCTCCAAATAAAGTCGCCTCACCTTAAAAGCATTGGAATTTGTTTTGAAGGACAGCAGCTCATCATCGAAGATGCCCCTTCACTTCAAAGGTTGCTTCTTGATAATTGTTATAAACCTTCACAAATAACTATTGTCTCCGCGCCCAAACTGGAGACCTTAGGTGTAATTCGTGACCCATTTAATGGTCACAAGAAGTTGGTGTTTGACTCCTCACATTTTCAGGTACCGTATATTATCATCTACACATTTGTAATCATAAGCTGCATTTTTCATTTGTGCGCATAAGTTTTATATCATCTTGGAGTACACTTTGGGTACTAATATTATGTTATATGCTCAATGAATAGTTCGTCCATTGATAGCCTATCAATGCTGCTAGATTCTATCAAGATCTTATATATCAGAATGTTTAGTTTTGATCTGAACATAATTATTGGCTTGTTGCGATGCTTTCGATCTCTGGAGAATTTATATATAGAGGTGATGATTTCATGCACATTGAAAGCCCGTATATATTGTACTAGAATTAACCGTTCAGATGTCGTTCTTTAGACATACTCTTTTTTCAGACTGTAACTTTTTTCAATCTTCATCTCTACTTAGGCACAACCACATGGAGCAAAACATATAACCAATCGGTGGCGTAATAAGGACCAGGATTTTCTCAGTTCTCATGACATTCGTTTGAGGACAATAACGATGGAAGGATATGCATCCAACCAGGCAAACAGAAGCATCTTCACATTCTTCCTGTTGAATGTGAGGTTACTATTGTTCATGAGGCTTAAGTTTTACCACAAGAGATTTCTCTTGGACTGACACGTTGAACAGCAAAAAAGGAAGTTTCAGGTGGACAAATGGGCTTCCAAACGTGCTTGGCTTCTATTTACAACAAGTTGTAGTCATCCTTAAATATTTTTTTTGCACAGGATGTCGATTTTATGGATCAGACCGATCCATTTGTTTGTGACTGCGAAAAAGAGTGGTTGGGTTAGATGTTACTGCCATGTTCAATCTGGGTTTTGTCTAAAAATTTGATGAACAATTTATCCTTGGGCTTTTTGTACCATTTGTAAGCTTGAGTTGCATGTTGTTGCCCTCGTACTCCCCTCCACCTGCCACTACACTATCGCATCTTCCACGACTGTTGTTCGTTCCCGTCAAAGGCCTCGCCGTCGTTCTCCGCCTTGGTTCGCTCATTGTGCCTGCCGCCGTCTGCCGTTGTCAACATGGTCAACAACCAAGAGGAATCAGGAGATGACTGTACGTGGAGAGGTTGATAGTAGGACCCACCAGGGTCATTGAATTACGCAAGTAGGTGCCTCATTATTACAAGCCAAAAAAAATACTTCCTCCTAATTGTTTGACAACTAGGTCCCACGCCATTGTCAATGTAGTCAATCAACGAGAAAATTACACAACGAGCCGATAACACCAGGGACCCAGCAGCTCGCCCAATAGTTTTTTAGTTTCAGAGATGGAGCTCAAGTATGCATTGTACGGGGGTTGTGGCCCGTCTAGCCCACGCTTACTCTTTTATTTAAGCACATGACGAGCCCGGTTGATATATTTTTTCTTTCTGAAAATGGCTAGCCCAGTTCTTTTTTTTGGAGAATACCAAAACCTGAGGCCTACTTTCTTTTCTCAGCCCTGTTGGGCTGCAAATCTTTCAAGACGAGGAGCGATGTAAGTAGTAAGAAATGGGGTTCCCCAGAAAATGGGCTATAAGTTATAAGAAATGGGCTGTAAATTTCTAAACCAAAGCCAACCGACAATTACATTAAAATATCTTTTTTTATGGATTTCTCTACTCTCTACTCTTATAAAAATCAAAGCCAACTGGCAATTACATTAAAATATCATCTTTTCTTCCACAAGATAAACTAATCATACAAATGCATCTTCATGTTTTGTGCAACGAACGAGCATCTTGCTAGTTAAGATTTTAAATTTCATTCTTTTTTGGCGGGGAATTGTTTTTTGAATTTTATTTTGATATAATTTATTAAAAATTATTTTTAACGTGACTCGAAATTTCATGATTAAAAGAGTTCGGACCCCACCGAAATATGCAAAATTTCGTTGAATTTTTTTAGCAGTGCCCAGAATATATGGTCTATAATGCTAATAAAAAGAATATGGGCTTCAAATATCCTTAAGAATTAGCAAATGGGCTGTAAATTATGGAAAATAATGGCTAATGGGATGTATGCTGTTTTCGACAGATTTGGAGGCTGACTATTTGGCCTACTAGGTTGACGATGACGTTGTCCTAAAAAAATTAATGTGTACGCAAGGCTTTGTCAACTTAGTCAACACAAAGCAGTCACTCTTGGATGTCCATCCAACGGCCACCGTGCTTCTTTAATCTCTGATCTTCCTGCTCCAGCCGCCCAAACCAGCGCCAGCGGGACTGCTTGCTCCCTCCTCTCGTGGCTGGTTGTGCTACCGCCAGGCAATCCCTCTACCCACCCACACATCCTGTTATTTTCTGGCGACGTCAGCCTCACCCTACAGCCGACCAGTCAGCACTCATACTCCCCTCAGCGTGGGCATCCGCTGCACTGGCTTCGCCGGCTCTAGGTCGTTCCCTTCCTGGACCTCGCACTTGTCCATCGCGTTTGTGCTCTCGGCGCGGCGAGGTCATCATAGTAAACAAACAGCAGCCATCGGAAGAGGCTGACAGTAGTGGCCCCCACAAGGAAATGCCTCCTTATTACACGCAAATTAATGATTCCTCCACCTGACAGCTGGGACCCACGAGAAGGGCCTCTGTATTTCGTGAAAAAATGTTCCCCCGCTATCAACTTGGACCTACCAGCTATATCTTCGCATGCAAGAAAGTGCCTCCTTATTACGCACAAAAAAATGAATACTCCCTGCTAGCTGGGACCCACCATAGTGGGAGGCTGACTTGTGGGCCTACTAAGTTGACGGGGACAGAGGGCTTTGTCAACTTAGTCAATATGAACGATTCTAGCTCCAATGACCATATGATGTCCATCCAATAGCCCTAGTGCTTCTTCAACCTCTGGTCTTCTTGCTCCAGCCGCCCAAAGCAGCGTCGGTTGTGCCGCATGCTCCTGCCTCCCGTAGTCGGCTGTGCTACCGTGGAGGCCTCACTGCCCCCTACTATTCCCACCGCTGGCCAGGCCCTGCGGTGATGGCAGCCTCACACCGCAGCCGAACCAGTGAACCCTCATACTCCTCTCCGCACTGGCTTCCACTGTTGCGTCTTCCCCGGCTCCATGTCGTCCCATTCCTAGGCCTCGCCGTTGTCCACCGCCTTGGTGCTCTCGGTGCAGTGTGGTCAACATGGTCAAGGAACAACTTCCATTGGAAGAGTACTGTACGTGGAGAGGCTGATAGCTGGGACCACGGCAGCCGCAAGGAAGTGCCTCCTTATTACACACAAAATAATTATTCCTCCACTTGACAGCAGGGACCCACCGGACGGGCCATCGTATTTCACGAAAAAATGTTTCCCCCTGATTGCTGGGCCCACCAGCTACATCTTCGCACGCAAGGAAGTGCGTCCATATTACAAGCAAAAAATGATTCGCCCCCTGACTGCTGGGACCCACCAGTTACATCTTCGCACGCAAGGAAGTGCCTGACAGTCGGGACCCACCTGGTCAAAGTGTATGTAGCGTTGACATTCTGGTCGCGAACGTGTATGTACATACTGGTCGATGTAGAGGCGCGCACATGTCGTAGTAGAGGCGCGCACGTAGCATGTACACGTATGTACATCGGTCAGGGTGCAAGAAAGAAAACACGGCCATGTACGTACATACGGGCGGGGTCTCAAACGCCTACTCGTGCATACGTACGGCCAGGGCTCGTGTACATGGCTGGGTCGGAACGGAGAAATTGCCTCGTCGTCATGTTCATGGGGAACCAACCTGTCGGATTTAGGGTTCCGGCAGACCCTTGAGGTTCGAACACTGGGGTGCGCGCGGAGGTTTCGCCTTCTACCTACCTGCTCCTCACTGAATCGCTAGGATCTAAACTACGATAAGAACAACACAAGAGACGCAAGGTTTATACTGGTTCGGGCCACCATTGTGGTGTAATACCCTACTCCAGTGTGTGGCGTGGTGGATTGCCTCTCGGGCTGATGATGAACAGTACAAGGAAGAACAGCCTCGCGAGGGTCTGTTCTTGTGATGGCACTGTCCCTTTGGAGGGGTTGATTCTAGATGCCTATCTTATCTCCAGATTCCAATCCAGATGCCTCTACCCTGTGGGTGGCTAGTCCTATTTATAGGCAAAGGCCCTGGGCCTCTTCCCAAATATTGAGCGGGAAGGGCGCCAACAATCGGCCAATTTGAAGGGGAACATCCAGTACACTTATCCTGACTAAAGTTGGTCCTCGCGTGTCAAAGGCTCTGGTGGTGACGCCGACTTGGGCTCCATGGTGACCTCCATCCTACCGTTGGACTAGTCTTGGTCTTGTTGCACCGAAATGGATGCCTTTGCTTGATGCTTTCGCCTGCGCTTGCTCCCCTTGCACCAAAGAGGAAAGAAGGACATTGCGCGGGCTGGCGCCCGTCCGGCGCCCTTGGTCGTCATGGCTTGCGTCATGGCACCTCGCGAGGTACCCCGCCTTGAAGTCTCAGCCTCCTCGTGAGCCAGCCTGACGAAGTCGTGCCTGAGGAAGCTCCTTGTCATCCGCTCCGCGAGGCTTGGCCCCTCGCGAGGGTCTTGAGCTTGTGCCGATGAAGATGGGCCGTGCTGGGCCCCCCTTTGAGCCACGCCGTAGGCCGCAGGCAGGCAAGTCTGGGAACCCCCGTTCCCAGAATGCCGACAGTAGCCCTCGGGCCCAAGGCGCGCCCGGACTTGGCCGAGCAGAGAGGCGAAAGGGCAAGTGCGAAGAGTCGCGGGCCCTAACAGCCTGCGGCCTTGGGCGCCGCGTGGCGGTTGATTGGACGTGGGCGCCCTGCTCCCCCACGATGCCACGGCAACCGCACGACTCGACAAGTCCCTGCATACAAAAATGGGTCATGATTACCTGCGACCGTGGAAGCCGACAGTTGGCCTCCTCCGGCTATAATTACGGAATGGCGCGGGCCATTCCAGTTCATCTTCCTCTGCTACTCCTCCTCCACTTCATCTTCGCCATTGCCCTGCCTTGCCAAAATGGCTCTGATCCGCCGGTTCTCCGTAGAGGAGAAGGGAAAGGCCCCCCGAGAGGGTCCTGGCCCGCTCCCGCCGAAGAAGCGGTTGGTCCTCTGCCGCCGAGATGAGGGTGCGCGGCAGGAGGTGTCGAGGCCTTGGTGCGAGCGACCGCCGCCGGGGTTCCCGCTGCCCTTGTACGCCCACCTTGAAGGCCCTGCAGGAGCTGACGCCGAGCGCCATGGACAACGCCGCCGTCGGCGCCGGCGGGTCACAGCGGTGCGCGTTGTCCCTCCTGGAATCCACGCCGAGGGCTCCTCCCGAGAGTTTGTGCTCCACGCCGACATGCCTCCTCGATCTTGGATTCGCCTTCCTCCTTCCTTCGCCTTTGAGATTCCGTCGAGGGGGCCTTTCAGGCTCTGGCTGCAGCACGCCGACTGCCAGGCCCCCGCGACCGATGCGGATGTTGAGGTCGTTGCTCCAGGTAAGGTCTTCATGACCCATGGCTGGGGTGAGATCGCCCGGGTTTGTGGGACGAGGGGCGCCCTTATGATCCACCTGGAGTTCGATGGCGCTTCCGTGATGCTCTTCAAGGTCTTCGACGAAGAAGGGAGCCGGCTGGAGTGCTGCCCCAGAGGCAGCGGCCGGAGCTTCGGAGCGGCGAGGACTAGGCCTGCCGCTCGCCCTTCCAGCAGCTCCTCCGGTGGCAGCGGACGCCTTGAAGGATCTAGCGGCTCCACCGAGCTCTTCGCGACTCCGGAGACGAGCGACGACAGCTACGAGCCCTCGAGCCTGCGCTTCTCTCGGAGCAGGACGGGCTCGTTAGGCCACCGTCGCCTCTGATCTGGATGAGGCTGGCGCCGGGCCTCACGCGGCCCACTGTTGATGATGGCGTCTGCCATCGTAGTTCCTGCAGTCAGGGTTCTTTTAGGATTTGTGTCTTTTGTCCCTACGAGGAGCCAAGAACACGCCCCATGGGGGCTTGTAAGGTGTCTGTAGTCCCTTTTGTTAATATGATCCTTATCGTGAAGAAGTGTGAGATGTTGATTCCGTCTTAGCTAGGTTTCTTCCTTTCGAACCTTGCGAGGGCTTGGTGCTCTGTGCCGACAGGTCCCGGTCCCAAGGCGGCTTCAGCCGTCGCTGGTATGCCAGGTCGCAATGCTGTGGTCAAGGCCAGGAGGTGAGCGGCCCGGGGTCTAGTAAGAGCCCCTGAGTCGCGATGCTCAGGAGGTCCCCTTTAGCACTCAAGCAGCCATCGTTCGGTGAGAAAAGAACGCGACCTTGCTAA
Source organism: Triticum dicoccoides (assembly GCF_002162155.2). Lineage (NCBI taxonomy): Eukaryota > Viridiplantae > Streptophyta > Magnoliopsida > Poales > Poaceae > Triticum > Triticum dicoccoides. The sequence goes on from NC_041387.1 coordinate 582,862,988, forward strand.
CACGGGATCGCATTGAATGTGGTGACGGTGCAGCAATAGCTAGTGTCTCCGGAGGGTGACTTATCTCGAGAGTCAGGAACTGCTTCCTGGTGCGGCGCTAGGTCCGTGCATTGTCCGGCGAGGGATTGCCTGGCGAGGTCCCTGCGCGCCTCTTCCTCCTTGCCTTTGCTCCCCTGTCTGCTCTACGTCCTCGGGTCCTGGCTCTCGAGCTGGTCTCAGCCGTCGCTGGTATGCCAGGTCGCGATGTCATGGACAAGGCCACAGGGTGAGGGCTGGAGAGCCAGTAGGAGCCCTGAATCACGATGCTCAGGTACCCCCCCTTCAACGTGCAAGCGGTTCGTGCGGACGAGAGTGAAGAGGACGGCGTGAGGGCCTCGCCCGGTGCTCATCCTTGGAGGGATCCTGCAAGTCCACCACGAAAAGAGTGAAAGTTCGCCCAAGGCGGGCTGCGCCTGGCTCCGGGCCTTAACTTGAAGTGTGTTCCTGCAAATTTGGCTAGATGCCGATGCTCTACGTCCTCGGGTCCCGGCTCTCGGGCTGGTCTCAGCTGTCGCTGGTATGCCAGGGCGCGATGCCGTGGGCAGACCAGAGGGTGAGGGCCGGAGAGACGGTAGGAGCCCTGAGTCGCGATGCTCAGGCACCCCCCCTTTAATGCGCAAGCTGGGTTAGATGTCGAAACTCTACGTCCTCGGGTCCCGGCTCTCG
>NC_041387.1:582864050-582911428 GCF_002162155.2 Triticum dicoccoides
TGGGGTGCAATGCCGTGGGAAGACCAGAGGGTGAGGGCCAGGGAGCCGGTAGGAGCCCTGAGTCGCGATGCTCAGGCACCCCCCCTTTAACGCGCAAGCTGGGTTAGATGTCGAAACTCTACGTCCTCGGGTCCCGGCTCTTGGGCTCGTCTCAGCCGTCGCTGGTATGCCGGGGCGCGATGCCGTGGGCAAACCAGAGAGTGAGGGCCGGAGAGCCGGTAGGAGCCCTGAGTCGCGATGCTCAGGCACCCCCCCTTTAACGCGCAAGCTTGCGACATCCAGGAAGAAAAAAGGTACCATGAACCGGCACCAAATAACAAGCATGACGGGTCGAAAACATGGCCCTAAGATAAATGCAAGAGGGGTACATGCCACTGGGTCTGAGCTGAGCGGCTTGGGGATAATGCAGCCCGAGGGGCGCCCCCAGCAGAGTGAGCTAAGAACATGAAATAAAAGAGATACACGCCACAGGGACGGACCCACGCGGCCTGGGAATAATGCAGCCCTGTGGGTGCTCCCAGCTGGAAATGAAACTAGAAAGATGTCACCTGATGACGCTGAAGACAAAGGGGTGTTGATGCAGCAGACTCGGTGGGCTGCGGGAGCAGATCCTCACGAGCCCCCATGCCCTGGGGCCTCGGGAGGCTCCGGAGGCGCTGGTGGCTCCTCGTAGACCGTCTCCATCTCCACCAGGGCTGCGGAACGCCTGACCTCTTGAGCCTCTAGGATGGCCCTCATGATGCGCTGGTACGCAGCAGCCGCGTTCGGCAAGCCGTAAGGCATGCGAACGTAGCTGTGGGGCGGGCCCTCGCAGCGTCCCACTCGCGAAGGCTAGAGGCGCTCCTGAGACACAGCTTGGTTGAGCCCTGGTATGTCGATGCAGACGCGCAGCCCACCATCCTCGCCTGGATGGGGGGCCACAGCGGGTAAGCGGCGGCTGCCTCTTATGACCCTTGACTCCTGTAGCTCCTGAATGGCCTTGCTGACGAACTCCTGAGGGTTTGGCCCTCCTTGCCTTGCTCCTTCTTAATGGAAACGTGCTTCGAAGCACGCCTCCACGTGGTGCCCAAGCGCCTCCCTCGTGACCTTGGCGAGGTCGACGGCCCTCCAGGGGTGAGCCCCCGAGCCCTGCCTGAGGAGGGCGCCGGGTGTGCTTCCCTAGGCGATGGTAGGAGGTTCCCCCTCAGCAGGCGCGGGCCCAGCGGAACCTGCCTCCTGAGGGGCCGGGCTGGTCGATGTCTTCTTCTTCTTGGGGGCGGCCTCGGGAAGCCTCCTGCTTCCGCGATCCGGGTCTTCCACTGATGCAGCCTGAAAGGCTCTCTCCAGGGAGCAAACTGCGTCTCTCTCTTCGCAGGGCACCGTGATGATTCCGCCACTTCCTCGCATCTTGAGGATGTTGTAGCCGTGGTGGGTTACGGCCATGAACTTGGCCAGCGCTGGGTACCCGAGGATGGCGTTGTACGGCACGCGAATGTGGGCGACGTCGAAGTCGATGAGCTCGACGCGGTAGTTGTCGCGTGCCCCGAAGGTGACAGGGAGGCGGACCTGCCCAATCGGGACCATGGAGCCGTCGGTGACTCCGGAGAAAGGCTTGGTGGGCTGAAGCTGACTGTAGGGTACTTGGATATTGTTGAGTGTTTCCACGGACAGGACGTTGAGCCCTGCCCCGCCATCAATGAGGGTCCTGGTGACTAGCACGTTGCTGATGATTGGGGAACAAAGCATCGGGAGGACTCCGGCTGTGGCCGCGCACTTGAGCTGATCCGCTGAGCTGAACGTGATGGCACACGCCGACCACCTGAGAGGGCGCGTGGCCTCGAGCTTGGGGAGGACTGCATTCACTTCGCAGGCGAACTACTTGAAGATGCGCTGAGAGGCTGGGGCTTGAGCTCCGCCTAGGATGCAGGCGATCGCACATGGTTCCTGGAAGCCCCCAGCCCCTTCGTCCTGATGTCGGTCCTCATTTCTCCTTGGCTGCGGCGGTAGTGGAGGGAGGCCTGCGTTACCTTGCGGGCGATCCTCGCGAGGCTGATCCCTCCAGCCTCCCTCGCTAGGCGGGTCCTGCTAGCGATCCTCGCGAGGTTGGTCACGCCACCCTTGACGTGGGACGCGGTCTTCCCAGCGTCCTGCGTTCCTTCCTCCTCCTCGGCCGTAGCCCCGGTCGTTTCGGTCGGGACGCCGGCCAGTCCGTCCTTCACGCACGGCCCTTAGCTCTTGGCATTCATTGGTGTTATGGGTGTGTAGGTCGTGGTACACGCAGTACCGACTGCCCTTGGAGGATTTGGGCTGGTCTCTGCCCCGCTTGATGTCTGGTTCTGTCGCGAGTACGGCAGCCCCCTTGCGCTTCACATCCTTGGCCTTGGGCTTCTTCTCTTCAGGGTCTGCGGCAGGCAATTTGAGGAGGGAGAGACGCCCTTCCTCAGCCCTGGCGCACTTGGTCGCCTGGTTGAACAGCTCCAAGGAAGTGCACAGATCTTCATGCATTGCGAGCTCCTCCTTCATTTTGACGTCACGCACGCCGTCAGAGAAGGCTGAGATGATGGCCTCCTCGGTCACCTTGGGAATCTTGAGGCGCGCGTTGTTGAAGCGCTGGATGTACTTCTGCAGGGTTTCCCCCGGTTGTTGCTTGATGCGGCGCATGTCGCTCACAGCGGGTGGCCAGTCGTGAGTACCCTGGAAATTGGCGATGAAGCGGGTGCGCATCTCGTCCTAGGAGGAGATCGTGCCTGGGGCCAGGTTCAGGAGCCAGGTGCGGGCCCCGACCTTGAGAGCCATGGGAAACCAGTTCACCATGACCTTCTCGTCTCTGTTGGCAGCCTCGATGCCCAGCTCGTAGAGCTGGAGAAACTCTGCAGGGTCTGCCGTGCCGTCGTAGCGAGGAGGCAGGTCTGGCTTCAACTTGTCGGGCCACGTGACGGTGCGTAGCTCGTTGGTGAAGGCACGGCAGCCCGCTGTGGCCACAGGAGGCCTTGGAGGACGAAGGGCTCGGTCCTGAGGATCCCCGTGCGCCGCAGCTGGGTGTAGCACAGGGTCTTGACGTGCTAGAGCAGGAGCGTGGTCGGGACGAGCCGGAGCAGGGAGCGCTCAGGCAGCTTCTCGAGGGCGAGCGACCTCTTGGTAGCTCTGCTCCTGCCGCGCTGGTTCCTGATGGTGCGGGTTCCGCCCAGGGGCCGCACGCCTTGGAGCCAGGGTGCCTTCTTGCGGGGGAGGCGGCTGAGGCACCCCAGGAGCTTCATTGCCCGCGCATGGCGGGCCGCGGCGCAGCGAGAAGGATGGTGCGAGGGAGCCCCCAGCGGCGCGGACGAGTTCGGTGACTCGGTCGAGCCATTCTTCGTAGACATCATCGACTAGGCGGTTGCGTAGGAGCTCGTTTGCCGCGATGAGCGCAGCTCGAACCTCCATGGCCGCGTGGGGCGCGCGGGATGAAGAACCAGCAGGGGTGAGCGAGGGCGTAGCGGTGCGGCCGTCTCACCTCATGGACGGGTGCTGGGACGATGCTTGCTGCTCGTTCCCCGCCGGGCCGATGGCGGCGTTGACGGCAGGCGACGGGGAACGACGAGGGCGCCCGCCGACGGGAGCCGTCTGGGCGACGCGGGACGCGAGGATGGCTTGGCGCTCGGCACGAACCCGGCGTGCGTCAGACATGGTCGCAACGGTCGGAGAAGAACAGGGTGACGGAGGACAAATTTCGGAGCACCCCTACCTGGGGTGCCATATGTCAGATTTAGGGTTCCGGCAGACCCTTGAGGTTCGGACACTGGGGTGCGCGCGGAGGTTTCACCTTCTACCTACCTGTTCCTCACCGAATCGCTAGGATCTAAACTACGAGAAGAACAACACAAGAGACGCAAGGTTTATACTGGTTCGGGCCATAATTGTGGTGTAATACCCTACTCCAGTGTGTGGCGTGGTGGATTGCCTCTCGGGCTAATGATGAACAGTACAAGGAAGAACAGCCTCGCGAGGGTCTGTTCTTGTGGTGGCGTTGTCCCTTTGGAGGGGTTGATTCTAGATGCCTATCTTATCTCCAGATTCCTATCCAGATGCCTCTACCCTGTGGGTGGCTAGTCCTATTTATAGGCAAAGGCCCTGGGCCTCTTCCCAAATATTGAGCGGGAAGGGCGCCAACAATCGGCCAATTTGAAGGGGAACATCCAGTACACTTATCCTGACTAAAGTTGGTCCTTGCGTGTCAAAGGCTCTGGTGGTGATGCCGACTTGGGCTCCACGGTGACCTCCATCCTGCCGTTGGACTGGTCTTGGTATTGTTGCACCGAAATGGATGCCTTTGCTTGATGCTTTCGCATGCGCTTGCTCCCCTTGCACCAAAGAGGAAAGAAGGACATTGCGCGGGCTGGCGCCGGTCCGGCGCCCTTGGTCGTCATGGCTTGCGTCATGGGCACCTCGCGAGGTACCCTGCCTTGAACTCTCTGCCTCCTCGTGAGCCAGCCGGACGAAGCCATGCCTGAGGAAGCTCCTTGTCATCCGCCCCGCGAGGCTTGGCCCCTCGCCAGGGTCTTGAGCTTGTGCCGATGAAAATGGGCCATGCTGGGCCCCCCTTTGAGCCACGCCGCAGGCTGCAGGCAGGCAAGTCTGGGGACCCCCGTTCCCAGAACACCGACAGTAGCCCTCGGGCCCAAGGCGCGCCCTGACTTGGCCGAGCAGAGAGGCGAAAGGGCAAGTGCGAAGAGTCACGGGCCCTAACAGCCTGCGGCCTTGGGCGCCACGTGGCGGTTGATTGGACGTGGGTGCCCTGCTCCCCCACGACGCCTCGGCAACCGCACGACTCGACAAGTCCATGCATACAAAAATGGGTCATGATTACCTGCGACCGTGGAAGCCGATGGTTGGCCTCCTCCGGCTATAAGTACGGAACGGCGCGGGCCATTCCAGTTCGTCTTCCTCTGCTACTCCTCCTCCTCTTCATCTTCGCCATTGCCCCGCCTTGCCGAAATGGCTCTGATCCGCCGGTTCTCCGCAGAGGAGAAGGGAAAGCCCCCCCCTCCCCTGAGAGGGTCCTGACCCGCTCCCGCCGAAGAAGCGGTTTGTCCTCTGCCGCCGAGATGAGGGTGCGCGGCAGGAGGTGTCGAGGCCTTGGTGCGAGCGACCGCCGCCGGGGTTCCCGCTGCCCTTGTACGCACACCTTGAAGGCCCTGCAGGAGCTGACGCCGAGCGCCATGGACAACGCTGCTGTCGGCGCCGGCGGGTCACAGCGGTGCGTGTTGTCCCTCCTGGAATCCACGCCGAGGGCTCCTCCCGAGAGTTTGTGCTCCACGCCGCCATGCCTCCTCGATCTTGGATTCGCCTTCCTCCTTCCTTCGCCTTTGAGATTCCGTCGAGGGGGCCTTTCAGGCTGTAGCTGCAGCACGCCGACTGCCAGGCCCCCGCGACCGATGCGGATGTTGAGGCCGTCGCTCCAGGTAAGGTCTTCATGACCCATGGCTGGGGAGAGATCGCCCGGGTTTGTGGGATGAGGGGCGCCCTCGTGATCTACCTAGAGTTTGATGGCGCTACCGTGATGCTCTTCAAGGTCTTCGACGAAGAAGGGCGCCGGCTGGAGTGCTGCCCTAGAGGCAGCGGCCGGAGCTTTGGAGCGGCGAGGACTAGGCCTGCCGCTCGCCCTTCTAGCAGCTCCTTTGGTGGTAGCGGACGCCTCGAAGGATCCAGCGGCTCCGCCGAGCTCTTCGCGACTCCGGAGACGAGCGACGACAGCTACGAGCCCCCGAGCCTGCGCCGCTCTCGGAGCAGGACGGACTCGTTAGGCCACCGCCGCCTCTGATCTGGATGAGGCTGGCGCCGGGCCTCACGCGGCCCACTGTTGATGATGGCGTCTGTCATCGTAGTTCCTGCAGTCAGGGTTCTTTTAGGATTTGCGTCTTTTGTCCCTGCGAGGAGCCAAGAACACGCCCTATGGGGGCTTGTAAGGTGTCTGTAGTCCCTTTTGTTAATATGATCCTTATTGTGAAGCAGTGCGAGATGTTGATTCTGTCTTAGCTTAGTTTCTTCCTTTCAAACCTTGCGAGGGCTTGGTGCTCTGTGCCGACAGGTCCCGGTCCCAAGGCGGCTTAAGCCGTCGCTGGTATGCCAGGTCGCGATACTGTGGTCAAGGCCAGGAGGTGAGCAGCCCGGGGTCCAGTAAGAGCCCCTGAGTCACGATGCTTAGGAGGTCCCCTTTAGCGCTCAAGCAGCCATCGTTCGGTGAGAAAGGAACGCAACATTGCTAACACATGATCGCATTGAATGTGGTGACGGTGTAGCGATAGCTAGTGTCTCCGGAGGGTGACTTATCTCGAGAGTCAGGAACTACTTCCTGGTGCGGCGCTAGGTCCGTGCATTGTCCAGCGAGGGATTGCCTGGCGAGGGCCCTGCGCGCCTCTTCCACCTCACCTTTGCTCCCCTGTCTGCTCTACGTCCTCGGGTCCTGGCTCTCGAGCTGGTCTCAGCCGTCGCTGGTATGCCAGGTCATGATGTCGTGGACAAGGCCAGAGGGTGAGGGCTGGAGAGCCAGTAGGAGCCCTGAATCGCGATGCTCAGGTACCTCCCCCCCTTCAACGTGCAAGCGGTTCGCACGGACGAGAGTGAAGAGGACAGCGTGAGGGCCTCGCCCGGCGCTCATCCTTGGAGGGATCCTGCAAGTCCACCACGAAAAGAGCGAAAGTTCGCCCAAGGCAGGTTGCGCCTGGCTCCGGGCCTTAACTTGAAGTGTGTTCCTGCAAATTTGGCTAGATGCTGATGCTCTACGTCCTCGGGTCCCGGCTCTCGGGCTGGTCTCAGCCATCGCTGGTATGCCGGGGCGCGATGCCATGGGCAGACCAGAGGGTGACGGCCGGAGAGCCGGTAGGAGCCCTGAGTCGCGATGCTCAGGAACCCCCCCTTTAACGCGCAAGCTGGGTTAGATGTCGAAACTCTACGTCCTCGGGTACCGGCTCTCGGGCTGGTCTCAGCCGTCGCTGGTATGCCAGGGCGCGATGCCGTGGGCAGACCAGAGGGTGAGGGCCGGAGAGCCGGTAGAAGCCCTGAGTCGCGATGCTCAGGCACCCCCCCCTTTAACGCGCGAGCTGGGTTAGATGTCGAAACTCTATGTCCTCGGGTCCCGGCTCTCAGGCTGGTCTCAGCCGTCGCTGGTATGCCGGGGCGCGATGCCGTGGGCAGACCAGAGGGTGAGGGCCGGAGAGCCGGTAGGAGCCCTGAGTCGTGATGCTCAGGCACCCCCCCTTTAACACGCAAGCTGGGTTAGATGTCGAAACTCTACGTCCTTGGGTCCCGGCTCTCGGGCTGGTCTCAGCCGTCGTTGGTATGCCGGGGCGCGATGCCGTGGGCAAACCAGAGGGTGAGGGCCGGAGAGCCGGTAGGAGCCCTGAGTCACGATGCTCAGGCACCCCCCCCCTTTAGCGCGCAAGCTTGCGACATCCAGGAAGAAAAAAGGTACCATGAACCGGCACCAAATAATAAGCATGACGGGTCGAAAACATGGCCCTAAGATAAATGCAAGAGGGGTACATGCCACTGGGTCTGAGCTGAGCGGCTTGGGGATAATGCAGCCCGAGGGGCGCCCCCAGCAGAGTGAGCTAAGAACATGAAATAAAAGAGATACACGCCACAGGGACGGACCCACGCGGCCTGGGAATAATGCAGCCCTGAGGGCGCTCCCAGCTGGAAATGAAACTAGAAAGATGTCACCTGATGACGTTGAAGACAAAGGGGTGTTGATGCAGCAGACTCGGTGGGCTGCGGGAGCAGATCCTCACGAGCCCCCATGCCCTGGGGCCTCGGGAGGCTCCGGAGGCACTGGTGGCTCCTCGTAGACCGTCTCCATCTCCACCAGGGCTGCGGAACGCCTGACCTCTTGAGCCTCCAGGATGGCCCTCATGATGCGCTGGTACGCAGCAGCCACGTTCGGCAAGCCGTAAGGCATGCGAACGTAGCTATGGGGCGGGCCCTTGCAGCGTCCCACTCGTGAAGGCCAGAGGCGCTCCTGAGACACAGCTTGGTTGAGCCCTGGTATGTCGATGTAGACGCGCAGCGCACCATCCTCGCCTGGATGGGGGGGCACAGCGGGTAAGCGGCGGCTGCCTCTCATGACCCTTGACTCCTGTAGCTCCTGAATGGCCTTGCTGACGAACTCCTGAGGGTTTGGCCCTCCTTGCCTTGCTCCTTCTTAATGGAAACGTACTTCGAAGCACACCTCCACGTGGTGCCCAAGCGCCTCCCTCATGACCTTGGCGAGGTCGACGGCCCTCCAGGGGTGAGCCCGCGAGCCCTGCCTGAGAAGGGCGCCAAGCGCGCTTCCCTACGTGACGGTAGGAGGTTCCCCTTGAGCAAGCGCGGGCCCAGAGGGACCTGCCTCCTGAGGGGCCGGGCTGGTCGATGTCTTCTTCTTCTTGGGGGTGGCCTCGTGAAGCCTCCTGCTTCTGCGATCCGGGTCTTCCAGTGATGCGGCCTGAAAGGCTCTCTCCAGGGAGCAAACTGCGTCTCTCTCTTCGCAGGGTACCGTGATGACTCCGCTACTTCCTGGCATCTTGAGGACGTTGTAGCCGTGGTGGGTTACGGCCATGAACTTGGCCAGCGCTGGGTACCCGAGGATGGTGTTGTACGGCAGGCGAATGTGGGCGACGTCGAAGTCGATGAGCTCGGCGCGGTAGTTGTCGCGTGCCCCAAAGGTGACAGGGAGGCGGACCTGCCCAATCGGGACCGTGGAGCCGTCGGTGACTCCGGAGAAAGGCTTGGTGGGCTGAAGCTGACTGTAGGGTACTTGGAGATTGTTGAATGTTTCCACGGACAGGACGTTGAGCCCTGCCCCACCATCGATGAGGGTCCTGGTGACTAGCACGTTGCTGATGATTGGGGAACAAAGCATCGGGAGGACTCCGGCTATGGCCGCGCACTTGGGCTGATCCGCTGAGCTGAACGTGATGGCACACGCCGACCACCTAAGAGGGCGCGTGGCCTCGAGCTTGGGGAGGACTGCATTCACTTCGCGGGCGAACTGCTTGAAGATGCGCTGAGAGGCTGGGGCTTGAGCTCCGCCTAGGATGCAGGCGATCGCACGTGGTTCCTGGAAGCCCCCAGCCCCTTCGTCCTGATGTCGGTCCTCATTTCTCCTTGGCTGCGGCGGTAGCGGAGGGAGGCCTGCGTTACCTTGCGGGCGATCCTCGCGAGGCTGATCCCTCCAGCCTCCCTCGCGAGGCGGGTCCTGCTAGAGATCTTCGCGAGGTTGGTCGCGCCACCCTTGACGTGGGACGCAGTCTTCCCAGCGTCCTGCGTTCCTTCCTCCTCCTCGGCCGTAGCCCCGGTCGTTTTGGTCGGGACGCCGGCCAGTCCGTCCTTCACGCACGGCCCTGAGCTCTTGGCATTCATTGGTGTTATGGGTGTGGAGGTCGTGGTACACGCAGTACCGACTGCCCTTGGAGGATTCGGGCTGGTCTCTGCCCCGCTTGGTGTCTGGTTCTGCCGCGAGTACGGTAGCCCCCTTGCGCTTCACGTCCTTGGCCTTGGGCTTCTGCTCTTTAGGGTCAGCGGCAGGCAATTTGAGGAGGGAGAGACGCCCTTCCTCAGCCCTGGCGCACTTGGTCGCCAGGTTGAACAGCTCCAAGGAAGTGCACAGATCTTCATGCATTGCGAGCTCCTCCTTCATTTTGACGTCACGCACGCCGTCAGAGAAGGCTGAGATGATGGCCTCCTTGGTCACATTGGGAATCTTCAGGCGCGCGTTGTTGAAGCGCTGGATGTACTTGTGCAGGGTTTCCCCCGGTTGTTGCTTGATGCGGCGCATGTCGCTCACGGCGGGTGGCCGGTCGCGAGTACCCCGGAAGTTGGCGATGAAGCGGGTGCGCATCTCGTCCCAGGAGGAGATCGTGCCTGGGGCCAGGTTCAGGAGCCAGGTGCGGGCCCCGTCCTTGAGAGCCATGGGAAACCAGTTCGCCATGACCTTCTCATCTCCGTTGGCAGCCTCGATGCCCAGCTCGTAGAGCTAGAGGAATTCTGCAGGGTCTGCCGTGCCGTCGTAGCGAGGAGGCAGGTCTGGCTTGAACTTGCCGGGCCACGTGACGGTGCGTAGCTCGGTGGTGAAGGCGCGGCAGCCCGCTGTAGCCACAGGAGGCCTTGGAGGACGAAGGGCTCGGTCCTACGGATCCTCGTGCGCCGCAGCTGGGTGCAGCGCGGGGTCTTGACGTGCTAGAGCAGGAGCGTGGTCGGGACGAGCCGGAGCAGGGAGCGCTCGCGCAGCTTCTTGAGGGCGAGCGACCTCTTGGCAGCTCTGCTCCTGCCGCGCTGGTTCCTGACGGGGCGGGTTCCACCCAGGGGCCGCACGCCTTGGAGCCAGGGTGCCTTCTTGAGGGGGAGGCGGCTGAGGCGCCCCAGGAGCTTCATTGCCCGCGCATGGCGGGGCGCGGTGCAGCGAGAAGGATGGCGCGGGGGAGCCCCCAGCGGCGCGGATGAGTTCGGCGACTCGGTCGAGCCATTCTTCGTAGACATCGTCGACTGGGCGGTTGCGCAGGAGCTCGTTTGCCGCGATGAGAGCAGCTCGAACCTCCATGGCCGCGCGGAGCGCGCGGGATGAAGAACCAGCAGGGGTGAGCGAGGGCGTAGCGGTGCGGCCGTCTCACCTCATGGATGGGTGCTGGGACGATGCTTGTTGCTCGCTCCCCACCGGGCCGGTGGCGGTGTTGACGGCAGGCGACGGGGAACGACGAGGGCGCCCGCCGACGGGAGCCGTCTGGGCGACGCGGGAAGCGAGGGTGGCTCGGTGCTCGGTGCGAACCCGGCGTGCGTCAGACATGGTCGCAACGGTCGGAGAAAAAAGGGCGACGGAGGACGAATTCCGGAGCACCCCTACCTGGGGCGCCAAATGTCGGATTTAGGGTTCCGGCAGACCCTTGAGGTTCGAACACTGGGGTGCACGTGGAGGTTTCACCTTCTACCCACCTGTTCCTCACCGAATCGCTAGGATCTAAACTACGAGAAGAACAACACAAGAGACGCAAGGTTTATACTGGTTCGGGCCACCATTGTGGTGTAATACCCTACTGCAGTGTGTGGCGTGGTGGATTGCCTCTTGGGCTGATGATGAACAGTACAAGGAAGAACAGCCTCGCGAGGGTCTGTTCTTGTGGTGGCGTTGTCCCTTTGGAGGGGTTGATTCTAGATGCCTATCTTATCTCCAGATTCCTATCCAGATGCCTCTACCCTATGGGTGTCTAGTCCTATTTATAGGCAAAGGCCCTGGGCCTCTTCCGAAATATTGAGCGGGAAGGGCGCCAACAATCGGCCAATTTGAAGGAGAACATCCAGTACACTTATCCTGACTAAAGTTGGTCCTCGCCTGTCAAAGGCTCTGGTGGTGACGCCGACTTGGGGTCCACGGTGACCTCCATCCTGCCGTTGGACTGGTCTTGGTCTTGTTGCACCGAAATGGATGCCTTTGCTTGATGCTTTCGCCTGCGCTTGCTCCCCTTGCACCAAAGAGGAAAGAAGAACACTGCGCGGGCTGGCGCCCGTCCGGCGCCCTTGGTCGTCATGGCTTGCGTCATGGGCACCTCGCGAGGTACCCCACCTTGAACTCTCCGCCTCCTCGTGAGCTACCCTGACGAAGCCGTGCTTCAGGAAGCTCCTTGTCGTCCGCCCCACGAGGCTTGGCCCCTAGCGAGGGTCTTGAGCTTGTGCCGATGAAGATGGGCCGTGCTGGCCCCCCTTTGAGCAACGCCGCAGGCCTCAGGCAGGCAAGTCTGGGGACCCCCGTTCCCAGAACGCCGACACAACCGGCTAGGTCGGAACGGAATGCGTCGTCGTGTTCATCGGGAGGGTTTGGACAGAATAGCCAATGGAAACGAGGCCTGGTGTACCGCAGAATGGAGGAAACGGCCTTGTGTTCGACCGGCCACGGTCGATTACGGGATCCTGTTCATCGGGAGGGGTCTCGTGTACCGCGAAACAGAGGAAACGGACTTTGGTTGGACCTCCTACGGTCAAAACGGGGTCCCGTTGATCGGGAGGGGCGTGGCGTACCTCAAAACGGAGGAAACGGACTTGGGTTGGAGCGCTATGGTCGAAACGGGGGTCCTGTTCATCGGGTGGGGTGCGGCGTACTGCGAAACGGGATTCCACGGGATACTGTTCATCTCCATCGTCGACCTCCTCTTGCCTCTACGGGCTAATGTTCATCCACCGTCGACCTCCCCCAGCCTTCACTTGCGACTGTTCATCCACGGGCTCCTGTTCATCCAGCCTCCATCGCGCGCTCCTCCATCAGCTATTGTTTAACCAGCCCTCTCCATGGGGTCCTGTTCAACCACCCCTCCACGGGCTACTGTTCAACCAGCCCTCCACCGGCTACTATTCAACCTTCCGTCCACGGGGTCCTATTCATCCAGCCCTCCACGGGGTCCTATTCATCCACGCCCAACCGGCTTGATCGATCGGGGTCCTGTTCATCCAGCGGCAACACCACGGGGTCCTATTCATCCAACCCCCACCGAGAACTATTCATCCAAACCCCAACAACGCTCACTATTCATCCAGAGGCAGCATCAATCGGCTTTAGTTAGCAGTAGTAGTGAAGGAATCGCTCGATCGGGTTCAGTTAACAGCCATCGATCAATCGCTCGGGTTTAGTAACGCGTAGCCTGTAGTGCAATCGCTCGGGTTCAGTAGGCGAACGCCTCGCTCGGGTTCAGTTAGAGCCCAACGCCTCGCACCCACGTGCGTGAGAAATGTGCAAACATTTGTGCATCGCTCGGCCCCGACCACCCACCGTAACCGGGAACACCTCGATATTTTCCTCGCCCTCGCTTCTACCACGGTTTTTTCCGTCATGGACCACCCAAAGAATGCCATGCAGCTGCGTCTCCGGCCCGCCCAGGACAAAAAGCCCATTTTCTGTCATGATTTTTTGTCATAGAAGTAGGAGCCCACCACATCTAAGATGATACCAGTTTTGTCACAATTATCGTCATAGAAGTGTCATAAGTATGACAGAAAAAAATTCGTTCGGCCCAAAATGTCATGGATGTGTCTTTTTTAGTGTAATGGTGTGTCCGAACGTCATAATAGTACTTTATTAGATATGGTGCATTCTACGATGTCTCTTACTGATTTGCCTTTATCATTTTGGGGTTATGCATTAGAGACAACCGCATTCACGTTAAATAGGGCACCATCTAAATCCGTTGAGAGACACTGTATGAACTATGGTTTGGCAAGAAACCTAAGTTGTCGTTTCTTAAAGTTTGGGGATGTGATGCTTATGTCAAAAGGCTTTAGCCTGATAAGCTCGAACCCAAATCATAGATGTGTGTCTTCATAGGATACCCTAAAGAAACTATTGGTTACACCTTCTAGCATAGATCTGAAGGCAAGATCTTTGTTGCCAAGACTGAGTCCTTTCTAGAGAAGGAGTTTCTCTCGAAAGAAGTGAGTGGGAGGAAAGTAGGACTTGATGAGGCAGTTGTACCTTCTCTCAAATTGGAAAGCAACACATCAGAGAAAATTGTTCCCATGATGCCTACACCAAATAGAGAGGAAGCTAATGATGATAATCATGAAACTTCAGATCAAGTTACTACTGAACTTCATAGGTTGACCAAAACACATTCCGCACCAGAGTGGTACGGTAATCCTGTCCTGGAAGTCATGTTGTTAGACATAGACGAACCTACAAACTATGAAGAAGCTATGATGATCCCAGATTCCGACAAATGGCTTGAGGCCATGAAATCTAAGATAGGATCCATGTATGATAACAAAGTGTGGACTTTGGTGGACTTGCCCGATGATCGGCAGGCCAATGAAAATAAATGGATCTTCAAGAGGAAGATGGACGCTGATGGTGATATCACTATTTATAAAGCTCGACTTGTCGTGAAGGTTTTCGACAAGTTCAAGGGGTTGACTACCATGAGACTTTCTCACACGTAGCGATGCTTAATTCTATCTGAATCATGTTAGCAATTGCCACATTTTATGATTATGAAATCTGCAAATGGATGTCAAAGCTACACTCCTTAACGGGTGTCTTAAAGAAGAGTTGTATATGATGTAACCAGAAGTTTTTGTCGATCCTAAAGGTGTTAACAAAGTGTGCAAGCTCCAGCAATCCATCTATGGACTGGTGCATGCATCTCGGAGTTGGAATATACGCTTTGGTGAGGTGATCAAAGCATATGGTTTTATACAGACTTATGGCGAAGCCTGTATTAACAAGAAAGTGAGTGGGAGCTCTATAGCATTTCTGATATAATATGTGGATGACATATTGTTGACTGGAAATGATATAGAATTTCTGGATAGCATAAAATAATACTTGAATATGAATTTTTGAATGAAAGACCTCGATGAAGCTACTTACATATTGGGTATCAAGATCAATAGGGATAGATCGAGATGCTTAATAGGACTTTCACAAAGTACATACGTTGGCAAAGTTTTGAAGAAGTTCAAAATGGATCAGTCTAACAAAGGGTTCTTGCGGGTGTTGCAAGGTGTGAAGTTGAGTAAGACTCGAATCCCGACCACTGCATAAGATAGAGAGAGAATGAAAGTCATTCCCTATGCCTCAGCCATAGGTTCTATAACGTATGCCATGTTGTGTACCAGACCTGTTGTGTGCCTTTCCATGAGTTTGGCAAGGGGTTACTATAGTGATCCTAGAGTGCATCACTGGACAACAGTCAAAATTATCCTTAGTTACCTAAGAGGACTAAGGAAATGTTTCTCGGTTATGGAGGTGATAAAGAGTTTGTCGTAAAGGGTTACGTCGATGCAAGCTTTGACACTGATTTAGATGACTCTAAGCCTCATTCTGGATATTGTTAGATTACAGGTTCCACAAACCCTTGAAAGGTTCAAACTCTGGGGTGCGTGCGGAGATCTCAACCTGTCCAGCCTGCCTACTCACAATCCTCCTAAGCCTAGAGCGTCGGGTTCGAAGAGATAAAGAGACATAGCAGTTTATCCTGGTTCGGGCCACCTTGCGGTGTAAAACCCTACTCTGGCGTTTTGGTGGATTGCCTCGAAGGGCTGAGTATGAACTAGTACAGTGGATGAACTGGCCTTAGGAGGTGAGGTATTCTTGAGCTCAAGAGAGCTGGTGAGGTGGATGGGTGAGAATGGATCCGGTCCTCCTCTATGGTGGTGGCTAAGTCCTATTTATAGTGGCCTTGGTCCTCTTCCCAAATGTTGGCGGGATGGGATCCCACAACGGCCAGATTCGAAAGCGGACAAGTAATACATCCTATGCTGACTAAAGTGATCTTCGCCTGCCAAAAGCCTCTGGTCATGACGCTGCAGTGGGCTCGGTGATGACCTCCGTCCTGCCGTCCTGGTAGAATGGAAACCTTTGGCTGATTCCTCGGGACTCTGCGCCTGCAACTTGCCTCCCTTGCACCAAAGAGAAAACTGGCGCTCCGTCCCCGCCTGGCGCCCGCCTGGCCTTGGTCATCATGGCTTATGTCAGTTGTGCCTCATGAGGTGCACCTTGCATAGAACTCTCTGCCCATCGGGAGCCAGCCTGAGGAGAACGATTCCCTCAGGGGTCTTGGTGTCGTCCGCCTCGCGAGGCTTGGCCCCTCGCGAGGGTCTTGAGTCGTTGATGCTATGGGCCGTACCAGGCCGTTGATGGAGCCACGTGGTGGGCCGCGGGTAGGCAAGTCTGGATACCCCCATATCCAGAACGCCGACAGTAGCCCCCGGGCTCAAGGCGCGCTCGGACTTGGCTTCCAGGAGAAGCCAAAGGGCAAGTGCGGAGCGCCGCGGGCCCTAACCGCCTATGGCCTTGATGACGCATGGCGATTGATGGGATGTGGGCATCTCCACTTCCCCATGCTGCCTTAGCAACTGCTCAACTTGAAGGCACAATGCAGCATGTAGAAGATCATCATGGTGCCAGGTCGTGGAAGCCGGCGGTTGGCCTTCCTTGGCTATAAATGTGGGGGAGGGGAAGAGCCCCCTCGTCATCTTTCCTTCGTATTCTTGTCTTCCGTTTCTTCTCCTTCACCTTGATCCCATGGCGCCGCCGTGGAGGTTTTCGGCGGCCGAGAAGGGGAAGGCTTCCAAGGAGGGACCAGCCTCTTCGCCTCCCAAGAGAGGTTGCGGCCGTCCCCGTAAGCACCCCGTGACCCCCGCAGTGGCCCCCAGGGGGCGCGGGCGCGCATCCCCTAGGGCCAGCGTTTCTCTTGGTGCCTTTGATGGTACCTCTTCTCATGGGAGGGCCCACCGGCTTCGGAGCAGCCCCCATGACAAAGGGAGGCATGTCGTGATCGTGCGCCCTCCTCGACCATGCTTCTCCTTGTTGGACGTGCTCGCCGAGTTCGTGGTGTGGCCGGAGAGCCTGGCCGGCACCTCGCTTCAGCTTCCATGCTTCACCTCTGGCGAGCTTCCATCCTCGGGGCTCGATGGTCTCTGGCTATAGGATGATGGCTGCTGCAGCAGAGCTTCGTGGGTCGGGACTGAGGTCGCCGCCTCTGGTGGCGTGGTCCTGACCTGTAGCTAGCAGGCGTTCACCCGCGCGCGAGGCCTAGGTGGAAGGTTCACCCTCCACTTCAGGTACGATGGCCTGGCGACCCTCTACATGAGGGTGTCCAGGGAGGACAGCCACTGCATGGTGTGCTGCCCGGAAGATGGCAGCAATGATGAGGGTGACAAAGGTGAGTCTGGCATTGGCGGTGTGCACTCCTCTTCTCGCGACGGCAGCTCTTCCTCGAATGAGAGCTCGAGCAGTGGTGGCTACGACCGACCCCCACGTCATCGTGCTCATGTCATGGACGGCGGTGGGTCGTCCCGCCGCAGCGCTCCGGTGAAGCTGGAGAGGAGCCCCACGTGAGCCCGGGGCCGCTGAACCTGGACTCAAGACCATCCATAGCCCAAGGTCGCCTATGGGGGAACTGGTGGAGTGTCAGGGCCACCTTGAGGTGCTACTTGAGGACGCGACGCTGGCGCCGGGTTCGTACGCCCTCGGGTCCTCTTTGTTTAGCCTTTCCCTTCTCCTGTAATTCGAAAAAAGCTAGTGTACCCCGCCGGGGCGTGTAATGAAATATGGCGGTTATGTCCTTTATGTTATGCTTGCTATCTTAATGTTGTGCCGTAATGTTTGCGCTTTGAGTAGGCAAGGATAGGAAAACTTAGCTTGATATGCGTGTAGTAGCTTTCCACCTAGCGAGGACTTGGCTTCTGGCGCCCGACGAGGCCTCCTTTCTGGGGAACTGGAGGTCACAGACCTCAGGAGATGCCTCGGGGTCTCGGGAGCCGCCGCGGAACCGCTACAGGGCTTGTTTTTAAAGGAAAAGGAAACCCGACGAGCACCTCATTCCTCCTTATGCGAGACCCCTGTCATAGATCAGCTCTGACTTAATGCACCGCGTCGCACTGCCCGGGGGGGCACGGATATGAGGGGTGCTAATGCCTATGAGCTGATCGAGGGCTCCTAGCGAGGATAAGGCCAAAGCACCAGGGCAGCGGGGTTCGGGGCGGTGTGCACGCATGAGGGAAGACCCAAGGCGCACACACCTGCCTAGCCCCCACGCGTGAGGCACGCGAGGGAGAGTGACGGGCAACTGCAACCTCTCTCCTATCCTTAGGCTAAAAGCAAACGAGCGGGAGGAGAAAAATTCAACTCGGCGAAGCGAAACACGAAAGCACCAAATCCATTGAAAGATTACTAAAATACTACAAGCAACTTTGGAAAGCAAATGAACAGCAGCATCCGGCACCTAATCTAGTCTTCTCACCAGTGCCGAGCTAAGTGCTGCCACTAATTCGTGGGAGGGAGCGCCCTGAGGCCCCAGGGCGGCTCTCAGGAGACTCTGGGGCATGTACAGCCCCACTCATTATTACTTGAGAGTGTCATAAGCGGAGACCTTCATAGGTCGGGCCTTGCTTCACAGGCCGGAGCCTTTCTTCAAGGGTAGAATTTCCGGAGGTGCTGGATGTTCCAGGCGTTCTAGATGGGGACCTTGTCTTGTGTCTCTAGGCGCGCGGCGCCAAGCCTAGAGACACGGGCAATCCTAAATGGGCCCTCCCACATGGAAGAGAGCTTGTGCAACCCTTCCCTGGAGAGCACCCGCCTCAGGATGAGGTCGCTCACCTCTAAAATCCTGGAGCGGACACTACGGTAGTGATACCTCCGCAGTGCCTGCTGGTACCTTGCCGCTCGGAGTGAGGCTTGATGGCGCATTCCTCCCCCAGCACGAGATCCATCCCCTGCGTGGCGTCCTGACGCGCCTCGTCAAACGCCAGGACCCATGTGGAGCGATGCTTGACCTCGTGTGGGAGAACTGCTCCTACTCCATAGACGAGGAAGAACAGCGTATCTCCTGATGGCTTGGTTGCGGTGGTGTGGATGGACCACAGCACGGACTGTAGCTCGTCGAGCCAGCCCCTGCTACAGGCCTTGAGCTTCATCTTGAAGGTTCTTGTCTTGAGGCCCCTCAGGACCTCGGCATTGGCCTACTCGGCTTGGTCGTTGCTCCTTGGGTGTGCCACACTACTAGGGAAAAGCCTATACACAGGATTTTACCAGCAGCGCGTTTTAAAATAAGGCACTGTTGCAATGTAGCAGTAGCGCGCTCCTGGAGTACTCGTTGCTGAAATAAATGTAGCAGTGGTGCGCCTCCTCTAAGCCGTGCTACTGCTATAATTCCCACGAGCCCGCCGCAAAGCTAGTTCTAGCAGCAGCACGGTAGTTCGGAATGTGCTACTGCTAGGTAGTTTAGCAGTAGCGCCTTTATCTATAGCGCGCTACTGCTAAAACTAGCTATCTCCCACCACCCACGCTCTCCTCTATCCGATCCACTCACTCTCACACTCACTCGATCTCCCCCTCAACCCCCCCTTACCCCCGCGCCGGTCCTCCCCTGTCGACCGTCGGCGCCCCCGCCAGCTGCCGTCACCTACCTCTCCTCCCTCTGTGCCACCGTCACCTCCTCCTCCTCGCTGGACTTGGTACCAACCTCCTCCTCCGTCCTTCCTCGACTCGCCGTCGGTCGGCCCCTACTCGCTCCGCCCTTCCTCCTCCGTCCTACTCTCTCCTCCCTCCTCCAGTCGCCCCTCCTTCTCCCTCCTCCCTCCTCCATCCACAGCCCCTCCTCCTTGCTACATTTTGATTTAGTAGGCTAGTTCATATGCAACATTTTGACTTAGTTCATATGATTTATTTGATTTAATAGGCTAGTTGATTTAGTTGATTTAGTAGGCAAGTTGATTTAGTAGGCTAGTTGATTTAGTTGATTTATAGAACACTTTTATTTAGTTAATTTAGTAGGCTAGTTGATTTAGTTGATTTATAGAACATTTTTATTTAGTTGATTTAGTACGCTAGTTGATAGCTCTGAAGATTTGGCACCACCTAGCTAGATCTTAGGATTATAATTGTCCATCAAATTACTTCTCGCGGAAGAAGAATCAAATCACATGCTACTATTTTTCTTTCCTATGAAGTGTATCGTTAATCATTTGCTCATATTGCTTTAGGAAAATGGCGCCACCACCACCACCACCATGTCGACTGTGCAAGTCAAGGTGCACCAGCAGCCTTGCAACTGGCAAACTGTTCGGCATCTACTTCCAGCCGAGTTTTCTTAATGCGGCGGTAAGAAACTATATGAAATGTAACAACTAATTTATTTTTAGTGTTGGCATTACTGCATTGTGTCATTTTGCTTTTTTTACATAGATCGTCCCATGCAATGTGAGGTTGAAATTCAACAAGCTAACAGGAGACACTATGACATTTGAGGCTCCTGGGGGCCGTACACTATGGAGGTCGAGAAAGGACGCAATATGTCGCAGATTGGAGGAGATGGATGGGCACGTTTCCTCGATCGCATGCGTCTTACTGGTGGTGAGTTGATCAGCTTCTCCTTCAGAGCAGAAAGACCCAAGCTGGCTGTCATTTATATCAACCTGGTGGAAGATAATGAAGATGATGAAGATGATGAAGATAATGAGGACCCACTTCATGAAGCCATCATAGCTCAAAGAATGAGGCTGAGCAAGGAGGAGGTGTGCAACCTATGGGACATAATTTCGCCACGTGCTAACTTTGTCGGGGTGCCATTCATGACCCGCCTGACAAGTACCATGGTGGATCAACATGATATGGTATGTTATACTTACAAATGCAAATTATCCAATGATATGCTTAGTGTAGAGTCCAATGATATGTTGTGTGGAATCTAGTCAATGATATGCTTTAGTGTAGAGTCCAATGATATGTTGTGTGGAATCTAGTCAACGATATGCTTTAGTGTAGAGTCTGATCACATGCTTATTAGTGTAGAATCTAAGGAACTATTATAGTGTAGATAATCCATATATAGTTATTTGCAAGAGTATGTGTGAGGCTATTTATTAATTGATATGTTTTTCTTATTCATAAATTGGCAAAGATCCTAATGAAGAAGGCTCAGCTGGACTACGCCTTAGCACAAGGGGCTCCATCACAACTTGTACTTACCGCATGGACACGGACAGTCGCACACACTTAAACTCGGTTTGGTGGAAGAGATTCCTCGATGGCAAGAATCTTCGTGTTGGACAGGCCATCCTAATTACTATCAGGAACACCCACCGCCCAGGCTTGAGGATGATGATCGTCTTTGATATCATCTAGAACTACATATGTGTGTGTGGCTATATCATCTAGAACTACATATGATGATTGTCGTCGATATCATCTAGAACTACATATGATGATTGTCGTCGATATCATCTAGAACTACATATGATGATCGTCGTCGATATCACCTAGTACTGCTTGAGGATGCATGTTGACTATATATGAAATTGTTATCTCGTACTCCCTCCGTTCCAAATTACTCATCGTGGTTTGAACCACGATGAGTAATTTGGAACGGAGGGAGTACTACCTAGTACCTATAATGCTTTATGAAATTGATATCTAGTAGTACCTACTATCTGGAAATTGCAGTTTATTGAAACCGAAATGGGGTAGGAAGTGGGGGTAAATGGTGAAAGATATAGCAGTAGTGAGGGGCTAGGAAGACTCTATAGCTAACTAATAGTAGCGCATTCCAGAAAAGCGCTACTAATATCGTCAACATTAGTAGTGTGGGTGCGGATCGTGCTACTACTAACTGTTAGTTGTAGCGCCATAGTAGTAGCGCGGCTGCCCGCGCTACTGATAGCCTCAAAACCCGCGCTACTACTAGGGTTTTCCCTAGTAGTGCACTGAGGCATAGCATATCTGCGTTCCAAGGTTAGCACAGTATGTTTTGAAAAGTTTGCTAATGAATTGCGAGCCGTTGTCGGTGATGATGCGGTTAGGAACCCCAAACCGGCTCACGATGCCCTTGATGAACTTGACGGCAGATTTAGCTGGGATGGCGCGAACAAATTCTACCTCTGCCCATTTTGTGAATTTGTCGGTGGCGACGTAGAGGTAGCGGTAGCCCCCTGGCGCTCGAGGGAACGGCCCCAAGATATCCAGCCACTAGACCGCGAATGGCCATGTGAGTGGGATTGTCTGGAGGCCCTACGCGGGCAGGTGAATTTGCTTGGCATGGAACTGGCATGCTTCACAGGAACGCACCAGCTCTGTGGCGTCTTTGAGCGTAGTGGGCCAGTAGAAGCCATTGCGGAACGCCTTGCCCACTAGAGTGTGTGATGAGGAATGATGCCCGCAGTCCCCACCATGTATGTCTGCTAGCAGCTCAATTCCCTGCTCCTTGTAGATGCATCACAATGACACGTCATTGGGCCTTTTGCGATATAACTCACCATCCTGGATGCAGTACGCAGTGGCTTGACGAGCCACGCACTCGGCATCATCATCCTTCTCTGGCAGGGTCCCTTGAAGCAGGTACACCTTGAACTCCTCAGTCCAGCACCCCCCCCCCCCGAGGCTCGAGCGCAAGCAGCAGGCAGGCCCCTGTGGGATGACCACATGCTGGTGAAGTAAATATGCCCTAGAGGCAATAATAAAGTTATCATTTATTTCCTTATTTCATGATAAATGTTTATTATTCATGCTAGAATTGTATTAACCGGAAACTTAGTACATGTGTGAATACATAGACAAACAAAGTGTCACTAGTATGCCTCTACTTGACTAGCTCGTTGAATCAAAGATGGTTAAGTTTCCTAGCCATAGACATGAGTTGTCATTTGATTAACGGGATCACATCATTCAGAGAATGATGTGATTGACTTGACCCATTCCGTTAGCTTAGCACTTGATCGTTTAGTATGTTGCTATTGCTTTCTTCATGACTTATACATGTTCCTATGACTATGAGATTATGCAACTCCCGTTTACCGGAGGAACATTTTGTGTGCTACCAAACATCAAAACATAACTGGGTGATTATAAAGGTGCTCTACAGGTGTCTCCAAAGGTACTTGTTGGGTTGGCGTATTTCCAGATTAGGATTTGTCACTCCGATTGTCGGAGAGGTATCTGTAGGCCCACTCGGTAATGCACATCAATATAAGCCTTGCAAGCATTGCAACTAATGAGTTAGTTGCGGGATGATGTACTACGGAACGAGTAAATAGACTTGCCGGTAACGAGATTGAACTAGGTATTGAGATACCGACGATCGAATCTCGGGCAAGTAACATACCGATGACAGAGGGAAGAACGTATGTTGTTATGCGGTTTGACCGATAAAGATCTTTGTAGAATATGTAGGAGCCAATATGAGCATCTAGGTTCCGCTATTGGTTATTGACCGGAGATGTGTCTTAGTCATTGGGAGTAGGACTCCCCCCTTGGGCGCGCCGCCTCCTCCCGGCCGGCCCCCTCCTCTCCTCCTTTATATACGGAGGAGGGGGGCACCCCATAGACACAACAATTGATCATTGATCTCTTAGCCATGTGCGGTGCCCCCCTCCACCATAGTCCTCCTCGATAATATCATAGCGGTGCTTAGGCGAAGCCCTACATCTGTAGAACATCATCATCGTCACCACGTCGTCGTGCTGACGGAACTGTCCCTCGACACTCAGCTGGATTGGAGTTCGAGGGACGTCATCGAGCTGAATGTGTGCAAGAACTCGGAGGTGCCGTGCTTTCGGTGCTTGATCAGTCGGGTCGTGAAGACGTATGACTACATAAACCGCGTTGTGCTAACGCTTCTGCTTTCGGTCTACGAGGGTACATGGACAACACTCTCCCCTCTCGTTGCTATGCATCACCATGATCTTGCGTGTGCGTAGGAATTTTTTTGAAATTACTACGTTCCCCAACAGTGGCATCCGAGCTAGTTTTATGCGTAGATGTTATATGCACGAGTAGAACACAAGTGAGTTGTGGGCGATACAAGTCATACTGCTTACCAGCATGTCATACTTCGGTTCAGCGGTATTGTTGGATGAAGTGGCCCGGACTGACATTACGCGTACGCTTACACGAGACTGGTTCTACCGACGTGCTTTGCACATAGGTGGCTGGCGGGTGTTAGTTTCTCCAACTTTAGTTGAACCGAGTGTGGCTACGCCCGGTCCTTGAGAAGGTTAAAACAGCACTAACTTGATGAAATATCGTTGTGGTTTTGATGCGTAGGTAAGAACGGTTCTTGCTCAGCCCGTAGCAGCCACGTAAAACTTGCAACAAAAAAGTAGAGGACGTCTAACTTGTTTTTGCAGGGCATGTTGTGATGTGATATGGTCAAGACGTGATGCTATATTTTATTGTATGAGATGATCATGTTTTGTAACCAAGTTATCGGCAACTGGCAGGAGCCATATGGTTGTCGCTTTATTGTATGCAATGCAAATGCCCTGTAATTGCTTTACTTTATCATTAAGCAATAGCGATAGTCGTATAAGCAATAGTTGGCGAGACGACAACGATGCTACGATGGAGATCAAGGTGTCGCGCCGGTGACAATGGTGATCATGACGGTGCTTCGGAGATGGAGATCACAAGCACAAGATGATGATGGCCATATCATATCACTTATATTGATTCCATGTGATGTTTATCCTTTATGCATCTTATCTTGCTTTGATTGACAGTAGCATTATAAGATGATCTCTCACTAAATTTCAAGATAAAAGTGTCCTCCCTGAGTATGCACCGTTGCCAAAGTTCGTCGTGCCCAGACACCACGTGATGATCGGGTGTGATAAGCTCTACGTCCATCTACAATGGGTGCAAGCCAGTTTTGCACACGCAGAATACTCGGGTTAAACTTGACGAGCCTAGCATATGCATATATGGCCTCGGAACACTAAGACCGAAAGGTCGAGCGTGAATCGTATAGTAGATATGATCAACATAGTGATGTTCACCATTGAAAACTACTCCATTTCACGTGATGATCGGTTATGGTTTAGTTGATTTGGATCACATGATCACGTAGATGATTAGAGGGATGTCTATCTAAGTGGGAGTTCTTAAGTAATATGATTAATTGAACTTTAATTTATCATGAACTTAGTCCTGATAGTATTTTGCAAATTGTGTTGTAGATCAATAGCTCGTGTTATAGCTTCCCTATGTTTTTTATATGTGTTCCTAGAGAAAAATAAGTTGAAAGATGATAGTAGCAATGATGCGGACTGGGTCCGTGATCTGAGTTTTTATCCTCATTGCTGCACAGAAGAATTATGTCCTTGATGCACCGCTAGGTGACAGACCTATTGCAGGAGCAGATGCAGACGTTATGAACGTTTGGCTAACTCAATATGATGACTATTTGATAGTTTAGTGCACCATGCTTAACGGCTTAGAATCGGGACTTCAAAGACGTTTTGAACATCATGGACCATATGAGATGTTCTAGGAGTTGAAGTTAATATTTCAAGCAAATACCCAAGTTGAGAGATATGAAGTCTCCAACAAGTTCTATAGCTAAAAGATGGAGGAGAATTGCTCAACTAGTGAGCATGTGCTCAGATTGTCTGGGTACTACAATCGCTTGAATCAAGTGGGAGTTAATCTTCCAGATAAACTAGTGATTGACAGAGTTCTCTAGTCACAAGCACCAAGTTACTAGAACTTCGTGATGAACTATAGTATGCAAGGGATGACAAAAATGATTCCCGAGCTCTTCGTGATGTTGAAATAGATGAAGGTAGAAATCAAGAAAGAGCATCAAGTGTTGATGATTGACAAAACCACTAGTTTCAAGTAAAGGGCAAAGGGAAAGAAAGGGAAACTTCAAGTTTAATGGCAAGCAAGTTGTCACTCCCGTGAAGAAGCCCAAAGCTGGACCAAAGCCTGAAACTAAGTGCTTCTATTGCAAAGGAAATGGTCACTTGAAGCAGAAATGCCCTGAATATTTGGTGGATAAGAAGAATGGAAAAGTGAACAAGGGTATATTTGATATACAGGTGTCGATGTTCTGGGAACGGGGGTCCCCAGACTTGCCTTCCTGCGGCCTGCGACATGGCTCAAGCAGTGGCCCAGTACGGCCCACCTTCATCAACTCAAGCTCAAGACCCTCACGAGGGGCCAAGCCTCGTGGGGCGGACGACAGGAAGCTTCCTCAGGAGCGGCCTCACCAGGCAAGCACGCGAGGAGGCAGAGAGATCAAGGCAAGGGTACCTCGCGAGGTGCCCATGACGCAAGCCATGATGACCGAGGCCAGGCGGGCGCCGGCCTGTGCAGTGTCCTTGTTTCCTCTTTGGTGCAAAGGGAGCAAGCACATGCCAAGGCATCAGGCAAAGGCTACAGTTTCGGTGCAACAAGACCAAGACCAGCAGAGCAGCAGGATGGAGGTCATCGTGGAGCCCAGGACGGCGTCATCGTCAGAGTCTTTGGCAGTCGAAGACCAACTTTAGTCAGGATGAGTGTACTAGATGTTCCCCTTCAAAATGGCCAATTGTTGGCGCCCTTCCTGCTCAATATTTGGGAAGAGGACCAGGGCCTCTCTATATATAGGGCTAGCCACCACAGTAGGAAGGGACGAATCGACCCTTCCAAAGGGACAACACCACCACAAGAACATCCCTCGCGAGGTTGTTCTTCCCTTGTATTGTTCGTCATCAGCCCCTGAGGCAATCCACCACACCACACACTGGAGTAAGGTATTACACCACAATGGTGGCCTGAACCAGTATAAACCCTGTGTCCCTCGTGTGTTCATCTTTCTAGCTTAGATTCCTTACAAGGCTTTGGGACGTAAGTTGGTAGAGGAGAGATCTTCGCACGCACCCCAGAGTTTGAACCTCAAGGGTCTGCCGGAACCCGAAATCCGACATTTGGCGCGCCAGGTAGGGGTGCGCCAGAGCTCTCCCTATCAACGGCCCGTTCTCCATCAACCTTGCACTTCGCCCTCATGGCAGGTAACGCGCCGCCCGCTCTGGCCGCAGGGGCCGGCGCTGGGCCCTGGGGGCTCCGAGCTCTGACCCCCGCCTTGCGACAGGTGCGGTGGCCGAACAAGTTCAAGCCAGAGATGCCGCCGCGCTATGACGGTGCGGCAGATCCGCTAGCTTTCGTGCTAGCGTATGAGGA
Organism: Triticum dicoccoides; assembly: GCF_002162155.2. Classification (NCBI taxonomy): domain Eukaryota; kingdom Viridiplantae; phylum Streptophyta; class Magnoliopsida; order Poales; family Poaceae; genus Triticum; species Triticum dicoccoides. Next base: position 582,890,461 of record NC_041387.1, read on the forward strand.
GGCCATCCTCAAGGACGGGGGCGATGACCGGGTCATGGACAATTGGCTGCCCATGGCGCTCACCAGCGTCCCGCGCATGTGGTTGTTCCACTTGCCAGCATCTTCAGTGGACTCCTGGGAGGAGCTGCGCGGCCTCTTGCTCACCCATCACGCAGCGCCGGCGCTCCCGGTCGTTGCGGCACTCCTTGGTGGCTCGCAAGCCCCACCCACGAGTCGCGACATCAAGCCGTTCATCCGCCAGGTCAGCGCTGCCCTGACTCGCCGCCCAGCTCCTCCGGGTTGGGCGTCACCCAAGGCCGACTTGACCTTCAGCTTGGATGATCACCCTGCCAGCACCGCCTGCTCGGGTGCACTCCCGATGTTGTGTACTCCTACCATCTGCCAGGTGGCCGTCACCAGGACCCTCGTCAACAGCGGGGCCAACCTCAATGTACTCTCGATCGAGGCCTTCAGCCTCCTCCACATGCCGCTGGAGCGACTCCGACCCAGCCAGCCCTTCTCAGGCGTCGGGGGCAGCTCCACCAGCTCTTTGGGGCATATCCTCCTGCCGGTGACATTCGACACCCAAGCCAACTTCCGCATGGAGCTAGTCAACTTTGACGTCGCCCCCATCGGCCTCCCGTACAACGCCATCCTCAGCTACCCGGCTTTGGCCCAGTTCATGGCAGCAACCCACCCGGCATACAACCTGATGAAAATGCCCGGGAGCAGTGGTGTCCTCACCATAGCCGGGGATGCAAAAGATGCCCTGCAGGCACTCAAGCTCGCTTTCAAGGCAGCCGCAGCAGCGCAGCCCGCCAGTGCCGATCCCCTCAAGGCTAAGGGGGCTGCGCCCACCAAGAAGAAGCAGTTGTTCACCCAAGACAAAGCAGAGACCAAGCAAGTACCAGTCGACGAGGATGGGTCCTCCGGCGCCACCTTCACCATAGGCGCCAATCTAGATCCCGAGCAAGAGGAGGCCCTGGTGAAGTTCCTGCGCGCGAACAAGGAGGTGTTCGCGTGGGAACCCAAACAACTGGCAGGGGTCCCCAGGCAGGTGATCGAGCATCACCTGAACGTCTGTCCCAATGTACGCCCAGTGAAGCAGAAGGCAAGGTGGCAATCCACCGAGAAGCAAGCTTTCACCGTCCAAGAAACCCGCAAGTTGGAGGCCGTGGGAGTCATTCGTGAGGTTCGCTATCCGGAGTGGCTGGCGAACCCTGTCGTTGTGCTAAAGAAGGAGGGAAGGAGCGCATGTGCGTCGATTTTACCAACCTCAACAAGGCCTGCCCACAGGATCCATTCCCGCTCCCCCGCATCCACCAGATCGTCGACTCTACTGCTGAGTGCGACCTGTTGTGCTTTGGACGCCTTCTCAGGATATCACCAAATCAAGATGGCGGTCGAAGATGTGGAGAAGACGGCTTTCCTGACCCCATGTGGGGTGTACTACTACACCTGCATGCCGTTCGGATTGCGCAGCGCGGGTGCAACCTTCCAGCGGCTGATGCACATCGCATTAGGCTGGCAGCTCGGGAGGAACGCTGAGGCTTATGTCGATGACATAGTGGTAAAGTCTCGGGAGGCGAAGACCCTGATATAGGACCTGGAAGAAACCTTCGCGAGCCTGGGTGAAGTGGACTTGCGGCTCAACCCAGAGAAGTGTGTGTTTGGTGTTCCCTCTGGTAAGCTTTTGGGTTTCCTCGTGTCACACAGAGGGATCGAGGCTAACCCGAAGAAGGTCAAGGCAATTAAAGACATGACTCCGCCGCAAACTCTAAGGGAAATGCAGAAGCTTACCGGGCGAGTAACTGCGCTAGGGTGCTTCGTCTCCAAGCTAGGGGAACGCGGTTTACCCTTCTTCAAGCTAATGAAGAGGAACGGCCCGTTCGAATGGACTTAAGAGGCTGACGAAGCATTTCAAGATCTCAAGAAGTACCTTACCAGCCCTCCTGTGATGGTAGCGCCACACTCACAGGAACTGTCGGGGATATACCCCGTGGTATAAACCGCCAAATGTATGACCCGATTAGAGTTTGGAAATTCACCAGCGACCCACTTGGACCTAGCGGTTTAAGATTCATTGGTAATCTGACAGGCGGGTCAGAGGAGCGACAAGACCCGGTGGCCCCACGGGCGGTTTATGGAAGGCCGGATCACGCTATGGTGGGCCGGTTTATGAGGAAAGCACAAGGAATATTTTTCTACAAAGGAAGCAAGACTAGGACTCCACTTGTAATAGAGTAATCCTAATCCTACTAGGACTAGTCATGTAACCAGCCCCTTCAACATATATAAGGAGGGGCAGGGCTCCCCAAAGAGGGACAAGCAAGAAACAATCTCTGGGGCTAGACACAACTAGAGGAGAGTCAGTTTACGGCGACTCCCTCGTGATGATAATGAGATCTAGCCTCAAACAGCATGTAGGGCTATTACCGGATGATGTTTCCTGGGGCCCGAAGCTGTCTAAACCTTTGTCTTGTGTTGTGCCTCCCGATTCCGCTCAACCCCTCTCAAGCTACCACATAGATGCGTTGGCCTCGCGACTAAGTCCTCGCACTAAGGACATCTGACATGTTAATTCCACGACAGGAACCCCTGGTGCTTTATCTCGCCGCCACACCATACTCCGCCAGCGCTGCTCTGGTGGCCGTCCGGGAGGAGCACCGGACCAATACCGCACTAGTTGCGGCAACCCCAGGGCAGGAAGGCCCCTCAAGGGCCGCGCCCTCAGCAGTTACAAGTCAGCCTCAGCAAGGAGGCGTCGTCACGGCAGAGGGGGCTCCACCAGTTAGCTGGGGACTCTTGCACCTCAGGAGACGCTTGACTCCGCGGAGGGTGCTGACTTCGTCGCTGCGCACGCCCTCGTCGAGCATCCTGTGTACTTCGTCAGCACAGTGCTGAGGGACGCAAGGGCGCGGTACCCCATGCCTCAGAAGCTCCTGCTCGCACTATTGGTGGCCTCACGGAAGCTGCGGCACTACTTCCAAGGTCATCCAATCAAGGTCGTCTCAGCATACCCGTCGGAAAGGGTGCTCAGGAGTCCCAACTCAGCAGGAAGGGTCGCCGAATGGAACATCGAACTACAAGCGTTTCAGTTGGAGTTCAGCACGACTAGGGTCATTAAGTGAGCTGCACTTGCAGATTTTGTAGCAGAATGGACAGAGGCGCCGAGACTTGAAGCAGGCGAGGACCGGTCGCTTTCCCTAGAAAGTGAGGCGCCAGACGGCTGGGTTTTGTACTTCGACGGAGCTTCCTCGCGACATGGCGTGGGGGCTGGTGCGGTGCTCATATCACCCACTCAGGACATGCTCTACTACACCGTGCAACTCTGTTTTCAACACAGAGAAAAGGTTTCCAACAATATAGCAGAATACGAGGGGCTGATAGCGGGCCTAAAAGCTGCGGTGGCCTTTGATGTCTACTACACAACCTTCTTCTTGTAGACGTTGTTGGGCCTGCAAGTGCACATGTTTGTAGGACAGTAGCAAATTTCCCTAAGGTGGATGACCTAAGGTTTATCAATCCGTAGGAGGCGTAGGATGAAGATGGTCTCTCTCAAGCAACCCTGCAACCAAATAACAAAGAGTCTCTTGTGTCCCCAACACACCCAATACAATGGTAAATTGTATAGGTGCACTAGTTCGGCGAAGAGATGAAGATACAAGTGCAAAATTGATGGAAGATAAAGGTATTTGTAATCTGAAATAATAAAAACAGCAAGGTAATTAATGATAAAAGTGAGCGTAAACGGTATTGCAATGATAGGAAACAAGGCCTAGGGTTCATACTTTCACTAGTGCAAGTTCTCTCAACAATAATAACATAGATAGAACATATGACAAGCCCTCAACATGCAACAAAGAGTCACTCCAAAGCCACTAACAGCGGAGAACAAACGTAGAGATTATGGTAGGGTACGAAACCACCTCAAAGTTATCCTTTCTGTTCTATCTATTCAAGAGTTCATAGTAAAATAACATAAAACTATTCTTTCTGCTCAATCCATCATAGAGTTCATACTAGAATAACACCTTAAGACACAAATCAACCAAAACCCTAATGTCACCTAGATACTCCATTGTCACCTCAAGTATCCATGGGCATGATTATACGATATGCATCACACAATCTCAGATTCATCCAACCAACATAAAAGTACTTCAAAGAGTGCCCCAAAGCTACTACCGGAGAGTCAAGAACGTGTGCCAACCCCTATGCATAGGTTCATGGGTGGAACCCGCAAGTTGGTCACCAAAACATACATCAAGTGGCACATGATATCCCATTGTCACCATAGATAATCACGGCAAGACATACATCTAGTGTTCTAATAAATACTCAATCCAATAAGATAACTCCAAAGGGGAAACTCAATTCATCACAAGAGAGTAGAGGGGGAGAAACATCATAAGATCCAACTACAATAGCAAAGCTCGGGATACATCAAGATCATGCCATAGAGGAACACGAGAGAGAACACGAGAGAGAGAGAGAGAGAGAGATCAAACACATAGCTACTGGTACATACCCTCAGCCCCGAGAGTGAACTACTCCCTCCTCGTCATGTATAGCGCTGGGATGATGAAGATGGCCTCTGGTGATGGGATCCCCCTCCGGCAGGGTACCGGAACAGGGTCCCGATTGGTTTTTGGTGGCTACAGAGGCTTGCGGCGGCGGAACTCCCGATCTATCTTCTGTTCTGGATGTTTTTGGGTACGTGGGTATATATGGGTGCAGGAAGTACGTCGGTGGAGCTACGGGGGTCCCACGAGGCAGGGGCGCGCCCAGGGGGGGCGCCCACCACCCTCGTGCACCTCCTGTATCTCCTGACGTGCACTCCAAGTCCATCGGGTGGCTTTCCTTCCAAAAATAACTTCTCCAGTTGATTTCGTTCTGTTTTGACTCCGTCTGGTATTCCTTTTCCTCGAAACACTGAAATAGGCATAAAACAGCAAATCTGGGCTGGGCCTCTGGTTAATAGGTTAGTCTCAAAAATAATATAAAACTGGATAATAAAGCCCAATATTGCCTAAACAATAGATAAAGTAGCATGGAGCAATCAAAAATTATAGATACGTTGGAGACGTATCAAGCATCCCCAAGCTTAATTCCTGCTCGTCCTCGAGTAGGTAAATGATAAAAAAGAATTTTTGATGCGGAGTGATACTTTGGCATAATTTCAATGTAAATCTTCTTAATTGTGATATGAATATTCAGATCCGAAAGATGCAAGACAAAAGTTCATATTGACATAAAAATAATAATACTTCAAGCATACTAATTAAAGCAATCATGTCTTCTCAAAATAACATGGCAAAAGAAAGTTCATCCCTACAAAATCATATAGTTAGGCTCTGCTTCATTTTCGTCACACAAAGATGTTCCCAACTTCTATACCCCGATGACAAGCCAAGCAATTGTTTCACATTTAAATATTCTCAAACTTTTTCAACTTTCACGCAATACATGAGCGTGAGCCATGGGTATAGCACTATGGGTGGAATAGAATATGATGATGGGGATTGTGTGGAGAAGACAAAAAAAGAGAAAGTCTCACATTGACGAGGCTAATCAACGGGCTATGGAGATGCCCATCAATTGATGTCAACATGAGGAGTAGGGATTGCCATGCAACGGATGCACTAGAGCTATGAATGCTCAACAAAAGAAAACTAGTGGGTCTGCATCCAACTTGCTTGCTCACGAAGACCTAGGGCATTTGAGGAAGCCCATCGTAGGAATATACAAGCCAAGTTCTATAATGAAAAACTCCCACTAGTATAAAAAGGACAACTTATGAGACTCACTACATGAAGAACAAGGTGCTACTTTGAAGCACAATATATGAGACTCACTACATGAAGAACAAGGTGCTACTTTGAAGCACAAGTGTGGAAAAAGAGATAGTAGCATTGCCCTTTTTATTTTCTTTTTTTTGGGCCTTTATTTTTTTTCTTTTTGGCCTTTCTCTTTTTTTTGGGCAATGCTCTAATAATGATGATCATCACACTTCTATTGATTACAACACAAGGATTACAACTCGAAACTTAGAACAAGATATGACTCTATATGAATGCCTCCGGCGGTGTACCGGGATGGTGCAATGAATCAAGAGTGACATGTATGAAAAATAATGCATGGTGGCTTTGCCACAAATACGATGTCAACTACATGATCATGCAATGGCAATATGACAAAAGTAATGTATGTCATGATGATGATGATGATGGAAGTTGCATGGCAATATATCTCGGAATGGCTATGGAAATGCCATAATAGGTAGGTATGGTGGCTGTTTTGAGGAAGATATAAGGAGGTTTATGTGTGATAGAGCATATCGTATCACGGGGTTTGGATGCACCGGCGAAGTTTGCACCAACTCTCAAGGTGAGAAAGGGTAATGCACGGTACCGAAGAGGCTAGCAAAGGTGGAAAGGTGAGAGTGCGTATAATCCATGGACTCAACATTAGTCTAAAGAACTCATATACTTATTGCAAAAATTTAGAAGTCATCAAAAATTCAAGTACTACGCGCATGCTCCTAGGGGGATAGATTGGTAGGAAAAGACCATCGCTCGTCCCCGACCGCCACTCATAAGGATGCACAAGCCAGGTACACTTCATGTTTCAAATTTGTTACACAACTTTAACCATACGTGCATGCTACGGGACTTCCAAACTTCAACACAAGCATTTCTCAAATTCATAATCACCCAACTAGCACGACTTTGATATTATCACCTCCATATCTCAAAACAATTATCAAGCATCAAACTTATCTTAGTATTCAATTCGCTCAAAAGAAAGTTTCACATAACTTGAACACCAAGTATATTAACTTTAAGCAAATTACCATGCTAAAAACAACTCTCAAAATAATCTAAGTGAATCATGAGAGATCAATAGTTTCTTTAAAACAAATCCACCACCATGCTCTAAAAGATATAAGTGAAGCACTAGAGCAGAAATTATCAAGCTCAAAAGATATAAGTGAAGCACATAGAGTATTCTAGCAAATTCCAATTTGTGTATGGCTCTCTCTCATTGAAGAATTTCAGATCTTGATACTTATTCAAACAGCAAGCAAAGCTAAAGAAAACTACAATGCAAGGATAGCACAACTCATGTGAAGGAGCAAAAACTTAGGCTCAACCGATACTAACCGATGATTGTTGAAGAAGAAAGGTGGGATGCCTACCGGGGCATCCCCAAGATTAGATGCTTGAGACTTCTTGAAATATTATCTTGGGGTGCCTTGGGCATCCCCAATCTTGAACTTCTGTGTCTCCTTAATTCCTCTCTTATCATGGTTTCTCTTATTATCAAAAGCTTCATTCATAACAAACTCAACAAGAACTCGTGAGATAGGTTAGTATAAACCAATGCAAAACCTTATCATTTTCAACTGTAACAAATCACTAAAATTATTATTCAACATTGAATACTAAATGCCTCTTCATATATAATACTCCTATCATCAAATAGAATCATTAAACAAGCAAACATATGCAAACAATGCAACCATAACAGCAATCTGTCAAAACAGTATAGTCTATAAAGAATGCAAGAGTATCAATACTTACCTGACTCCAAAAAATATGAACTAAAATTCCCACTGTAATAAATTTATCAGAGCTCAATATGCAAAAATATTCAATGTTATACCATTCTCTGACTTTTCTAGGGAATTTTTGCAACAGCAGTAAACTTCTGTTTTCAAACAGCAACATGCAAACAAGCAAAATAAGCATGGCAAAGGCTATCCTTGACTTTTTTATTCAAACTAAAGATGGAAAACATTATTCTAACTAACATAAAACAAAAACTAACAAAAGAAAATGACACTCCAAGCAAAACACATATCATGTGGTGAATAAAAATATAGCTCCAAGTAAAGTTACCGATGAACGAAGACGAAAGAGGGGATGCCTTCCGGGGCATCCCCAAGCTTAGGCTCTTGGTTGTCCTTGAATATTACCTTGGGGTGCCTTGGGCATCCCCAAGCTTAGGCTCTTGCCACTCCTTATTCCATATTCCATCGAATCTTTACCCAAAACTTGAAAACTTCAACCACACAAAACTCAAAACAAAACTCGTAAGCTCCATTAGTATAAGAAAATAAAACCAGTACTTAGGTACTGTAATGAACTCATTCTAAATTCATATTGGTGTAATATCTACTGTATTCTAACTTCTATATGGTTCATACCCTCCGATACTACTCATAGATGCATCAAAATAAGCAAACAACACAATGAAAACAGAATCTGTCAAAAAACAGAACAGTCTGTAGTAATCTGTATAAAACGTATACTTCTGGAACCTCACAAATTATGAAATAAATTTCTGGACCTGAGAAATTTGTCTATTAATCATATGCAAAAATAATCAACCTAGAATCACTCTCCAGTAAAAAATGGCAGCTATTCTCGTGAGCGCTAAAGTTTCTGTTTTTCACAGCAAGATCACATAAACTTCACCCAAGTCTTCCCAAAGGTTCTACTTGGCACTTTATTGAAACAAAAGCTATAAAACATGATTACTACAGTAGCATCATCATGTGGACACACAAAAACAGTAAGGGTAAATATTGGGTTGTCTCCCAACAAGCGCTTTTCTTTAATGCCTTACTAGCTAGGCATGATGATGACAATGGTGCTCACATAAAAGATAAGAATTGAAACATAACGAGAGCATCATGAAGCATATGACTAGCACATTTAAGCCTAACTCACTTCCTATGCATAGGGATTTTGAACAATAATCAACAAGCATAGGAAGGTAAAACAAGCATAGCTTCAAAACTTTAAGCACATAGAGAGGAAACTTGACATTATTGCAATTCCTACAAGCATATGTTACTCCCTCATAATAATTTTCAGTAGCATCATGAATTAATTCAACAATATAACCAGAACCTAAAGCATTATTTTCATGATCTATTAGCATAGAAAATTTACCACTCTCCACATAAGCAACATTCTTCTCATTCGAAATAGTGAGAGTATCATAAAAGACTTGAACACTAAAAATTGTTTCCACATTAAAAGAGTAATGTTCAGAGAAAGGGTAATCATAATCATGACAAGTTTTATAGATATAATCATCACTACTTTTTATAGCATAATTTTCTTCACAATAATTATCATAATTAGCAACTTCGTTCTCATGATAATCGATTGAAACCTCTCCCAAGATAGTGGAATCACTAAATAAAGTTGACACTCTTCCAAATCCACTTTCATATTCATCACAAATAGATTCAACATCCTCCAAAATAGTGGGATCACTACTTCCTAAAGTTGACACTCTTCTGAACCCACTTTCATCAATATAATCATCATAGGTAGGAGGCATGCTATTATCATAACAACTTTGCATATCAAAACTTGGGATGCTAAAAATATCATCTTCATTAAATGTAGCATCCCCAAGCTTGGGACAAACATTAATTTCAGCAAATATATTCTCAAATATTTCATACTCATCAAACATAGCTTCGCCAAGACTGGGCCCTTTCATATCATAAGCATAATCACTCTCATCATTAAAAATATGGATAGCACCAATAGTAAAGCAATTATCATCTTCACAATGAGTAGTAGGAGCAACATCATTTGGGAGGGATAACTTCCTACCTTTGTTGCTCCTTCTTTTATTTTTCTTCTTCACATTATGTGTGGGTTCAACCTTCCTCTTTGAGCTCCTGATTGATAAGATTGGTTGAATAGCAAGCTCCTCCTCGTTACCTGATTCATCATAAGAAATAATAGGAGGAGATTAGGAAGCCTCTTCCCTTTCATTAGTATTCTCATCATCTTCCATTTGCTTTCTTTTCTTTAGGTAATTGGCAATATAAGGATTTTCAATGCAATTCTCCGCACAATACATATAAATTTTCTCTAGATCAAAATAAAGAATTTTATCAAGATTAAATTTTGGAATACCCTCAGTTATACGCTTCATTTCTTCATAACCCAAAAGAAGGCTAAGCTCTTTATGATGCTCAAGGGTAATCAAATTATCACAATATTTGGACACGACTTGATCATGAAACAAATAGCATTGGAGCTTTAAATGACCATGTTCGTTGCAAAGTTCACAAGGAGCGCGAAAAATATTGAATCTTTCAGCACATTCATCTAGCTCTTCTTGCAACAATTTGGTTTCTAAGTACTTATGCCTCTTGCAATACATATCTTCTCTATTTGGTGTGTTCATGCAAACATGCACTCCACAAAAGTTGTCATGCTCATAGGAGGCATTTTCATCATAACTAGTGCAATCATCATTAGCATCATGGATATTCAAAGAATTCGTACTAACAACATTGCAATCATGCTCATCATTCACATATTTTATGCCAAGAATTCTATGTCATTCTTCTTCTAGTACTTGAGCACATTTTTCCTTTCCATCATACTCAAGAAAGATATTAAAAAGATGAAGCATATGTGACCAACTCAACTCCATTTTTTTTGTAGTTTTCTTTTATAAAATAAACTAGTGCTAAAACAAGAAACAAAAAGATTCGATTACAAGATCTAAAGATATACCTTCAAGCACTCACCGTGCCAAAAAAGAGCTTAGTTGATGGAGTGTGAGTACCCTTTACCTAGCCTCCCCGGCAACGGCGCCAGAAAAGAGCTTGATGTCTACTACACAACCTTCTTCTTGTAGACGTTGTTGGGCCTGCAAGTGCACAGGTTTGTAGGACAGTAGCAAATTTCCCTCAAGTGGATGACCTAAGGTTTATCAATCCGTAGGAGGCGTAGGATGAAGATGGTCTCTCTCAAGCAACCCTGCAACCAAATAACAAAGAGTCTCTTGTGTCCCCAACACACCCAATACAATGGTAAATTGTATAGGTGCACTAGTTAGGCGAAGAGATGAAGATACAAGTGCAAAATAGATGGAAGATAAAGGTATTTGTAATCTGAAATAATAAAAACAGCAAGGTAACTAATGATAAAAGTGAGCGTAAACGGTATTGCAATGATAGGAAACAAGGCCTAGGGTTCATACTTTCACTAGTGCAAGTTCTCTCAACAATAATAACATAGATAGAACATATGACAAGCCCTCAACATGCAACAAAGAGTCACTCCAAAGCCACTAATAGCGGAGAAAAAACGTAGAGATTATGGTAGGGTACGAAACCACCTCAAAGTTATCCTTTCTGTTCTATCTATTCAAGAGTTCGTAGTAAAATAACATAAAGCTATTCTTTTCGCTCAATCCATCATAGAGTTCATACTAGAATAACACCTTAAGACACAAATCAACCAAAACCCTAATGTCACCTAGATACTCCATTATCACCTCAAGTATCCATGGGCATGATTATACGATATGCATCACACAATCTCAGATTCAACCAACCAACATAAAAGTACTTCAAAGAGTGCCCCAAAGCTACTACCGGAGAGTCAAGAACATGTGCCAACCCCTATGCATAGGTTCATGGGTGGAACCCGCAAGTTGGTCACCAAAACATACATCAAGTGGCACATGATATCCCATTGTCACCACAGATAATCACGGCAAGACATACATCTAGTGTTCTCATAAAGACTCAATCCAATAAGATAACTCCAAAGGGGAAACTCAATTCATCACAAGAGAGTAGAGGGGGAGAAACATCATAAGATCCAACTACAATAGCAAAGCTCTGGATACATCAAGATCGTGCCATAGAGGAACACGAGAGAGAACATGGGAGAGAGAGAGAGATCAAACACATAGCTACTGGTACATACCCTTATCCCCGAGGGTGAACTACTCCCTCCTCGTCATGGATTGCGCCGGGATGATGAAGATGGCCTCCGGTGATGGGATCCCCCTCCGGCAGGGTACCGGAACAGGGTCCCGATTGGTTTTTTGTGGCTACAGAGGATTACGGCGGCGGAACTCCCGATCTATCTCCTGTTCTGGAAGTTTTTGGGTACGTAGGTATATATGGGTGCAGGAAGTACGTCGGTGGAGCTACGGGGGTCCCACGAGGCAGGGGGGCGCACCCAGGGGGCGCGCACCCCACCCTCATGAGCACCTCCCATATCTCCTGACGTGCACTCCAAGTCCATCGGGTGGCTCTCCTTCCAAAAATAACTTCTCCAGTTGATTTCGTTCCGTTTTGACTCCGTCTGGTATTCCTTTTCCTCGAAACACTAAAATAGGCATAAAACAACAAATCTGGGTTGGGCCTCCGGTTAATAGTTTAGTCCCAAAAATAATATAAAAGTGGATAATAAAGCCCAATATTGCCTAAAACAGTAGATAAAGTAGCATGGAGCAATCAAAAATTATAGATACGTTGGAGACGTATCAGCCTTGGGGGTGAAGCACCTCGTCATCAAGGGCGATTCGCAACTCCTCGTCAACTTCTCCAACAAGGTGTATGAGCCGAAGGACGAGCACACGGAGGCTTATCTAGCAGAGGTTCGCAAAATTGAGAAGCAGTTTTGGGGTTTGGAGTTGTAGCATGTGCCCCGCGGCACCAATCAGGAAGCTGACGACATCGCGAAAAGGGCATCCAGGCGGCTGCCTCAGGACTCCGGAGTCTTCGATGAGAGGCTCTTTAAACCCTCAGTGGTACCACCACTGTCGGGTGAAGCACAACCTCGGGTGGAGCGCCCCCAGCCGCCTACCTCGGGAGCTTCGGCCTATGGACCGACCTCAGGAGCACGCTTTCTCCTGGCGCTGGAACCTCAGGAGGGATGTTGGACCATGGAACTCAAGAGCTACTTGGCGCAAGGGACTTTGCCAGAAAAGGAGGAAGACGCGGAACGCGTGGTGCGGCAAGCCACGGCATACTGCATTCAAGATGGAGAGCTTTACCGGAAGCAACCGAACGACGTATCCCTATGTTGCATTTCCAGGGAACAGGGGAAGGAGTTGTTGGCAGACATACACGGCGGAGACTGTGGGCACCACTCATCATCGTGAACCCTCGTTGGCAAGGCTTTCCGCAGCGGGTTCTACTAGCCCACAGCACTCCACGATGCCGTCGAGCTGGTGAAGGCTTGTGAAGCCTGCCAATTCCACGCCAAGCAGATCGATCAGCCGGCTTAGGGCCTGCAGACCATACCCCTCTCATGGTCGTTCGCGGTTTGGGGGCTGGACATCTTGGGCCCGTTTCCTCGGGCGCCAGGGGGCTATCACTACCTCTACGTTGTTGTTGACAAGTTCACCCAGTGGGATGAGGTGGAAGCTGTCCGCACCATCCTAGCAGGCTCTGCGGTCAAGTTCATCAAGGGCCTCGTGAGCCGCTTCGGGGTGCCTAACTGCATCATCACCGACAACGGTTCGCAATTCACCAGCAATCCCTTCAAAACATACTGTGCTAATCTTGGAACGCAGATATGCTACGCTTCAGTAGCACGCCCTCGGAGCAACGGCCAGGCTGAGCGAGCCAACGCGGAGGTCTTGAAGGGCCTCAAAACTAGGACCTTCAAGAAGAAGCTAGAGGCATGCGGCAGGGGCTGGTATGACGAGCTCCAGTCTATGCTGTGGTCTATCCGCACGATCGCAACCAAGTCGACTGGCGAAACCCCATTCTTCCTCGTCTACGGAGTTGAGGTTGTCCTCCCTCACGAGGTCAGGCGTCGCTCCACGTGGGTCCTGGCATTCGACGAGGCGCAGCAGGATGCCATGCGGGGGACGGATCTCATGCTGGGGGAGGAACACCATCGGGAGGCCACGCTGCGGGCGGCAAGATACCAACAGGCGCTGCGATGATACCACTGCCGCAACATCCGCCCCAGGACTCTTGAGGTAGGGGACCTCGTGCTCAGACGGGTCCTCTCTAGGGAGGGGCTGCACAAGCTCTCTCCTATGTGGGAGGGCCCGTTCAAGGTTGTTCATGTTTCCAGGCCCGGCTCTGCGCGCTTGGAGACCCAGGAGGGGGTGCCCATCCCGAACGCGTGGAACATTCAACACCTCCGGAGGTTCTACCCTTGAGCGAGGCCCAGTGCCTATGGAAAAGGCCCGGAGGCTGTGAAGAAGGCCAATGTCTGTGAAGCTTGTCGCTCTGGGAAAAGGCCTGGTGCCTGTGAAGAAGGCCAATGTCTATGAAGCTCGCCCCCCCCTCAAGAAAAGGCCCGTTGCCTGTGAAGAAGGCCAATGCCTGTGAAGCTCGCCGCCCGTGACACTCTCACGTAATAATGAGTTGGGGCTGTACACGCCTCGGAGTCTCCGGAGTGCCGCCCCTGGGCCTTGGGGGCTCCCGCCCATGCCCAGTGGCAGCACTTAGCTTCGCGCTGGTGAGAAGACGTCGAAGACTAGATTAGGTGCCGGACGTGGCTTTTCATTTGCTTTCTGCAGTTGGCTAGTTCTTTTGAAACTTTAGTTGGAGTTGCTTTCGGTGCTGTGCGGCACCCGGCCTATGTTTTCTGTCTTTGTCATTCGCCTGGACCTGCTTTCCTTTTGCAACCCTCACGAGGGAGGCTGTGTGGGCACCCTCGCGAGCGTCTCCTGGTTTAATTTCATGAGGTTCCTCGACCTAAGTTTGCAGCTGGAGCACTCCTCCCAGTCAAAGCCCCACGGGCATCGCGACGCGAATGCTGGGCCCGAGCTGGTCACCCCTGCGGCCGGGGGCTGAAGCCTAACCCTCCGGTAAGTTTCTTTTTGCAGGCCTCAAAACCTATGATAGGGCCTCTAGCCAGAGCCCCCCGAGGCTGGCGCTGCAACAAACCCCTCCCACTGAGCTAAGTTGTTCCTATGCATGAGCACGCAACATCATAGCATGGCATGGAAATGATAGAAACAACATGATAATTAAAAGAAACAGTCTAGCACGCCCCTGCGGGGCTCTGTACTTCTCTCTCTATGCAGATAAAGCAAAATGGGCGCGGCTGGCCCAGCGACAGCCCAAAGGATAAGATCTACATCACCCTCTGGAGCTCAAGCGGTCCCCTCCTCACGCTTCACTAGGGCGCGGCGCTGGGGCGATCCGCCTCCCCCCTCAAAGCGAGCGCGATGGTGCAGTGGCTAGTCACGGCCGCTGCTGGAGGAGCTGTCGTTGGAAGGGGAGTCACCGAAGCTCGGCGAGCTGCGGGCACCGCCAGGTGCATGCCCAACCTCGTCTTTTCCGCTGCTGTCGCCAAGGGCGAGCATTTGGTCGTCGTCGTCACCTTTGGGGCAGCACCCAGCACGGTGGCTATCTCCTCCAAACACCCTCACGAAGAGGGTGGTGTCGCCATCGAACTTGATGTGGAGAGTGCATCGCTGGCCCAGGCCACGCGTGCGGGCAAACATCTGCTAGGCACGAGTCAGCGCCACGTTCCCGACAACGGAAACCTCCGCCGCCACCCAAGAGGCCCTGCTATAGCAGCCGTCTGCCTGGAGCCAGAGCCCGCCCGTGGCACCAGCTGGCAGCTCGCCAGCAAAGAAGTGAGGGAGCTGAAGCCAAGTACCGGCCGGATCCTCCGACCAAACGACGAACTCCAGCAACACCTCCACAGAATGGAATCGGGGGCGGGGAGGCCGCGCAGCCACGGCGCATATCTCCCCGCCAATCAAGTGGCCTCCGCTGAGGCCTTGGGCAGTCTTCGCAGGAGTCGCGGGATGCTTGCAGGGGCGGCCCCGGCCACGCTTGGCTGGAGGGGAGTCAAGCCCCTCCCGCCGGGCCTTTTCCTTCTCCATGGTCGAAAACCTCTTTGTGGGCGCCATGGGACGCGACGAGCCAAGGGGGAGAAGTGAATAAGAAGAAGAAGAGGCGGAGCAAGAAGAGATGGACTGGAAGGGCTCGCGTTGTTCTGTACTTATAGCCGGAGGAGGCCAACCATCGACCTCCACGATCACAGGTAATCATGACTCGTTTTGCATGCAGGGACTTGTCACGTCGAACAGTCGCCGATGCGTCATGGGGAAGCGGAGACGCCCACGTCCAATCAACCTCCACACGGCGCCCAAGGCCGCACGATGTTGGGGCCCATGGCACTTCGCACTTGCCCCTTCGCTTCTCTGCTAAGCAAAGTCCGGGCGCGCCTTGGGCCCGGGGGCTACTATCGGTGTTCTAGGAACGGGGGTCCCCAAACTTGCCTGCCTACAGCCTGCGGCGTGGCTCAAGCAGTGGCCCAGTACAGCCCACCTTCATCAACTCAAGCTCAAGACCCTCGCGAGGGGCCAAGCCTCACGGGGCGGATGATAGGAAGCTTCCTCAGGAGTGGCCTCACCAGGCAATCTCACGAGGAGGCGGAGAGATCAAGGCAAGGGTACCTCATGAGGTGCTCGTCACGCAAGCCATGATGACCGAGGCCAGGCGGGCGCCGGCCTGTGCAGTGTCCTTGTTTCCTCTTTGGTGCAAAGGGAGCAAGCACAGGCGAAGGCATCAGGCAAAGGCTACCGTTTCGGGGTAACAAGACCAAGACCAGCATAGCAGCAGGATGGAGGTCACCATGGAGCCCAGGATGGCGTCATCGTGAGAGTCTTTGGCAGTCGAAGACCAACTTTAGTCAGGATGAGTGTACTAGATGTTCCCCTTCAAAATGGCCAATTGTTGGCACCCTTCCCGCTCAATATTTGGGAAGAGGACCAGGGCCTCTCTATATATAGGGCTAGCCACCACAGTAGGAAGGGACGAATCGACCCTTCCAAAGGGACAACACCGCCACAAGAACATCCCTCGCGAGGCTGTTCTTCCCTTGTATTGTTCGTCATCAGGCCCTGAGGCAATCCACCACACCACACACTGGAGTAGGGTATTACACCACAATGGTGGCCTGAACCAGTATAAACCCCGTGTCCCTCGTGTGTTCATCTTTCTAGCTTAGATTCCTTGCGAGGCTTTGGGGCGTGAGTTGGTAGAGGAGAGATCTTCGCGTGCACCCCAGAGTTCGAACCTCAAGGGTCTGCCGGAACCCGAAATCCGACAACAGGTTATTGATGTGTACCTTACTAGTGTTTATAGTAGCCCCTGGGTATTTGATACTTGTTCGGTTGCTAATTTTAGTAACTCGAAATAGGAGTTACAGAATAAACAAGAGCCTAGTTGAGGGTGTAGTGACGATGTGTGTTGGAAGTGGTTCCAAAATTGATATGATCATCATCGTACACTCCCTATACTTTCGAGATTAGTGTAGAACTTAAATAAATGTTATTTGGTGTTTGCGTTGAGCATAAATATGATTAGATCATGTTTTTGGCGATACGATTATTCATCTAAGACGGAGAATAAATTGTTATTCTGTTTACATGAATAAAACCTTCTATGGTCATACACCCAATGTTGATGGTTTATTGAATCTCGATCGTGGTAATACACATACTCATAATATTGATGCCAAAAGACGCTAAGTTGATAATGATAGTGCAACTTATTTGTGGCACTGCCGTTTGGGTCATATCAGTGTAAAGCGCATGAAGAAACTCCATAAAGATGGACTTTTGTAATCACTTGATTATGAATCATTTGATGCTTGCGAACCATGCCTTATGGGCAAGATGACTAAAACTCCATTCTCCGGAACAATGGAATGAGCTACTGACTTGATGGAAATAATACATACCGATGTATGCGGTCCAATGAGTATTGATGCTCGTGGCGGGTATCGTTATTTTCTGACCTTCACAAGATGATTTGAGCAGATATGAGTATATCTACTTAATGAAACACAGGTCTGAAACATTTGAAAAGTTCAAAGAATTTCAGAGTGAAGTGGAGAATCATCGTAACAAGAAAATAAAGTCTCTACAATCTGATCGTGGAGGAGAATATTTGAGTTATGAGTTTGGCCTTCATATAAAACAATGTGGAATAGTTTCACAGTCACACCACCTGGAACACCGCAGCGTTATGGTGTGTCCGAACATCGTAACCGCACTTTATTGGATATTGTGCAATATATGATGTCTCTTATCGGTTTACCACCATCGTTTTGGGGTTATGCATTAGAGACAATTGCATTCACTTTAAATAGGGCACCATCAAAATCCGCCGAGACGACGCCTTGTGTGGTTTGGCAAGAAACCAAAGTTGTCGTTTCTTAAAAGTTTGGGGCTACAATGCTTATGTGAAAAGTTTCAACATGATAAGCTCGAACCTAAATCGGAGAAGTGCGTCTTCATAGGATACCCAAAGGAAACTGTTGGGTACACCTTCTATCACAGATCCAAAGGCAAGATATTCGTTGCTAAGAATGGATCCTTTCTAGAGAAGAAGTGTCTCTCAAAAGAACTGAGTGGGAGAAAAGTAGAAACTAATGAGGTAATTGTACCTTCTCCCGTATTGGAAAGTAGTTCATCACAGAAATCAGTTCCAGTGATTCCTACACCAATTAGTGAGGAAGTTAATGATGATGATCACGAAACTTCGGATCAAGTTGCTACCGAACCTCGTAGGTCTTCTAGAGTAAGATCCACACCAGATTGGTCCGGTAATCCTGTTCTGGAAGTCATGTTACTAGACCATGA
This sequence comes from Triticum dicoccoides, assembly GCF_002162155.2. Lineage (NCBI taxonomy): Eukaryota > Viridiplantae > Streptophyta > Magnoliopsida > Poales > Poaceae > Triticum > Triticum dicoccoides. The sequence goes on from NC_041387.1 coordinate 582,908,854, forward strand.
TGAACCTACGAACTATGAGGAAGTGATGATGAGCCCAGATTCCGTGAAATGGCTTGAGGCCATAAAATCTGAGATAGGATCCATGTAAGAGAACAAAGTATGGACTTTGGTTGACTTGCTCGATGATCAGCAAGCCAAGTTAAATAAATGGATCTTCAAGAGGAAGGCGGACACTGATAGTAGTGTTACTATCTACAAAGCTCGACTTGTTGCGAAAGGTTTTCGACAAGTTCAAGGTGTTGAATACGATGAGATTTTCTCACTCGTAACGATGCTTACGTTTGTCCGAATCATGTTAGCAATTGCCACATTTTATGAAATCTGGCAAATGGATGTCAAAATTGCGTTCCTGAATGGATTTCTGGAAGAAGAGTTGTATATGATGCAACCAGAAGGTTTTGTCGATCCGAAAGGTGCTAACAAAATGTGCAAGCTCCAGCGATCCATCAATGGACTGGTGCAAGCATCTCAGAGTTGGAATATACGCTTTGATGAGTTGATCAAAGCATATGGTTTTATACAGACTTTTGGAAAAGCCTGTATTTACAAGAAAGTGAGTGGGAGCACTACAGCCTTTCTGATAAGTATATGTGAATGACATATTGTTGATCGGAAATGATGAAGAATTTTCTGGAAAGCATAAAAAGGAGTGTTTGAAAGGAGTTTTTCAAAAAAAGACCTCGGTGAAGCTGCTTACACATTGAGCATCAAGATCTATAGAGATGGATCAAGACGCTTGATAAGATTTTTCAATGAGTACATACCTTGATACGATTTTGAAGTAGTTCAAAATGGAACAGTCAAAAAGGAGTTCTTGCCTGTGTTGCAAGGTGTGAAGTTGAATAAGACTCAAAACCCGACCACGGCAGAAAATAGAAAGAGAATGAAAGTCATTCCCTATGCCTCAGTCATAGGTTCTATAAAGTATGCTATGATGTGTACCAGACCTATTGTATACCTTGCTCTGAGTTTGGCAAGGGAGTACAATTTTGATCTAGGAGTAGATCACTGGACAACGGTCAAGAATATCCTTAGTGAGGACTAAGGAGATGTTTCTCGATTATGGAGGTGATAAAAGAGTTCGTCGTAAAGAGTTACATCGATGTATGCTTTTACACTAATCCAGATGACTCTAAGTCTCAATCTGGATACATATTGAAAGTGGGAGCAATTAGCTAGAGTAGCTCCGTGCAGAGCATTATAGACATAGAATATTTGCAAAATACATACGACTCTGAATGTGACAGACCCGTTGACTATACTTCTCTCACGAGCAAAACATGATCATACCTTAATACTCTTTGGGTGTTAATCACATAGCGATGTGAACTAGATTATTGACTCTAGTAAACTCTTTGGGTGTTGATCACATGACGATGTGAACTATGGGTGTTAATCATATACAGATATGAATAGTGGTGTTAAATCACATGATGATGTGAACTAGATTATTGACTCTAGTGCAAGTGGGAGACTGAAGGAAATATGCCCTAGAGGCAATAATAAAGTTATTATTTATTGCCTTATTTCATGATAAATGTTTATTATTCATGCTAGAATTGTATTAACCAGAAACTTAGTACATGTGTGAATACATAGACAAACAAAGTGTCACTAGTATGCCTCTACTTGACTAGCTCGTTGAATCAAAGATGGTTAAGTTTCCTAGCCATAGACATGAGTTGTCATTTGATTAACGGGATCACATCATTAGGAGAATGATGTGATTGACTTGACCCATTCCGTTAGCTTAGCACTTGATCGTTTAGTATGTTGCTATTGCTTTCTTCATGACTTATACATGTTCCTATGACTATGAGATTATGCAACTCCCGTTTACCGGAGGAACACTTTGTGTGCTACCAAACGTCACAACGTAACTGGGTGATTATAAAGGTGCTCTATAGGTGTCTTCAAAGGTACTTGTTGGGTTGGCGTATTTCGAGATTAGGATTTGTCACTCCGATTGTCGGAGAGGTATCTCTAGGCCCACTCGGTAATGCACATCAATATAAGCCTTGCAAGCATTGCAACTAATGAGTTAGTTGTGGGATGATGTATTATGGAATGAGTAAAGAGACTTGCTGGTAACAAGATTGAACTAGGTATTGAGATACCGACGATCAAATCTCGGGCAAGTAACATACTGATGACAAAGGGAACAACGTATGTTGTTATGCCGTTTGACGATAAAGATCTTCGTAGAATATGTAGGAGCCAATATGAGCATCCAGGTTCCGCTATTGGTTATTGACCGGAGATGTGTCTCAGTCATGTCTACATAGTTCTCGAACCCGTAGGGTCCGCATGCTTAAAGTTAGATGATAGTTATATTATGAGTTTATGTGTTTTGATGTACCGAAGGTTGTTCAGAGTCCCGGATGTGATCACGGACATGACGAGGAGTCTCAAAATGGTCGAGACGTAAAGATCGATATATTGGACGACTATATTTGGACACCGGAATGGTTCCAGGTGAGATCGGGATAATACCGGAGCACCGGGAGGTTATCGGAACCCCCCGGGAGGTATATGGGCCTTAATGGGCTTTAGTGGAAAGGAGGGGAAAGGAGCA
>NC_041387.1:582911591-582961821 GCF_002162155.2 Triticum dicoccoides
CTTCCTTCCCTCTCCCTCTCCAAGTAGGAAAAGGAGGAGTCCTACTCCCGGTGGGAGTAGGACTCCCCCCTTGGGCGCGCCTCCTCCTCCTGGCCGGCCCCCTCCTCTCCTCCTTTATATACAGAGGAGGGGCGCACCCCATAGACACAACAATTGATCATTGATCTCTTAGCCGTGTGCGGTGGCCCCCTCCACCATAGTCCTCCTCGATAATATCGTAGCGGTGCTTAGGAGAAGCCCTGCGTCAGTAGAACATCATCATCGTCACCACGCCGCTGTGCTGATGGAACTCTCCCTTGACACTCGGCTGGATCGGAGTTCGAGGGACGTCATCGAGCTGAACGTGTGCAAGAACTCGGAGGTGCCGTGCTTTCGGTGCTTGATTGGTCGGGCCATGAAGACGTATGACTACATCAACCGCGTTGTGCTAACGCTTCCTCTTTCGGTCTACGAGGGTACGTGGACAACACTCTCCCCTCTCGTTGCTATGCATCACCATGATCTTGCGTGTGCGTAGGAATTTTTTTGAAATTACTACGTTCCCCAACAGCTGGGGCGCCAGTCACAGGTGGCTGAGGCAGATCCTCCTGAGGTGGTGCTGGAGTTGTGGTGGGGGGGAGCCGCAAATGGCTTGAAGAGCCGCTCCTCAAACACCCCCGGCTCGTGGGGGAGCCTTCGGGGGGCTCTCTTGGCAATATCATCCTCTTCCTTGTTCATCCCTCGCGGCACATGATGCAGTTCCAAGCCCAAGAACCACTTCTCCATCTTGCGTACCTCTTCTAGGTATGCCTCCATGTGCTCGTCCTTGCGTGTGTACTCCTTGTTGGAGAAGTCGACGAGGAGCTGGGAATCGCCCTTGATGGTGAGGTGCTTCACCCCCAGCGCCGCCGTGGCCCTGAGACCGGCGAGCAAACCCTCGAATTCTGCGATGTTGTTGGATACCTTCTCGTCCTACTGGAAACAGAGTTGTACCGTGTAGTAGAGCTTGTCCTTGGCGGGCGAGATGAGGATGACCCCTGCTCCTGCACCTTGTCGTGCGAACGCTCCGTCAAAGTACATGATCCACCCATCTGGCTCCTCGTCCCCAGGTAAGACGGAGCAGTCCTTGCTCAACCCGGCAATTCGACCCATGGGTATGCATGCCCATGGGCACCCGACCCGAATGGGTAGGATAGGGGTCTTCATGTACGCCCATGGACGCGACCCATGGGTAACCCGATTAGTTGTGGGTAGGGTATGGGCATAAGTCTACGCCCATGGGTGATCCGATGGGCTACCCGATTAATATGAAATGTGGGTCACATAAATACATGGTCCAATATATGCTCATACATACATACATGTTGAATGATGTACGAGCCACATAGCAAAGGATCGACCACAAAAAGCAAAAAACAATTCACAGGAGCCCAATAGTACACCGGCCACATGCACGTGCAAAGAGAAGTACTCGATCCATATAGCAAGAAACAAAAAAGTGGCAGCCCAATGCATATACGGCCACATGCACATGCAAAGAGAAGCACTCAGCCCATGTTCGATGCCTCTGGCTGGCTTCTGTAGTCCTGCTACACTGCTGGTGCAAGTAATTTAGTCCCACCTCGACTAGGGAAGAAGGAATACAAGGGGTGGGTGCCTATAAAATAGAACCAGAAAGCAGGGTTGTTCAGGTCTCTCTGATTGCTCCGCTTTGGCTGAGTTAACAAGGAGACTTTTCCTTATTCAAGTAGCAGTTAACCGGAAAAAAAGATGGTTGTGCCTTACCCGATGGGCGCCCGACAGGGTCGGGTTACCCGGTGGGCTCGGGCATGGGTCTGATTTCAGACCCATGGGTAGGGTCATGGGTTTCTGGGGTACCCGATAGCTGGATCGGGCATGGGTTTGGTTAAGGTTGACCCGGCAAAACCCGACCCGACTGCCAGGTTGAGTCCTTGCCAGGTTGAGTCCTCGCTCACCCCGAGGTCGGGGATGTCAGTCCACTCGGCCACGAATTCAGTGAGGGTCGCACCCTTGATGACCCTGATGGCCCTGAACTCGAGATGGAACGCCTAAAGCTCGATGTTCCATTCTGCAACTCGCCCAGCGGCGTTCGGGCTTCGGAGCACCCTCTCCAGCGGGTATGCTGAAATGACTTTGATGGGTTGGACTTGGAAGTAGTGGCCTAGCTTTCGGGAGGCGATGAGGAGCGCGAGCAAGAGTTTTTTACGCATGGGGTAATGCACCCGTGCCTCCCTCTGCATCGTGCTGACGAAGTAGACAGGGTGCTCGACGAGGGGAGAGGCACTGGTGAAGTCTTGTTCTTCTTGAGGACGCGGGCCTTCGGTGGTCTCGTGAGGTTCGCCCTCGGGAGCCCCCCCCCAGCTGTGGGGTCAATCGCAGCCTCTGGAGGGATGTCGGCCGCTTTGTTAGCCGAGGCCCCAGGTGCGCTGTCCTGAGGGTGCTGCGCTTTGCTTGGTGGTCGAGCGTCCTGCCGAGGGCCCTTGGGCGGGCGCTCCTTCCTTAGTGCCACCAGGGTGGCGGTTAGCTGAGTGAGGTGTGGCTGCCAAATAGAGCACCAAGGGCTCAAGAGGGCGCGGCGCCACCGTCAGTGGTGGGCTGGTTAGGTATCTCTTGAGGTCTTGAAAGGCTGCGTCTGCCTCCGGGGTCCATGATACGTCTCCAACGTATCTATAATTTTTTATTGTTCCATGCTATTATATTACCTGTTTTGGATGTCTACGGCTTTATTTTACATATTTATGTCATTTTTGGGACTAACCTACTAACCGGAGGCCCAGCCCGTATTGCTGTTTTTTTGCCTATTTCAGTATTTCAAAGAAAAGGAATATCAAACGGAGTCCAAGCGGAATGAAACCTCCGGGAGCGTGATTTTTGGAACGAACGTGATCCAGAGGACTTGGAGTGCAAGCCAAGAAGCAGCCGAGGCGGCCACGAGATAGAAGGGCGCGCCCACCCCTCCTGGGCGCGCCCCCTGTCTTGTGGACCCCTCGGGCGGCCACCGACGTACTTCTTCCTCCTATATAAGCCTACATACCGAAAACATCCAGGAAGCCAACAAAGAAATATTTCCACCACCGTAACCTTCTGTATCCGTGAGATCCCATCTTGGAGTCGTCGCCGGCGTTCTGCCGGAGGGAGAATCCACCATGGAGGGCTTCTACATCAACACCATAGCCCTTCCGATGAGTTGTGAGTAGTTTACCACAGACCTTCGGGTCCATAGTTATTAGCTAGATGGCTTCTTCTCTCTTTTTAGATCTCAATACAATGTTCTCCCCCTCTCTTGTGGAGATCTATTCGATGTAATCTCTTTTTGCGGTGTGTTTGTCGAGATCCGATGAATTGTGGGTTTATGATCAAGTTTATCTATTAATAATATTTGAACCTTCTCTGAATTCTTTTATGTAAGATTGAGCTATCTTTGCAAGTCTCTTCGAACTATCGATTTGGTTTGGCCTACTAGATTGATCTTTCTTGCCATGGGAGAAGTGTTTAGCTTTGGGTTCAATCTTGCGGTGTTCTTACCCAGTGACAGAAAGGGTTGCAAGACACGTGTTGTATTGTTGCCATCGAGGATAAAAATATGGGGTTTATATCATATTGCTTCAGTTTATCCCTCTACATCATGTCATCTTTCTTAATGCGTTACTCTGTTCTTATGAACTTAATACTCTAGATGCATGCTGGATAGCGGTCGATGTGTGGATTAATAGTAGTAGATGCAGGCAGGAGTCGGTCTACTTGTTAAGGACGTGATGCCTATATACATGATCATGCCTAGATAATCTCATAATTATTCGCTTTTATATCAATTGCTCGACAGTAATTTGTTCACCCACCGTAATACTTATGCTATCTTGAGAGAAGCCTCTAGTGAAACCTATGGCCCCCGGGTCTATCTTTTATCATATAAGTTTCCCATCTACTTTTATTTGCATCTTTATTTTCTATATTATAAAATAGCAAAAATATATTTATCTTATCATATTATCTCTATCAGATCTCACTTTCACAAGTGGCCGTGAAGGGATTGACAACCCCTTTATCGCGTTGGTTGCGAGTTCTTTGTTTGTTTGTGTAGGTTCGTGGGACTTGTGAGGAGCCTCCTACTGGATTGATACCTTGGTTCTCAAAAACTGAGGGAAATACTTACGCTACTGTGCTGCATCACCCTTTCCTCTTCAAGGAAAACCAACGCAAGCTCAAGACATAGCAAGAAGGATTTCTGGCGCCGTTGCCGGGAGGTCTTCGCTCAAGTCAAGACATACCAAGTACCCATCACAAACTCATCTCCCTCGCATTTACATTATTTGCCATTTGCCTCTCGTTTTCCTCTCCCCCACTTCACCCTTGCTGTTTTATTCGCCCTCTCTTTCCCAATCTCCTCTCTCTTTCGCTTGCCCTTTTTGCTCGTGTGTTAGATTGTTTACCTTGTCGCTATGGCTAGTTCCTTATCCGCTCCTATGTCTCCCGAGTTTGAAGTTCTTCACTTGAAGCAAAGGCAAGGAGAAAATTTAAAAGATGTTTGGTATAGGATGATGGAATCTTATCGCAAGTGCATCCTAGAGGTGAACTTTAGAATTCTTCTTCGCAATTTTTATGTTGGGCTAAACATGACGCGTAGACAACTCTTGGATTGCATTGCCAAGGGAAATTTCATTGAAATTGATCCTAGTATTGCGCATGAAATTATAGAGGGAATAGTGGGAACACTACCTCAAAAGGGAGGACCACATCCTACCCAAGAAGAAATCCAAGTGTTTGGAAAGATTTGCGAAGTAACAAAAATATTACAAAAATACCTTGAGCCTCATAAAAGTGTTAGCGGAAATCTTCACCGCATGAATATGTTGATTACCCTTTGCAATAAGCGGTTGGATTCTTTAGATCTAAAAATTTCTGAGTATGAAGGGAAATGTAAAGAACCTCCCGGATTCGAGCATGACTCCGCTAAAAAACTGAAAATTAAAGATGCCACTACTTAGATCTATCTTCGCTTTTATGCCTAGCTAGGGGCGTTAAACGATAGCGCTAGTTGGGAGGCAACCCAATTTTCTTTGTGTTTTTTGTTTTTGTTCATGTTTAGTAATAAATTTTACATCTACTTTCTGTTTAGATGTGTTTTCTTGTTTTAATTAGTGTTTGTGCCAAGTAGAACCTATAGGATAACCTATGATATGAGTTGATTTGATTCTGCTGAAAAACAGAAACTTTGCACTCACGAGAAAAAATTCAATAGATCACATAAACGAGCTTTTGCATTGATTCTTTTTGCTTCTGTTCAATAAAAAAATTAGGACGTCCTATTTGGTAGGATTTTTAAGGTTCCAGAAGTTTGCGTTAGCTACAGATTGCTACAGATTGTTCTGTTTTGGACAGATTCTGTTTTTCGTGTGTTGTTTGCTTATTTTGATGCATCTATGGCTAGTACTAAGTGGTATGAACCATAGATAACTTCGAATACAGTAGGTTTAACACAAATATAAATAAAGAACAAGTTCATTACAGTATCTTATGTGGTGGTTTTATTTTCTTTCACTAACGGAGCTTATGAGATTTCCTGTTGAGTTTTGTGTTGTGAAGTTTTCAAGTTTTGGGTAAAGCTTTGATGGACTATGGAATAAAGAGTGGCAAAATCCTAAGCTTGGGGATGCCCAAGGCACCCCAAGATATTCAAGAATAGCCAAAAGCCTAATCTTGAGGATGCCCCTGGAAGGCATCCCCTCTTTCGTCTTTGTTCATTGGTAACTTTACTTGGAGCTATATTTTTATTCGCCACATGATATGTGTTTTGCTTGGAGCGTCGTGTATTATATTAGTCTTTTCTTTTTAGTTTACCACAATCATCCTTTCTGTACACTCCTTTTGGGAGAATCCTACTTGATTAGAATTTATTAGAATATGCTATGTGCTTCACTTATGTCTTTTTGAGCTAGATAGTTTTTGCTCTAGTACTTCACTTATATCTTTTAGAGCACGGCAGTGGATTAATTTTGAAGAAATTGCTAGTCTCTCATGGTTCACTTATATTATTTTGAGAGTCTCTTATAACATCATGGTATTTTCTATGGTTATGAATTTGGTCCTAGAATGATGAGCATCCAAGTTTGGTATAATAAAAACTATCATAGGAAGTGAATTGGATGCTATGATCAACTTGATACTTGATAATTGTTCGGAGATAGGGAGGTAGTGATATTAAAGTCATGCTAGTTGGGTGATTATGAATTTAAAGAATGCTTGTGTTTAAGTTAGCAAGTCCCGTAGCATGCACGTATGGTTAAAGTTGTGTAACAAATTTGAAGCATGAAGTGTACCTGGCTTGTGCATCCTTATGAGTGGCGGTCGGGGACGAGCGATGGTCTTTTCCTACCAATCTATCCCCCTAGGAGCATGCGCATAGTGCTTGGTCTTTTATAAATTCTAAATTTTTGCAATAAGTATATGATTTCTTTTGACTAATGTTGAGTCCATGGATTATACGCACTTTTACCTTTCCATCATTTCTAGCCTCTTCGGTACCGTGCATTGCCCTTTCTCACCTTGAGAGTTGGTGCAAACTTCACCGGTGCATCCAAACCCCGTGATATGATATGCTCTATCACACATAAACATCCTTATATCTTCCTCAACACAGCCACCATACATACCTATTTATGGCATTTCCATAGCCATTCCGAGATATATTGCCATGCAACTTTCCACTGTTCCGTTCATCATCATCATGACATACATTACTTTTGTCATATTTCCATTGCATGATCATGTAGTTGACATCATATTTGTGGCAAAGCCACCATGCATAATTTTTCATACATGTCACTCTTGATTCATTGCACCATCCCGGTACACCGCCGGAGGCATTCTTATAGAGTCATATCTTGTTCTAGTTTCGAGTTGTAATTCATGTGTTGTAATCAATAAAAGTGTGATGATCATCATTATTAGAGCATTGCCCAAAAAAAAGGCCAAAATAAAAAGAAAAAGTAAGGCCAAATAAAAAAAAGAAAAGAAAAAAAAGAAAATAAATAAAGGGGCAATGCTACTATCTCTTTTTCCACACTTGTGCTTCAAAGTAGCACCTTGTTCTTCATGTAGTGAGTCTCATATATTGTGCTTCAAAGTAGCACCATGTTTCCATGTAGAGAGTCTCATAGGTTGACACTTTCATATACTAGTGGGATTTTTTTATTATAGAACTTGGCTTGTATATTCCTACAATGGGCTTCCTCAAATGACCTAGGTCTTCATGAGCAAGCAAGTGCACACCCACTAGTTTTCTTTTGTTGAGATTTCATTCATTTATAGCTCTAGTGCATCTGTTGCATGGCAATCCCTACTCCTCATGTTGACATCAATTGATGGGCATTCCCATAGCCCGTTGATTATCCTTGTCAATGTGAGACTTTCTCCTTTTTTGTCTTCTCCACACAATCCCCAATCATTATTCTATTCCACCCATAGTGCTATATCCATGGCTCACGCTCATGTATTGCGTGAAGGTTGAAAAAGTTTGAGATTATTTAAGTACGAAACAATTGCTTGGCTTGTCATCGGGGGTATATAAGTTGGGAACATCTTTGTGTGACGAAAATGAAGCATAGCCTAGCTATATGATTTTGTAGGGATGAACTTTCTTTAGCCATGTTATTTTGAGAAGACATGATTACTTTTATTAGTATGCTTGAAGTATTACTATTTCTTTTGTCAATATGAACTTTTATTTTGAATCACTCGGATCTGAACATTCATGCCACAATAAAGATAAATTACATTGAGAATTATGCTAGGTAGCATTCCACATCAAAAATTCTGTTTTTTATCATTTACCTACTCGAGGACGAGCAGGAATTAAGCTTGGGACGCTTGATATGTCTCCAACGTATCTATAATTTTTTATTGTTCCATGCTATTATATTACCTGCTTTGGATGTCTATGGGATTTATTTTACATATTTATGTCATTTTTGGGACTAACCTACTAACCGGAGGCCCAGCCCGTATTGCTGTTTTTTTGCCTATTTCAGTATTTCGAAGAAAAGGAATATCAAACGGAGTACAAACGGAATGAAACCTTTGGGAGCGTGATTTTTGGAACGAACGTGATCCAGAGGACTTAGAGTGCAAGCCAAGAAGCAGCCGAGACGGCCACGAGATAAGAGGGTACGGCCACCCCTCCTAGGCGCGCCCCCTATCTTGTGGACCCCTCGGGCGGCCACCGACGTACTTCTTCCTCCTATATAAGCCTACATACCCCAAAAACATCCAAGGAGCCACCGAAGAAATATTTCCACCACCGTAACCTTCTGTATCCACGAGATCCCATCTTGGAGCCGTCGCCAATGTTCTACCGGAGGGGGAATCCACCACGGAGGGCTTCTACATCAACACCATAGCCCTTCCGATGAGTTTTGAGTAGTTTACCACAGACCTTCGGGTCCATAGTTATTAGCTAGATAGCTTGTTCTCTCCTTTTAGATCTCAATACAATGTTCTCCCCCTCTCTTGTGGAGATCTATTCGATGTAATCTCTTTTTGCGGTGTGTTTGTCGAGATATGATGAATTGTGGGTTTATGATCAAGTTTATCTATGAATAATATTTGAATCTTCTCTGAATTCTTTTATGTATGATTGAGTTATCTTTGCAAGTCTCTTCGAACTATTGATTTGGTTTGGCCTACTAGATTGATCTTTCTTGCCATGGGAGAATTGTTTAGCTTTGGATTCAATCTTGCGGTGTTCTTACCCAGTGATAGAAAGGGTTGCAAGACACGTATTTTATTGTTGCCATCGAGGATAAAAAGATGGGGTTTATATCATATTGCTTGAGTTTATCCCTCTACATCATGTCATCTTTCTTAATGTGTTACTATGTTCTTATGAATTTAATACTCTAGATGCATGCTGGATAGCGGTCGATGTGTGGAGTAATAGTAGTAGATGCACATAGGAGTTAGTCTACTTGTTACGGACGTGATGCCTATATACATGATCATGCCTAGATAATTTCATAATTATTCACTTTTATATCAATTGATCGACAGTAATTTATTCACCCACCGTAATACTTATGCTATCTTGAGAGAAGCCTCTAGTGAAACCTATGGCCCCCAGGTCTATCTTTTATCATATAAGTTTCCCATCTACTTTTATTTGCATCTTTATTTTCTGCATCTATATTATAAAATACCAAAAATATATTTATCTTATCATATTATCTCTATCAGATCTCACTTTTCGCAAGTGGCCGTGAAGGGATTGACAACCCCTTTATCGCGTTGGTTGCGAGTTCTTTGTTTGTTTGTGTAGGTTCGTGGGACTTGTGAGGAGCCTCCTACTGGATTGATACCTTGGTTCTCAAAAATTGAGGGAAATACTTATGCTACTGTGTTGCATCACCCTTTCCTCTTCAAGGAAAACCAAGGCAAGCTCAAGACGTAGCAGTCCACTCGAACGGCCCCTTCTTTTTCATCAGCTTGAAGAATGGGAGGGCGCGCTCCCCCAGTTTGGAGATGAAGCGCCCTAGCGAGGTTATGCAGCCCACCAGCTTCTGCATCTCCTTCAGGGTATGCGGGGGGGCTCATGTCTTCTATTGCCTTGACCTTCTTTGGATTGACCTCAATCCCTCTGTGCGACACCAGGAAGCCTAGCATCTTGGCAGAGGGGACCCCGAATACACACTTCTCGGGATTGAGCCAAAGGTCCACCTTGCGCAAGCTAGCAAACGTCTCATCCAGATCTGCTATCAGGGTCCCAGCCTCCCGAGACTTCACTACTATGTCATCAACATAGACCTTTGTGTTTCTCCCGAGCTGTGTGCCCAGGGCGATATGCATCAGTCGCTGGAAGGTAGCCCCAGCATTGTGCAGCCAGAAGGGCATGCAGTTGTAGCATTACACTCTGCATGGGGTCAGGAATGCCATCTTCTCCACATCTTGCACGACCATCTTGATCTGCTGGTAGCCTGATAAGGCGTCCAAGAAGCACAACAGGTCGCACTCGGTGGTGGAGTCCACGATCTGATCGATGTGAGGAAGCAAAAAGGGATCTTGAGGGCAAGCCTTGTTGAGGTTGGTGAAGTCGACACACATGCGTTCCTTCCCTCCTTTCTTGGGGACGACAATGGGGTTCTCCACCAACTCTGGGTATCGTACTTCCTTGATGACCTCAATGTCCTGCAGCTTGCGGGTTTCTTGGACGATAAAATGCTTGCTTCTCGGTGAACTGGCGGCCGGCCTTCTGCTTCACCGGCCGCACGTTTGGGCATACCTTCAGATGGTGCTTGATTATTCCCCTTGGGACCCCAACCAGGTCTTTGGGCTCCCAAGAGAATACGACCTTGTTGGCGCACAAGAAGTCGACCAACGCTTTCTCCTGGTCCTGAGGGAGGCCATCTCCTATGGTGAAGGTGGCGCTGGTTGTCCCCTCCTCACTGACCAGCACTTGTTTCGTCTCGGCTCGATCTTGGGAGAAAACTTGCTTCTTCTTGGCCGGCGCTACTCCTGGGGCCCCAGGACCCCCCTTCTCACCAGGCAGCGCGGATGCCGCCGACCTGAAGGCGAGCTTGAAGGCTTGCACTGCGTCTTTGGTGTCCCCTTCCACCATGAGGACACCGTTGCTGCCAGGCATCTTCATGAGGTTGTAAGCTGGGTGAGTTGCCGCCATGAACTTGGCCAAGGCGGGGTATCTGAGGATGGCATTATATGGCAAGTCAATCCGGGAGATGTTGAAGTCGATGAGCTCGGTGCGGTAGTTTTCGCGGGTCCCGAAGGTAATGGGGAGATGGATTTGCCCCAATGGGCGGGTGAAGCCACCGCCGACCCCGGAGAAGGGCTTGGTGGGGCGGAGCCGGCCGGGAGGCACGTGCAGCAGGCCGAACGCTGCCGCGGAGAGCACATTGAGGCCGGCTCCGCCATCGACGAGGGTCCTGGTGACCACCATGTTGCAGATGGTGGGGGTGTAGAGGATTGGGAGCGCTCCCGCTGCAACCGTGGTCGCTGGATGGTCTTCTGGGCTGAAGGCGAGGTCGGCCTTCGGCGCTACCCAGCCCGGAGGAGCCCCCGAGCTCACCTGGGCAACGCTTACTTGCCGGTAGAATTGCTTGATATGACGATCAGAAGGTGGCGCCTGCGAGCCGCCTAAGAGAGCCGCAACGACAGGAGGCGCTGGTGCCATGAAGTGCGCAATGAAGAGGCTACGCAGCTCCTCCCAAGATGCCACAGAGGACTCCAGCAGGTGGAGCAGCCAGGCGCGCGGCACTCCTACAAGGGCCATGGGGAGCCAGTTGGCCTTCACCTTGTCGTCTCCGCCGGCCGCCCAGACTGCCTCCTCGTACACCTAGAGGAAGCCAGCCAGGTCCGCCGTGTTGTCGTAGCATGGTGGCATCTCGGTCTTGAACTTGGGCGGCCATTCCACCTGCCGTAGGGAGGGGTGAGAGGGCGCAGCCCCGACGCTTTTACGAAGGTGTGCGCCAGTCGAGTCGATGGAGAAGCGCCCGCCATTGAAGCTGATGGTGCGATCTGACAGACGGAGCAGAGGATCCCCAATGCACCCCTACCTGGCGCGCCAAATGTCGGATTACGGGTTCCGCAAACCCTTGATAGGTTTGAACTCTAGGGTGCGTGCAGAGATCTCAACCTGCCCAGCCTGCCTACTCGCAATCCTCCTAAGCCTAGCGCGTCGGGCTCAAAGAGATAAAGAGACACAATAGTTTATCCTGGTTCGGGCCACCTTGTGGTGTAATACCCTACTCTAGCGTTTTGGTGGATTGCCTCGAAGGGCTGAGGATGAACTAGTACAGTGGATGAACTGTCCATAGGACGTGAGGTGTTCTTGATCTCAAGAGAGCTGGTGTGGTGGTTGGGTGAGAATGGATTCGGTCCTCCTCTATGGTGGTGGCTAAGTCCTATTTATAGTGGTCTTGGTCCTCTTCCCAAATGTTGGCGGGAAGGGATCCCACAACGGCCAGATTCAAAAGGGGACAAGTAGTACATCCTATCCTGAATAAAGTGGTCTTCGCCTGCGAAAAGCCTCTGGTTGTGACGCTACGGTGGGCTCGGTGATGACCTCCGTCCTGCCGTCCTGGCGATCTTGGTCTTGTTGCACCAGAATAGAAACCGTTGGATGATTCCTCAGGACTCCGCGCCTGCGGCTTGCCTCCCTTGCACCAAAGAGGAAACTGGCGCTCTACACCCGCTAGCGCCCGCCTGGCCTTGGTCATCATGGCTCACGTCAGCTGCGCCTCGTGAGGTGCACCTTGCATAGAACTCTCCGCCCCTCGGGAGCCAGCCTGAGGAGGCCGATTCCCTCGGGGGTCTTGGTGTCGTCCACCTCGCGAGGCCTGGCCCCTCGCGAGGGTCTTGAGTCGTTGATGCTGAAGCTGGGCCGTGTATGGCCGTTGATGGAGCCACGTGGTGGGTCACAGGCTGGCAAGTCTGGATACCCCCATATCAAGAACACCGACAGATACGTATTGAAAGTGCGAGTAATTAGCTAGAGTAGGTCCATGCAGAGCATTGCAGCATAGAAATTTGCAAAATACATACGTATCTGAATGTGGCAGACTCGTTGACTAAACCTCTCTGACAAGTAAAACATGATCACACCTTAGTACTCTTTGGGTGTTAATCACATGGCGATGTGAACTAGATTATTGACTCTTGTAAACTCTTTGGGTGTTAGTCACATGGCGATGTGAACAATGGGTGTTAATCACATCGCGATGTGAACTAGAATATTGACTATAGTGCAAGTGGGAGACTCATGGAAATATGCCCTAGAGGCAATCATAAAGTTGTTATTATTATATTTCCTTATTCATGATAAAGGTTTATTATTCGTGCTAGAATTGTATTGACTAGAAACTTAAATACATGTGTGGATACATAAACAAATACCGTGTCCCTAGCGAGCCTCTACTAGACTAGCTCGTTAATCAAAAGATGGTTAAGGTTTCCTAACCATAAACATGTGTTGTCACTTGATAACGGGATCACATCATTAGGAGAATGATGTGATGGGCAAGACCCATCCGTTACCTTAGCATATGATCATTCAAATTATTGCTACTGCTTTCTTAATGTCAAATACATATTCCTTCGACCATGAGATCATGCAACTCTCGGATACCAGAGGAGTACCTTGTGTGCTATCAAATGTCACAACGTGACTGGGTGATCATTGACACGTCTCCAACGTATCTATAATTTTTGATTGTTCCATGTTGTTATATTATCATTCTTGAATGTTTTAGAATCATTTTATAGCAACTTTATATCATTTTTGGGACTAACCTATTGACATAGTGCCTAGTGCCAGTTGCTGTTTTTTGCTTGTTTTTTACTTCATAGAAAATCAATACCAAACAGAGTCCAAACGCAGCAAAACTTTTTGGAGATTTTTTTGGACCAGAAGACACACGATGGGCCAAGGAAGTACCAAAGGGGGCTCTGAGGGGAGCATAACCCACCTGGACGCGCCTGGGGGCTCAGGAGCTCCCTGTTGGGTTGTTTCCACCTTGGCCGCCTCCCGCACCGCCTCTTTGCTCTATAAATACCCCCAAAATCCAAAAAACCACGGGGAGTCAACGAAACACAATTCCAGCTGCCGCAAGTTTGAGAAACCATAGATCCAACCTAGACACCATCACGGAGGGGTTCATCATCCTCATTGGTGCCTCTCCGATGATGCGTGAGTAGTTCATTGTAGACCTACAGGTCCGTAGTCAGTAGCTAGATGGTTTCCTCTCTCTCTCTCTCTCTCTCTCTCTCTCTCTCTCTCTCTCTCTCTCTCTTCTGATTGTCAATACAATGGTCTCTTGCAGATTTATTTGATGTAACTCTTTTTGTTGTGTCTTTGTTGGGATCCGATGAACTTTGAGTTTATGATCAGATCTATTTTATATCCATGAAAGTTATTTGAGTTTCTTTGATCTCTTATACGCATGATTACTTATAGTCTCGTATTTCTTCTTCGAATCTTTGGCTTAGTTATGCCGACTAGATCGTTTTTTCTTGCCATGGGAAGAGGTGCTTTGTGATGGGTTCGATCTTACGGTGCTTGATCCCAGTGATAGAAGGGGACATGATACGTATGTATCATTGCTATTAAGGATAACAAGATGGGGTCTATTCCTACATGAATAGATCTTGTCTACATCATGCCCTCGTTCTTATTGCATTACTCCATTTTTCCATAAACTTAATACACTAGATGCGTGTTGGGTAGCGGTCGATGTGTGGAGTAATAATAGTAGATGCCGGCAGGAGTCCGTCTACAACATGATACCTATATAATGATAATTGCCTGGATATCGTCATAATGATTTGAAGTTCTATCAATTTCCCAACTGTAACTTGTTTACCCAGAGAATGCTATTTTTCTCGAGAGAAGCCACTAGTGAAATCTACGGCCCCCTGGTCTGTTTTCTCATCCTATATTTTCAGGTCTATATTGCTATTTGCCTTTCTGTTTATTTGCCGCTTTTATTTTCAGATCTATATTACCAAATACCCAAAAATACCTAGTTGAATTTTATTTGCCATTATTTGCATCTATCGATCTATTACATCTTTCTCCTGTCAACGAGCCAATTTCTGACGCCATTACCCGAAAGGGATTGACAACCCCTTTAACACGTCGGGTTGCAAGTATTTGTTCTTTGTGTGCAGGCACCGTTTACATAGTGTTTCTTGGTTCTCCTACTGGTTCGATAACCTTGGTCTCATCACCGAGGGAAATACCTACCGTAGTTATGATGTATCATTCCTTCCTCTTTGGGGAAATACCGACGTAGTTCAAGCCGCGTCAAAAGGAATTTCTGGCGCCGTTGTCGGAGTGACATCATCAACATCTATCTGGTTCCTAATCACAAATCTCATGTCCTTGCAATTTACATTATTTGCCATTTACCTCTCGTTTTCATCTCCCCCACTTCACAAAAATTCCCATTTTATTCGCTCCCTTTTTATTTCACCGTTTTTTCGTCAGATCTGTTTTCATTTGCAATCTTGTTTGCGTGGTCACGATGAGTCAAGAGAACACCAAGTTGTGTGGCTTCTCCAATACCAATAATAATGATATTATTAGCACAACGATTGCTCCTCTCACCACTAGTGTAGAGTCTTGTGATATTAATGTTGGTTTGTTGAAATCTTGTTATGAAAGATCAATTTTCCGGTACTCCTAATGAGGTTGTCACGTCCCATCTTAACACATTCATAGAATTATGCGATATGCGAAAGAAAAAAGATGTGGACAGTGATATTTTGAAGTTGAAATTATATGTGTTTTCTTTGCAAGATCGTGCAAAATTTTGGTTTTCTTCTTTGCCTCACAATAGTATCAATTCTTTGGATAAGTGCAAGGATGCTTTTATTACTAAGTATTTTCCGCCCGCAAAAATTATTTCCCTTAGAAATCAAATCATGAATTTTAAGCAACTTGAGCATGAACATGTTGAACAATCTTGGGAAAGAATGAAATTGATGCTAAGAAATTGTCCTACACATGGTATAAATCTTTGGATGATCATACAAATTTTTTATGCGGTATTGAATTTTGTCTCTACAAATCTTTTAGATTCCGCCATGGGTGGTACCTTTATGGAAATTACTTTGGGTAAAGCTACTAAATTGCTTGATAATATTATGGAAAATTATTCGCAATGGCATACCGAAAGAGCTCCTACTAGTAAAAAAAATTAATTCGATTGAAGAAATTAGTTCTTTGAGTGAAAAACTTGATGCTCTTATGAAATTGGTTGCTAATAAAAATGCTCCTATTGATCTTAATATGTGCCTCTGTCTACTTTGATTGAGCAAAGTAGTGATCTCGTAGATGTGATTTTATCTTGCGAAATAATTTCAATAACAATGCTTATAGACGTAATTTAAATCCTAGGGCTTTTCTTGAAAATTCCTCTAATAATTATGGTGGTTCGTATGGCAATCCTTCTTATAATAATAATAGGAACACCTCTGATCTTGAGAATAATATTAAAGAATTTATCAATGCTAAAAAGTTTTCAATAATTCGATGGAAGAGAAGCTGAATAAGATTGATGGTATGTCTAGAAGAATTGATAGAATTTCTCATGATGTAGAAAATTCCAAGATGTAATTTTTTGTGCCTAAGGTTGAAGAATCAATTAAAGCTTTGTATGTTTCTATGGATGAAAGTAAGAAAATAACCGCTATGCTTATGTAACATCCAAATTTTTAGATTTGGAATGTTAATGGGATCACTCTGTTGCATCATGATTTCTATGCATATTTGAATTTTTTTAATATTCAAAACATTATTGCAACTTAAGGAAAATTATTGGAGTGGAGATAACATGACTTCTCCCCTGTTTTAAAAATGTTCATAATATCCAGAATATTATTTTCAGTTCATCTGTTATGTTTTTGGTATTTTTCATAATCTCCAAAATATTTTATTGTAGTGTTCTATTGATGTTTCTGTGGTCTATTGCATAAAAACAAATTTTCAAAATTGCATTAGATGAGGAACTAGTGTTCCTATAGTTTATACTAGTGGTATGATTTTTAATGTGGTTTTAGAATTTATTTTAGATTTTATCATGGTGTTTTTATTTTAGTTTTATCTGTTGTGTTTTTTTTTAAAGAATGTTGTCGCAGCGCACTGTGCACTACCGCACAGTCGCGGCCCAGCAACACCAGCAACTCCAGCGAACTGGAACGCAGCAGTGCAACCCGCAGTGGCGAGCAGGCCTTCCCATCGGTGCAGACCTCAAACCATCCTGTAGTTTCCCCCTCGGCAAATCCTAAACGGTGCCCGTTGCGCCTGTTTCTTCGCTGCACGCAAACGGGCGCATACCCCCCGCGCCTGGCTGGGCCGGCCCATTTCTTCTTTTTCTGTTAAAACTGCATCAATCAAAAAAGCGTGAGTGTGGTGGTTCAAACTTGGGATGTTTCGTTTAGACATCAGCGCAGTTACCACTAGGCAAAGAACCACTTGCTGTTTGCAAACCACTTTTCCCCCTTTTATTCTTTCTCTAGGTCGCGAGATTTTTTCTCTTCTTTTCCTGCTCATTTTTCATTTTTATTTTCTTTATTCCTTTCTCTTTTTTCGTAAATGTGCAACTTTTATTCAAATTTGATGAACCTTCATCAAATCGATGAATTTTTTTAAAAAATCGATGAAATTTTTCAAATTCAATGACTTTTTTTAAAATGTGAACAATTATTGAGAACCTGAACAAAAAATTATATACGATGAGCGATTTTCAAACATTTTTTCGGTGTACGATGAACAATTTTTAACTACACAGCGAACATTTTTGTGAAATACATTGAAATAATTTAAAACATATTTATACATTCTTTTGATATAAGGTGAACAATTTTTATACATTGAACATTTTTGTAATATAATCTGAACAATTTTTAACTACGCATTGAACAATTTTGTGATATGCGCTGAAAAACCATTTAAATACCCATTGAACATTTTTTTATGTACACTGAACAATTTAAAATAGTGAACAAAATTTGAAAAAGTGAATAAATTTTAAAAACTATAAACACATTTTGAAATCACGAACAAAAAACGAAAAATACATTTTTAAAATTCCATGAACTTTTTTCAATTTCAGTGAACTTTTTCTAGATTTCAATGAACCTTTTCTAGATTTCGATGAACTTTTTTCAAATTCGATGATTTTTTGAAAAAAATGATGAACTTTTTCCAACTTTGATGAACTTTTTTTCAAATTCGATGAACATTTTTCAAATTAGTTGAACTTTTTTTAAATTCGAACAAACTTTTTTGATATTGATGAACTATTTTTCAAAATTTATGAACCTTTTTGAAATTTGTGAACTTTTTTAAAATCAATGATTTTTTTAGTTCGTTAACCTTTTCAATTCGTGATTATTTTGAAATCTGTGAATTTTTAAATTTTGTCCCGAAAAAATTATGTTTCCCAAAATCTGTGCTAAATAGCGCAACTTTAATTATTCTTAATTCATGTGCGCTGAAAATATCCATGATCGATTGGTTGCGCTAGTGGTTAGTTAGCTGGAACATGTACTGGAGGTCACGTGGTCGAAACCTCACGGGAGCAACACTTTTTAGGGGATTTTTTGTGGTATAGATGGGAATTTTTTTTGTGGTATAGAAGGCATGTCGTGGGCCGGCCCAGCAGGCGCGGCTATGAGCGCCAGCTTCCTGAACCGGCGCTTAAGGCGTCGGTTAGGAGCCTTCCCCCTCTATCTTGTTTTTCGCTTTTCCACCTGCTCTCTGCCGCTTGTTAGACTACCTGTGCTGGTCTCCCGCTCAACCGGCTTGAGCTGGTCATGTGTAGTTATCCCGCCGCCATTGCATAGCGCATGCAGCGCAACCACCCAGCGATCTAGGATTGACTGTTGTATTCTGTTAGTGGCTGCGCATGTATCTCCCTCTCCTCTCACTGATGTACTCTATATATTATGACCCCTTGTGGATGAATACAAGTGTGATGCATCCCAACCTCATCTCAGTTCTTAACATGGTATCAGTTTGATCCAATCTACGCTTCCGCCATGGCCACCGATGGCAACACCGCGGCCGCCGCCGCCGCCGCTGCAGCCTCCTCTCCGGCTCCCCCATCCCCTATCTCTCCTCCCTCTCCCTCTTCCCAAACCACCACCACCATCCCTCCCGCACCCCTCCCTCTCCAGACGGTGCCGCCACCCAACTTCTACTCGACGCCCGCATACATGCATGCCATGCGCGTCGAGAACGCCCACATCAATCTCCCCGTCCGCCTCGCCATGAATGGCGCCAATTACACAACCTGGCGGGGATGATGCTGGACGTCATCGATCAATACAACGTCGCCTCTTGGATCGCGCCGGACTTCGCCGACCACGCCGGCGATGCGAGCTGGAACATCGTCAACAAGGCGGTGAAGTGGTGGTTCCTCGGCGCCATGGTGACGGAGCTCGCCGCCTTCATGCTCGATCGGGAGGCCACCGTTGCCCAGACCTGGGCCTCTGTCGAGGCCCTCTTCGTCAACAATCGTCGGGCTCGGCAGTTCCAGCTCTAGATGGAGCTCTCCGAGACTCGCCAAGGGGACTCCTCCATCTCCATCTTCTGCGCTCGCCTCAAGTCCATCTCCATCTTCTGCGACGCCGGTAAGATCCTGGACTATTATGAATTGGTCATCCAACTCCTATCCGGCGTCAACAAGGATCATCATCAGGCCACCGCCAAGATAATCGAGAAGTCTCCAACACCAGTTCCTTTCGACGTTGCCGTCGGCATGCTTCTGCATGACGAGATCGGCAACAACTTCGCCGGCTCCACCAATCAGAGCGCCCTTGCTATCCAGTAGAAGGGTCCGCCGCCCGTGCCCCCGGCTAGGCCCTCCGGCGGTCCGGCTCGGCTGCCCGCTCCTGGTTTCGGTGGCGGCAAAGCCTCCTCTCCCTCACCCAACCAGGGGCACAACAAGCACCGCCGCTACACCACCAATGACGGGTACCAGGGGGCCGCGCCTGCGCCACCGTGGACAGGGCATGTCTACGCCTACCCGATGGCCCTCCCACCTCAACCTCGTCCGGCTCCCGGGATCCTCGGTCCGCGGCCGCCGCACGCCTACGCCACCTTCGGCGGCCATCTCCAGCAGCCATCTCTGATGGGCTTCTCTCCAATGCAGCAGTACCTATCGGCGCCTTCACATCACCAGCAGTTCCTGCCGGCGCCGCCTCTTCCGCAGCAGTACCAGGCGCCACAGTACATCCATCCACCTACGGGCGCCGCCGCCAACGCCGTCGACCACTCCGCCCTGATGAGCGCTCTCCACAACCTGTCGCTCCAGTCGCCCAGCGGTGGCTGGGTTGCGGACTCCGGCGCCTCCTCTCACCTTGCGGCTGATCCCGGTATGCTATCCTCCGTCGCCACTTTATCAAATTATCCCCTTGTTTTTGTCGGGAACAATAGTGCTATGCCTATTAGTCATGTTGGTTCCTCCTGTCTTCCGAACCCTAATCGACCTCTGTATCTCAGCAACGTGCTAGTTGCTCCTAATCTCATTACAAATTTGCTTTCCGTTCGTCGTTTAACCACTGATAATAATTGCTCCGTTGAATTTGATCCATATGGCCTCTCTGTGAAGGACTATCCAACCAAGGTGGAGCTTCTTCGATGCAACAGTAACGGCGAACTGTATGACATCTTCCCTCCGGCTGCACCCACCACCCTCCCCGTCACCGTCTCCCGGCTTACCGATCTTTGGCACCGGCGTTTGGGCCACCCCGGCGATGCAACTTTTCGTTTGAATAAAGCTTTAGAACATTGTAATAAACTAATTTCGGATGGACGCTTATGTAATGCTTGTCAGACAGGGAAACACGTCCGCCTCCCTTTTTCTTCTTCCATTAGTCGAACTACTGCCCCATTTGATCTTATACATTGCGATGTTTGGACTGCTCCTCTGTCTAGCACATCTGGGAGCAAGTATTATCTCTTGCTTATTGATGATTTTTCATGCTACCACTGGACCTTTCCTCTCAAACTCAAGTCTGACGTTCCTGCTATATTTCGATTCTTTCATTCTTATGTCCGCACTCACTTTGGGCAGACCATACGGACTCTCCAATGCGACAATGGGCGTGAGTTTGATAGCGCACAAAATCGCGACTTCTTTCTTCCCTTCGGTACGGTGATGCGTTTTTCTTGTCCATACACATCTTCCCAGAACGGTAAAGCCGAACGTGCTATTCGCTTGACCAACGACATGATACGCACTCTTCTGCTCCAAGCCTCCATGCCACCCCGTTACTGGGTTGATGCACTCACCACCGCCACTATCCTCCTTAACCTTCGCCCCACTAAGCGTCTCTCTCTCGCCACACCTCACGAGACTCTTCACAGATCACCCCCAACGTACACTCACCTACGTGTTTTTGGGTGCTTGTGCTACCCTAACACGGAAGCCACCGTACCCCACAAACTTGCTGCGTGCTCGGTCGCTTGTGTCTTCATCGGTTACCCCCGTGATCACAAAGGCTATCATTGCCTCGACCCCTCTACTGGTCGCGTCTACGTCTCACGGCACGTCACCTTCGACGAGTTTGTCTTTCCCTTCTCGCGCACCCCCCAAGACCCATAGCCACCCGACTTTTCTCATCCCGCCGCATCCTCGTCGGCCAACCCACCGCCGTCCCTTGCCCAGGCTCCGTTCTGTGTCGGTCCGGCCGCTTCCACGATAGCTGTCGCGTCTGATCAGAATGCTGCCCCGGCCGTCCCTTCGCCACTTGCGACCACCAGCCCCGCAGCTTCCTCCCCATGCTTGCGCTCTGCCACATCTCCGGCCTGCACCCAGCACTCGCTTCCTCACTCGCTCCCTCCCACCCCCGCGACCATCCCTGCCTCCACCAGCAGTTCGCCGTCCACCAGCCCTGCCTCCACTTCTTCCGGCAGTCCTCCCACCCCACGACCGCTCCCACCCCGTGTTGTTGCTGTCGCGCCTCCCGCTAACCCTCATACCATGCGCACTCGGGCCAAAACAGGTTTCCACATGCCCTCTCGACGACTCAATTTGCTCGCCGATCTTTAGGGGGCTTCGCCGCTTCCTCGCACCTACCGAGCAGCCCTGGCTGACCCACGCTAGGCTAGTGCCATGGGTGACGAGTACCGAGCCCTTCTTCAGAACGAGACCTGGTCACTCGTTCCTCGCCCCACCACTGTTCCGGTCATTAGTGGGAAGTGGGTTTTTCGGCATAAGTATAACTCTGATGGATCCCTCCTCGCTACAAGGCGCGCTGGGTTGTCCGCAGGTTTTCTCAAACCGAAGGCATCGACTACGATGAGACCTTCTCTCCCATCGTTAAGCCGAGCACCATTCGTGTCGTTCTTTCCCTTGCTACTTCTCACTCGTGGCCTATTCACCAGTTAGACGTTAAGAACGCTTTCCTCCATGACAACCTTACCGAGACAGTTTACTGTCAGCAGCCCCTCGGATTTGAAGATCCGACCGCCCCCTCGCATGTTTGTCTTCTTAAGAAATCCCTTTACGGACTTAAGCAAGCCCCTCGTGCCTGGTTCACTCGCTTTGCCACCTATGCCGCATCCATTGGTTTCGTTGCCTCTAAATGCGACACATCCCTGTTTATCTACAAATCCACTACCTACACAGCATATCTCCTCCTATACCTTGATGACATCATTCTTACTACATCATCTCCGGTGTTTCTCGACTACGTTATTTCTCTCCTTGGTCGTGAGTTCTCCATGACAGACCTTGGCCCTCTCTCTCATTTCCTCGGCGTTGCCGTCTGCCGCTCATCTTCGGGACTCCATCTCTCTCAGCGCCAGTATGCTTTGGACATCATCGAACGAGCCGGTATGACCGATTGTCATCCTCTTCGTACTCCTGTCGACTCTGGTGCCAAACTCTCCATATCCGACGGCGACCTCCTCGATAACCCCACTATCTACCGCAGCCTCACCGGCGCCTTGCAGTACATGACGATCACCCGTCCCGACTTGTCCTACGCTGTTCAACAGGCCTGTCTCTTCATGCACGCCCCTCGCTCCTCTCATTACAACCTTGTCAAGCGCATCATACGTTACCTCAAAGGCACCCTAGACTATGGCTTACATATCTACCTAGCATCGCCCACCACTCTTCTAGCCTACTCCGACGCTGACTGGGCCGGCTGCCCTGACACTCGACGTTCTACCTCTGGGTTTTGTGTTTTTCTCGGGGATAATTTGATATATTGGTCGTCGAAGCGACAACTTACTGTTTCTAGGTCAAGCGCTGAGGCGGAGTACCGGGCCGTTGCCCACGTCGTCGCTGAGACGGCTTGGCTGCGGCAATTATTGGAGGAGCTTCATCAACCCATCGCCAAGTCTACTGTGGTTTACTGTGATAATGTCTCTGCGGTTTATATGTCGGCTAACCCTGTGCAGCACCGACGGATGAAGCACATCGAGATCGACATACATTTCGTCCGTGACAAGGTTTCTCTGGGCGAGGTGCGCGTGTTGCATGTTCCTACTTCTTCTCAGTATGCAAATATCTTCACAAAGGGACTGCCTACTACTACCTTTGCCCAGTTCAGGTCCAGTCTCGACGTTCGGTCATCCCACGATGAGACTGCGGGGGACTGTTAGACTACCTGTGCTGATCTCCCGCTCAACCGGCTTGAGCTGGTCATGTGTAGTTATCCCGCCGCCATTGCATGGCGCATGCAGCTCAACCACCCAGCGATCTAGGATCGACTGTTGTATTCTGTTAGTGGCTGCGCATGTATCTCCCTCTCCTCTCACTGATGTAGTACTCTATATATTATGACCCCTTATGGATGAATACAAGTGTGATGCATCCCAACCTCATCTCAGTTCTTAACACCGCTGACATGGGATCCCGCTTGTCATCTCCTCCAACTCACTCATGTTCATCACGAACGTTGTAGCTACCGAACCCAAACCAAGATCGAATCAATCGACTCGATTGATGCTTTGCACTCTCACCTCCATATAAATACTCCCCACGTCCGGATCGATCGATTTTTGGCCAAATCGTAGCCTCCCGTGCCCTAGGTCGATTTTGCATCTCGCCAGAGTTCCACCGCTGTTGACCTCCGCCGTCGTTGTTTCCGTCGCCAATAGTGGGTCCCAGCACCTCCTCTTGCTCCTGTTAATTTCGCCTTGCTCTCCTCTCTGTCCCTCACCCTCTAACACACGCAGGGAAGTATCCAACCGAGCGGAACGACCCCTTCCGACTTCGCCGGAGTTCACATCGTCGCCGCCGACCATAGGGGAAGCCATGTCGCTGTTGAACACCACCACTACCTCCGCCCTCGACGCCGGGAAGGACCTATCCGAGACCTCCGTTCCACTCCGCGTCCGACGCGCACCACCCGGAGGCCATCTGACCTCCATAGCCGCCGTCATCGTCACCATCAAGCCGCCCCGCGTCATTCTTCTCCAAGTCCGGTGGCCGCCCAACTCTGTTCTCCGGTGAGTCATCTCGAACGTCCGATCTTCTTTAAATGGCCGGGATTAGATCATTTGTTTTTTTGTTTCCCGAACCGTTTCTCTGTAAGCTGT
This sequence comes from Triticum dicoccoides, assembly GCF_002162155.2. Taxonomy (NCBI): domain Eukaryota; kingdom Viridiplantae; phylum Streptophyta; class Magnoliopsida; order Poales; family Poaceae; genus Triticum; species Triticum dicoccoides. Next base: position 582,935,656 of record NC_041387.1, read on the forward strand.
GACCGTTCGCTGTTTAGATCCCGCAGTGAACACATCCAGCCACTAGTAATGCGCCACATGGCACATCCACCGCTGCCGCAGCAGTTCTTCCACGAACACAGTTTTGACACAATATTTTTGGGCAGATTTCATATCAAATTTTAATTTACGTATATCTTGAGATATGTAGCTCCAAATTCATAGATTCTTTTTCATGTGTACTCATAGTGACCAGGGGAATACTGTAGAACCAAAATTTCACATGTTTGCATTTTTCAAATTTGAATTTGATCAAATTTGAATTCAAACTTCCAGAGGCCATATCTTTTAAACCGTTGATCCAAATTAGTTGATTCTTTTTGCATTGTGATCCTACTAGCATGTAGATAATATGTACCTACTTTTATGTTCTGTTAATTAAGTTTTATTTGAATTCCTTGTTGTCGACTTTATTGTTGGATTATGTGAGTACGATTATTTATCGGTGCCTTCATTAATCGTATAGGTTGTTCGGAGTGTGAAGCGGGTCAGAGTTAATCATTAGAGTACTTCAACACCATTCAAGGAAAGTTTGCACATTTGATTTTACTCATCCTATATTCTGCTATGCATATGTGGTTTTTATGCTATGATATATGTTTGGTTGATCATTATATTTCGTGCTGTCATGTTTTTGTATTGATTGTGTTATGTGATGGTGTGATCAACTTGCTATGGTAGACGTGGGCATGTGTCGAGTGATCCATGAAAGTGGTGAGTGCTTATAGTCGTAGGCTCGGGATTATTAACCAGGTGAATGCGTCACTGGCAGAGCACTCCATTGTCCCTAGAGAATGCGCCATTGGCAGAGCGCACTTGAGGCGAGGTATAGTTTTCGAAACTTAAATCAGGTGAATGCGTCCTTGGCAGAGCTCTCTGTTGTTCCTAGAGAATGCTCCACAGACAGAGCGCACTTGAGATACTTCTGAAGTTCTTGTCATGTTTACTTAGAATCTTTGGGGTTATCTTGGGCGAATAAATTAGAGGCTGTTGTGAGTTCAATTAGTGGAGGTAGGTGAAGACATTCTTCTCCAAACTAACTTGGGTGTTTTGTTCGTCATACTTTGCTTGTGGATGTAGGTTTGCTATATCATATTGTGTGATTTGCCAATACATTCAATGTATTGACCCTTGTGGCTGCAACTTATCATGTTGCAGGATTTTCAAAGGATCAGTGAGATACAGTAGGGTTGCGAGTCTTCACCAGCATTTCGCCAATGGGCCTTGACGGGACTCATCGTTTGCTTATGCTACATTTCCATTGTTATTATTGAATAAAGCTAGTTATGTACTATGAGTTTGTACTACATTGTAATTTTTGGATCATACGTTATAGTAAATGATGCACTTGTTATTTGATATTCCTATGTACTGTGTGTGCCAGCGAATCGATCCAGGGACGTGAGCACAGAGACATCGAATCTTATCAGGTTCGGGTCGTTACAGATGATATCAGAGCAGTGTGTTGACCGTAGGTCGTGACCCTAGAAAATGGATGAGAAAAGCCATAGGAGTGTAAAACTTATTTTAAAACTTTCTGTCTACTTAGTAGTCTTCACTGTCGTGTTCATATCTTTTGCTAATTTCCTTCTCTTTTCAATAGTGGATGTCCCTTGTACTTCTATTAGTATCATTTGAGCACTTTTAGTTGGCAGACCACCACTATTAAGTTGAGTTCGATAACCGATTCACGTGTAGTATGATGAGATCATATCTCTCGTGGATATGACCTTACCTGTAGGGTTTGTTTGTGTTGTGTGAATTGTTTGATTTGTTTGATTTGGGAGTTTTGTTGCTAGCATCAGCATATGGGTAGTGTTTTCCCCTTAGGTCTTTATTTTGTCTATATCCTAATACATGTTGCAACCCAATGATGAGTTCAAGTTTTACCACATGGGCCAAGATCTGACAAGAAGCAAGCACAATCTTGCTGAAGGAAGAACCCTAGAGGAAGCTATAAATAGTAGATGTTTTATAGTAGTTGACGTAAACCTAAGAGTTGATAGGAACCATAGATGTTTTGTTTGGCATGCGGAACCAATGGATTTGTCCGAACCCAGATCATGAACAAGAGAAATTTTTGCAATGCTTGTGAGGATGCCCGAGTGTTAGAATGCGAGATTTTCTAAACCTATACATGGTAATGATTTGGGTGCGGAATGGATTGATCACCATGCCAACTTACTCTTATTATTCGCTCTTGCTGTGTGGGATGGTTAATCTAGAATGACTTACCTATAGTAGAGAGACGAAGTTGTTAAGCCTAAACCTTATAATGGTATGACATTTTATCCCTTGTAAAGGAAACATTTGCCTATAGTAGGTTGTACGGTGAGAATAAGCCCAAACCCGGTTTTACAGGGTCCATTCTTGATGACCACCATAAGAGTATCGATATTGTTTAGTATTGGCGCAAGACGTGTCAACCATGAAGGCTGAGTTAATGGAAGACCACTCTTTTGATAAGGAATTCGAGATATCAAAGGAGTGTAGTGCATACACATGAATGATATCATCGAAGGAGTAATATTTTTCAAGACAGGTGACTCTTATTCCAAGGGTGGTAGCACACCGGACTCTCGGATGAACAATAAATATTCAAGAAGAATCCCGAACCTAACCTTTTCTTTATAACATCTTCGAATCTCGAAGACGAGATTCATTTTAACGGTGGTAGATTTGTAACATCCCAAAATTTTAGATTTGAAATGTTAGTAGGATCATTTTGTTGCATCATGATTTCTATGCATATTTGAATTTTCTGAATATTCAAAACATTATTGCAACTTAAGGAAAATTATTGGAGTGGAGATAACATGACTTCTCCCCTATTTTAAAAATGTTCATAGTGTCCAGAATATTATTTTTAGTTCATCTGCTATGTTTTGGTATTTTTCATAATCTCCAAAATATTTTATTGTAGTGTTTTATTGTTCTTTCTGTGGTCTATTGCATAAAAACAAACTTTCAAAATTGCATTAGATGAGGAACTAGTGTTCCTGCAATTTATACTAGTGGTATTTTTTTATGTGGTTATAGAATTTATTTTAGAATTTATCCAGGTGTTTTTATTTCAGTTTTATCTGTTGTGATTTTTTTAAGAACGCTGCGCAGCGCACTGTGCACTACCGCATAGCCGCGGCCCAGCAACACCAGCAGGCGCCCGTTCGCGTTCCTGGCGCCTGCAGCGCCCCGCGCTGGCCCGGCCCATGAAACGCCAAGACTCGCGAACGCAAAAGCTCGGAAAAGAAAACGCGAAAAGTATTGCTATTTGCAGGATTCAAACTCACCACGTCGAGTTCGTGCACAGGTACCACTAGCCACAAGACCTACTTGCCTTCTATGATTTGTTACAGAGGCAACGGCTTAATAACAAAGGACGCAACGCTATTTCATTGCAGAAATCTATTGCATCACTTATTTTTTTGAATTGTTTGGAAAAAAGATCGTGATTTTAAAAAAAGTTCATCATTTTCTAAGAAAAGTTCACAAACCTGAAAAAGTCGATTGATTTTTTTTAAAACAATCATCCATTTTACAAAACAGTTCATCAAATTTGAAAAAATGTTCCCAGATTTTGAAAAGTTATCAAATTTGAAACAACTGTTCATCGATTTGAAAAAGGTTCACTGAATTTGAAAAAAGTTCAACAATTTTGGAAAAAGTTCATCGAATTTAGTAAAAGTTCACCGAATTTGAAAAGAGTTCATCAAATTTAAAAAAAATCATTTGAATTCAGAAAAAGTTCATCGAACTTGAAAAAAGTTCATGTAATCTGAAAAAAGTTCATCAAATTTAAAAAAAAGTTTCGTGTAATCCAAAAAAAGTTCAATGATTTTGAAAAACAATTCATCGAATTTGAAAAACATTCATCAATTTTGGAAAAAGTTCATAAAATTAGAAAAAAGTTCATCAATTTTCAAAAAAGTTCATCAAACTTGAAAAAAGTATATCAAATTTTAAAAAGAGTTTATCGAATTATAAAAAGAGTTCATCAAACTTTTAAAAAGTTCATCGAATTTGAAAAAAGTTCATCAATTTAGAAAAAAGTTTATAAAATTAGAAAAAAAAAGTCATTGATTGTTTTATAAAAAACACAAAAACAGAAAACCATCAACTTAGAAAAAGCACATTTAGAAAAGAACAAAAAGAAAAGAAAACCAGAATGAAAATCGCCCCGGAAATGACAACGAATTGGGAGAAAACCCGGTCTGGGAAGCTTCTGGAAGCTTTCCAAAACCGGAGGATTCCCGCGACCGTAGAGAGCAAAGAAACTGAAAACTAGCTTTGAGTGAGTTCTTCCTGTATGGTGTAGTGGTTGTTGTTGTTGGAGGCTTAGGAAGAGGTCGGGAGTTCGACTCCGGCTTCGCGCATCCTCTTTTATCTTTTTTTCCTAGAAAGAAGAAAGAAACGGGAAGGTGGGCCGGGCCCAACTAGTCGCACCCTGCAGGTGCCCGTTTGCACACGGGCGCATAAGCGCCAAATAGGATTTGCCCTGGAACTCAGCAGCGCACCCCGCAGTGGCGAGTGGGCCGGCCCATCAGTGTAGACCGCAACCCATCCCGTAGCTTCCCCCTCTATCTTGTTTTTCTCCCTTTTCCACCCGCTCTCCGTCGCTGACATGGGGTCCCGCTTGTCACGTCCTCCAATGCACTCGTGTTCATCACCAACACTGTAGCTACCGAACCCAAACCGAGATCGAATCGATCGATTCGGTCGATCCTTTGCACTCTCACCTCCATACAAATACTCCCGACGTCCGGCTCGACTGATTTTTGGCCAAATCGTAGCCTCCCGTGCCCTATGTCGATTTCGCAATCTCGCCGGAGTTCCACCGCTGTTGACCTCCGTTGTCGTTGTTTCCGTCGCCTACAGTGGGTCCCAGCACCTCCTCTTGCTCCTGTTCATTTCGCCTTGGTCTCTTCTCTGTCCCTCAACCTCTGACACATGCAGGGAAGTATCCAACCGAGCGGAACGACCCGTCCGACTTCGCCAGAGTTCACATCGCTGCCGTCGACCACAGGGGAAGCCCTGTCGCTGTTGAACACTACCACTACCTCCGCCCTCGACGTCGGGAAGGACCCATCCGAGACCTCCGTGCCACTCCGCGTCTGACGCGCACCTCCCCGAGGCCATCTAACCTCCATAGCCGCCGCCATCGTCACCATCCGCCACACGTCGTTCTTCTCCAAGTTAGGTGGCCGCCCAACTCTGTTCTCCAGTGAGTCATCTCGGACGTCCGATCTTCTTTAAATGGCCGAGATTAGATCATCTGTTTTTTATGGATGCCGATAACTGCCACACGTGTGATATATTTGACATGCGCCCATACATCGTGTGTGGTGTGAGCAGGAGGTAGCCCACACGCGCTGTGTGTGGGCGGACATTAAAATTTTCCACACGTGTGGGCGCGGCTACTTCGTGCCACACGCCAACAATTACTACTCATCTTCTTCCCGCGCGTGTGGCACGAAGCAAAAATGACCACACGTCCTGGCGCAGCTACATTAGGTACACCGCGGGATGACGATTTAGTTGCCATCTTGGTTGGCAGATGTAGTTATTCGGGTTGGTAAGTGTAGTTGTAAAAGTATGACAACTCTATCTATTTTGGTTAACTATAATTGCCATGTCTAATTTATGGTAGTTGCCGCGTGTAATCAAACCGTAGTTGCCGTGTGTGATTAGCTACTTGCCACATATGGTCAAATAGTAGTTGCCACGTGTGGTCCAACCATAGTTGCCATGTGTGATTGACTACTTGCCACATATGGTCAAACAATAGTTGCCATGTGTGTTTACCTAGTTGCCATGTGTGGTCCAACCATAGTTGCCATGTATTGTTAATCACAGTTGCCATGTGTGTTTATCTAGTTGCCACGTACGCGCAACTGCAGTTGCCGTCTAGCAAAGAATCACAGTTGCCATGTGTGTTGACCTAGTTGCCACGTGTGGTCCAACCATAGTTGCCGCGTGTGATTAACTACTTGCCATATATGGTCAAACAATAGTTGTCATGTGTGGTCCAACCATAGTTGCCATGTATTGTTAATCACAGTTGCCATGTGTGTTTATCTGGTTGCCACGTACGCGCAACTGCAGTTGCCGTCTAGCAAAGAATCACAGTTGCCATGTGTGTTTACCTAGTTGCCACGTATGGTCCAACCATAGTTGCCATGTGTGATTAACTACTTGCCACATATGGTCAAACAATAGTTGGCATGTGTGTTTACCTAGTTGCCATGTGTGGTCCAACCATAGTTGCCATGTATTGTTAATCACAGTTGCCATGTGTGTTTATCTGGTTGCCACGTACACGCAACTGCAGTTGCCGTCTAGCAAAGAATCACAGTTGCCATGTGTGTTTATCTGGTTGCCACGTTCACCTAACTGCAGTTACCGTCTAGCAAAGAATCACAGTTGCCATGTGTGTTTACCTAGTTGCCACGTTCGCCTAACTGCAATTGCCATCCACAATGTAGGAGTGTCGTGTGGGCGAAAAGCAGTTCATCCATACGCGCATTGTCGTGGAATAGTCACGACAGATGTCATAGTGTGAGGACTTAGTCGTGAGGCCAACGCATCTATGTGATAGCTTGAGAGGGGTTGATCGGGATAAGAGACGCGGGACGGATCAACACACAATACAAGGATTTAGACAGCTTCGGGCCCCGGAAATATCATCCGGTAATAGCCCTACATGCTATTTGTGGCTAGCTCTCATTATGCTCATGAGGGAGACGCCGCATAAGCCGGCTCCCCTTTAATTGTGTCTAGCCTTAGAGATTATTTTTCTTGTCCCTCTTGGGGTGCCCTGCCTCTCCTTATATATTTTGAAGGGGCGGGTTACATGACTAGTCCTAGTAGGATTAGAATTAGTCTATTACAAGCGGAGTCCTAGTCTTTCTTCCTTTGTAAGGGAATATTCCTACGCTTTCCTCTTAAGCCGGCCCACCATAACATGAGCCGGCCTTCTGGGCTTTGGGCCTAGTCTTCTATCTGACCCGCCCGTCGGGTCACCAGTGAGTCGCAATGTTCAGGCGGGTTACCCGTAAACCGTCAAGTCCGGGCGGGTCATCAATGAGTCGCCAAGCTCTAGCCGGGTCATACATCCGGCGGGTTATACCGCGGGGTATATCCCCGACATTAGCCCCCAGTTTAGCTTGGATTTATCCATGGTAAAGTTATGCTGCAAAATTAACACAAGAAAAAATTTGACAGGCTGTGCTCCGGTTTAAAAGTTCTCCTGAGTCGGCACCTGATGATCCTTAAGTCCTTGTCATTTCCTCCTGGGTGTATGTCTATGATCTCATAGCAAATCCCCTTTAACAGACATGTTCCAACTTTGCCAATGCAAAAAATCCACGCACTTCTTCTGAAAAATCTGAGTCAATAGGCCAGCTTTAGAATCAATTTGCTGACATTGGCTCTTGGAGAGAGATAATATAAGAAATAATCCATTTGATTCAGCGTTCAATGCTCTGACTTTGATTAAAATATTGGTCTTTGAAATATACAACCGATACTCAGCCGACTTAAAGATGTAGATCTTGCCGATTTATGATTGCCAAATTTGCCGGGTTATAAATAAATGATGTTGGATCATGTAATTTTTGCTGATGCCGGGTCATGATTGTTTGCAGACACCGGGTCAATCTGGTCTCCTCAAAACCGAGAATTTGAAGATTTTTCTCTGTTATATGCATATCACCTGTAGCCCCCAAGTGCCGGGTTGTCATGCTTGCAGTAACCTGGGACTTGTAATTGCCATATGCTTATAAAAACTTCAACCAGTGTAGCCCCCAAGGGCCAGGTCATTATGCAATAATGAGCAGGGACTTTTGTATATAATTCATGTAGATTTGAACAACAACATGTAGCCCCCAAGAGCCGACTCAGTAAGATAATACTGAGCTGGTACTTTGTATATAATTCATTGATAAAAACCTCATATGATGTAATCTCCACCATGGGGCTTGAACCCATGTCCACAAGGTTAAGAGCTTTGTACACTACCAACTGAGTGGTGGACCTTTCAATATAATGGATTAAAACTTGTGTACCTTGAATTTTTGACAGGAGCAATTGGTAGCCCCCAAGGGCCAGCTCAGTACAATGTGATGAGTCGAGTCTTTAGTAAGTTGAGCAAAATATGACTTTGCATTAACCCCAAGTGCCATGGTGCATGCTGGTAGTGACATGGGACTTGCATATTTGATATAATCTCAATTTGAATAATATAGCCCCCAAGTGCCGGGTCGTAAGCCTGCAGCAACTCGGGACTATTCCTTCCATTGTAGAATAAATCATATCCATTGATAAAATAATAGCCATTGCGCCAAAGTGATTTTGAATACCTTATCGATTGACAAGTAAATCCGAAGTTTAAATACTCAGTGGCTCTTGGCCGATGGCGACTTAATGCGCATTCATTGTAAGCCAGAATTTTTATAACCCGGTGGCTTATAGCCTTTGAGAAAATACAGAACGGATAATCATTTTGAAGCATCAATTTTGATAATGAGTTTGAAATTAATCATTTATATAAGTCATATTTCTGCAAATCCTACACAAAGTTTAAACAACATATGCCCCGACGACTTAACGTCAAAGTCAGGGCGGGTCATAATATCTCACATATAACCACTGATGTTTAAAAAGAGTCACAGATAAGCCTGTTACGAATCATAACTTTGAAACATAACTATAATAATAATATCATACCTGTGATATTGAATTTGCACTGTCGGTTTATGTGACCTCCGTAGTAAGGGTGATAACCCAATCTTTAGAAGTCAAGACTTCCAAATGTTTGATGATTGTCATATGCTGTCGACTTACTGTCCAAAGTTAAGCCGGGTTAAATAGAAACCACACATATATATGCCTCAGATATGAACAAAAAGTCTCAAGATAAACCCAAAAGAGTATTTTCAAAAACTTAAGTCAAACAGAGAGAAAAAAGCAAGGCTTCTGATTCGAATATGACCAGTAAGCCAGACCAAAAGGGGTTAAGCTATGATTCGAATACGATCAATGAAGCCCCCTAGTGGGTTTGGCATTGCGCCGATCAAGAGGGTACCGACAACTATGTTCTCTTTGGTTCGAATACGACCTATGTTTAAACAGGAAGCCCCCTAGTGACTTTGAGAGTTTTTTAACATCTCTGATTCGAATAAGATCAAAGTCGAACCCGGAAAGGGGTGAATCTATGATTCGAATACGATCAAGAAGCCCCCTAGTGGGTTTGGCATTGCGACGATCAAGGGGGTACCGACAACTATGTTCTCTTTGGTTCGAATATGACCTATGTTTGAACAGGAAGCCCCCTAGTGACCTTGAGAGTTTTTTAACGACTCTGATTCGAATACGATCAAAGTCGGACCCAGAAAGGGGTGAATCTATGATTCGAATACGATCAAGAAGCCCCCTAGTGGGTTTGGCATTGCGCTGATCAAGAGGGTACCGACAACTATGTTCTCTTTTGTTCGAATACGACCTATGTTTAAACAGGAAGCCCCCAAATGATCTTTAAAGCAAGGTACCTATGTTTGAATTGTGCCTTGCAACAGACTCTCTTTGGTCCCTTTAATTTTCCTGAGAAGTCAAACTTGTGAGTAATGAATTCTTCTTGAACCGGAAATATAAACCGGATATTGAGAGCTTTCAAAGCTTGTGTGTGTGAGAGAGATGTCTCTTGAATCAGATTTTAAACCAGAATCTTCATTTTGAGCCGGAAATTTTCTAACGACCTTTATATATTCACCAATAAGGCAGTAGCCTCCTGGGCCGGGTTATCTTCCCTCCACTGACCTGGAGTTCTTGAATCTGTCTTTAAACTGGCAATCATTTACAGAGTCATGTGATCGTAGCCCCTGAGTCTTAAGACGACTCGAGGAGTTGTCTTGAGATTCTCTGTAGTTGACCATAAGAGAAGGTGTATATCATTGGCGTTGATAGCGCGATGTGAATCCACGAAATGTTGAGGTAACTGTGGCGGGTTATAAATGATCCCGTATGAGCCGTGTCAGCAACTCGTCCAATGGTTCCTTCCAATCGGCTGTTTAAAGTTAACCAAACTATAGTGGTGGCGACTTGTGCGCCTGCCCATTGAGCCATCCGGTGTAGACGACGGCTGATAATACATGATAATTTGCCTCCAATTTGTTGAAAGAAAAACTGGGCTACCCAAGCAGTGACTTGCTCATACTCAATAACCAGCTCATGCAGACATGTGTGGCCCGGTATGTTGATATAGACCAGGATGTGAGAGATAGATGGTAAAAACGACCGTAGCATCAGAGGCGGTCACGGCGTTGTAAGCCGGTGCGGACGGGGAGAGTCCGCAGTGGCGTTGTAAGCCAGTGCGGACGAGAGATCCGGCCGCGATGTTGGAAATGGCACGGACATAAGCAATTCGGCCATAGGCACGTACAATGAGTCAGTCATGTGTGTTGATGTAGCGGGGGTGACAACTTGCGCAGGACGAGCGCTAGTGCAAAAATAATATTTGCTCATGCCCCTTTTGTGACACCTTTTTGTAAGGAATAATGGTCCTGCGAAGAAATATCATAGACCAAGTAATTGTTCTTTGATGAAAACAGTATGTGTTTAATAAAAAAGCTGACTTAGATGGATATCACCTGGTATTTTTATGTTATGTCGAGCCAGTCTTCATAACAAGGCAACCAGAAAGATGAGTTGGCAATTAGAGTGGACCGGCCGAGAAGAAATTCTTGATGAGTATCACCGGTCGGCCGGTCCATTGCTTCCTTCATTAGATTTGCTTGCTCGTGGCAGATTCCTCTCCTCAACTGGGCTCTGATTGTCAGTTCCATGTTGATATCCTTAGTAAGAAATTTTCAAACCATGATGTACCCATCAACAAGTGATTTGTGGTGAAGACAAACAATAAGCAGCTCTGAGGCGTCCTGACAATAGGTAACTCGTAGTGGCAGCCAACGAGAAAAACAGATGAAGCGTCTTGGCGGTTCAGACCGGGTGTTTTGTTGGCAAAAAGTGTCTGTTGGTTTTGAACCTTAAATCAAATCCTCCAGGAGCTCCGCGTACTTGCAAAGCTAGCCCACTTCTGAAGTAGTCACAATAGGACAGATGGATCTTCTCCGGACCAGAACATGTCAGGTCTATTAGCTTGGAAGATTTGTATAGTAGCCATGCATCGTGAGTTCGAGCTCTCTCGCTAGCACAACAGTGTAGGTGAGACGGCGAACCAAGGTGCGGCAGCACGGGGTACAGCCAGCACGGATGGGGTTACGCGGGGCGCGGGGTCAGTCGGAGCTCGTGAGGTGAGGCAGTGCGCCTGCGTGTGTGCGGGGGCGACTTGGTACGTCAGCGACGGCGACTCGGCTTCATCCCGCTGAAACAGGTCATGCATTCAGTTGACGCAAGCAGTGGCCCTTGGACAGAGGCGAACATCGACTTAACACAACAGCGCATGCTCGGAGGTGGCGGCTTGCGGCTCAGGATGGAGCAAACTCGGAGGCGGCCGGCCGTCGGGGGTGTTTCGGACGGCGGAAATGAGGCCAGTGTGACGGCAGCTTGCAGCCGAGGTGGGCGGCTGATACGTCTCCTTCGTATCTATAATTTTTGATTGTTCCATGCCAATATTATTCAACTTTCATATACTTTTGGCAACTTTTTATACTATTTTTGGGACTAACATATTGATCAAGTGCCTAGTGCAAGTTCCTGTTTGTTGCATGTTTTATGTTTCGCAGAAAACCAATATCAAATGGAGTCCAAACGGGATAAAAACGGACGGAGAATTATTTTGGAATATTTGGGATTTTCCGGAGGAAGAATCAACGCGAAACGGTGTCCGAGGTGGCCACGAGACAGGGGGGAGCGCCCACACCCCCTGGGCGTGCCTGGCACTCTCGTGGGCCACACGTAAGGCAGTTTATGCCCTTCTTTTGCCGCAAGAAAGCTAATTTTATGAGAAAAATCTGGGCGAAAGATTCACCCCAATCGGAGTTGCGGATCTCCGGATATTAAAGAAACGGTGAAGGGGTAGAATGTGGGAACGCAGAAACAGAGAGATAGATCCAATCTCAGAGGGGCTCTCGCCCCTCCCAAGCCATGTGAGCCAAGGACCATAGGGGAAACCCTCTCCCATCTAGGGAGGAGTTCAAGGAAGAAGAAGAAGAAGGGGGGCTCTCTCCCCCTTTCTTCCAGTGGCGCCGGAGCGCTGCCGGGGCCATCATCATCACCGCGATCTACACCAACACCTCCGCCATATTCACCAACATCTCCATCACCTTCCCCCATCTATATTCAGCAGTCCAGTCTCCTGCATCCCGCTGTACCTTCTACTTGAACATGGTGCTTTATGCTTCATATTATTATCCAATGATGTGTTGCCATCCTATGATGTCTGAGTAGATTTTCGTTGTCCTATCGGTGATTGATGAATTGCTATGATTGGTTTGAGTTGCATATTTTATTATTGGTGCTTTCCTATTGTGCCTCCGTGTCGCGCAAGCGTGAGGGATCCCCACTGTAGGGTTTGCAATATGCTTATGATTTGCTTATGGTGGGTGGCGTGAGTGAACAGAAGCACAGCCCTGAGTAAGTAGGTTTTTTGCGTATGGGACAAAGGGGACTTGATACTTTAATGCTATGGTTGGGTTTTATCTTAACCGATCTTTAGCAGTTGCGGATGCTTGCTAGAGTTCCAATCATAAGTGCATATGATCCAAGTAGATAAAGTATGTTAGCTTATGCCTTTCCCTCAAATAGAATTGCAACAGTGATTACCGGTCTAGTAACGTAGTCAATTGCCTAGGGACAATTCCACAACTCCTACTACCACTTTCCACACTCGCTATATTTACTTTATTACTTCTTTATCTAAATAGCCCCTAGTTTTTATTTATGTGTTCTTTATTATCTTGCAAACCTATCCTAACACACCTACAAAGTACTTCTAGTTTCATACTTGTTCTAGGTAAAGCGAACGTCAAGCGTGCGTAGAGTTGTATCGGTGGTCGATAGAACTTGAGGGAACATTTATTCTACCTTTAGCTCCTCGTTGGGTTCGACACTCTTACTTATCGAAAACTATTGCGATCCCCTACACTTGTGGGTTATCAAGACCTTTTTCTGGCGCTGTTGCCGGGGAGTCATAGCGTGGGGTGAATGTTCTCGTGTGTGCTTGTTTGCTTTATCACTAAGTAATTTTTATTTGTTGTTCTTAGTTATTTTCTATCTTTAGTTATGAGTAGGAAACGTAAAATAGCAAACAAAATAGTTGTACCTACTACACAAATGGTTGAAGAACCACTCAAAATCTATCGCACTCCTGAAGCTTTTTACTTGGATCATCGTCGATCCCTTTGCGCTCGTGCTGAAACCCCAACTAGCTTAGTTGAGGGCAAATCTTTAGATGAGCATGCTTGTTATGTGCGACACCGTATATCTGAAAAAGGGAAACTGTTATGGGATCAAATTCAACGTTTGCAATGCTATGCTTGGACTTTATGTAAATTATATGATGTTACTTGTTGTTCTGAAAACCCTAAGAAACGCCTTCCCTACCAATGCTTGTTTAGTGATAATGGAATCGTATCTTCATATGCTAAGTGTGTTTATAATTACTATGATGTTCAACAAATTGAAGAATTTGTTGCTTTTAAGGGTGCTTATGAAATTGCTTCTTTGATTGAAAAGTATGATGCTACTCTCTACAAATCTGAAATTTTTTCCATACTTGAATATTGCTATGATAATTATGCTTCTAACGCCTATGTTAAACTATATATTGAGGCCTACCCCGCTATCCAAGAAGAGACTAATATTTTGCAGGAAGCTATGGAAGAAGAAATTGATAAAATTGTGAGCTCATTGGATGAAAAAGATGATGAGGAGAGCGAAGAACAAAAGGAGGAAGAGCGGATTGATCACCCGTGCCCACCTTCTAATGAGAGTAACTCTTCAACTCATACATTGTTTAATTCCCCTTCGTGCTTACTGAAGGATGATTGCTATGATCCCGTTGATTCTCTTGAAATATCCCTTTTTGTTGATGCTTGCTATGATTGTGGCCAAGATGCCAATATGAATGATGCTTATGGAGATGAACTTGCTATAGTTCCTTATGTTAAACATGAAATCGTAGCTATTGCACCCATGCATGATAGTCCTATTATCTTTTTGAATTCTCCCTACTACACTATATCAGAGAAGTTTGTTCTTATTAAGGATTATATTGGTGGGTTGCCTTTTATCATTGCACATGATGATTTTGATGAATATAATATGCATGTGCGTGCTGCTCCTACTTGCAATTATTATGAGAGAGGAACTACTTCTCCGCCTCTTTATGTTTCCAATATGATAAAATTGCAAGAAACTGTTTATACTATGCATTGGCCTTTACTTAGTGTGCATGAATTGTTCTTTTATGACATGCCGATGCATAGGAAGAGAGTTAGACTTCGTTGTTGCATGATACATGTTACTTTGTGCTCACTACTAAATCACAAATCATTGTTAATTAAAATTGGCTTTGATTTACCTTGGGATCCGGGTGGATCCATTACTTGAGCACTCTATGCCTAGCTTAATGGCTTTAAAGAAAGCGCTGCCAGGGAGACAACCCAGAAGTTTTAGAGAGTCATTTATTTCTGTTGAGTGCTTTTATATAGTTTAAAAACAAAAAAATAAAGAGGGGAACCAAAAAACTTTTCAAAAAGGAAAGTGAAAGTGAGAGAGACAAGCATTGTTGAAGTGGAAGAGCTCCTTGAACTTTGTTCATGCTCACGAAAACTTTCTGAATCTTAATTACAGAAACTTTTCATCAAAAATAATTATCCCCTTGTACAATTCCATTGTATTATAAAAATAATGTGCCAAGGTTTGCCTTTAGGATGTTTACGATGCTTGTTGGTTTGTATGGTGCAGGACAGAAACTTTGGCTGTAGTGCTCGATTTTACATTTTTTGTTGGTATGTCAATTGGTTCTGGTTAATTTTGCACTGTCTTTATGTACAACTTGTTTATTTTTCCTAATTTTGGTAGAATTTTTGGGGTACCAGAAGTATGGTGAATTTTCAGATTGCTACAGACTGTTCTGTTTTTGACAGATTCTGTTTTTGATGCATAGTTTGCTTGTTTTGATAAATCTATCAATTTATATCAGTGGATTAAGCCATGAAAAAGTTATATTACAGTAGACACAATGCAAAAACAAAATATGAATTGGTTTTCTACAGTACTTAGAGTGGTGATTTGCTTTATTATACTAACGGATCTTACCGAGTTTTCTGTTGAAGTTTTGTGTGGATGAAGTGTCTAATCGAGGATGTCTCGATATGAGGAAAAGGAAGAGAGGCAAGAGCTCAAGTTTGGGGATGCCCAAGGAACCCCAAGTAATTATTAAAGGAGACTCAAGCGTCTAAGCTTGGGGATGCCCCGGAAGGCATCCCCTCTTTCTTCAACAAGTATCGGTATGTTTTCGTATTCGTTTCGTTCATGCATTATGTGCAAGTCTTGGAGCGTCTTTTGCATTTAGTTTTCATTTTTCTTTTATGCACCATGCTGGTATGAGATAGTCCTTGGTTGATTTATAGAATGCTCATTGCACTTCACTTAAATCTTTTGAGTGTGGCTTTATAGAATGCTTCATGTGCTTCACTTATATCATTTGAAGTTTGGATTGCGTGTTTCTCTTCACATAGAAAACCGCCATTTGTAGAATGCTCTTTTGCTTCACTTATACTTGTTAGAGCATGGGCATATCTTTTGTAGAGAGAATTAAATTCTCTTGCTTCACTTATATCTATTTAGATATGACGGGAATTGGTCATTTACATGGTTAGTCATAAAATCCTACATAAACTTGTAGATCGCTGAATATGATATGTTTGATTCCTTGCCATAGTTTTGTGATATAAAGATGGTGATATTAGAGTCATCCTAGTGGGTGGTTGTGGATTGCAGAGACACTTGTGTTGAGGTTTGCATGTCCCATAGCATGCACGTATGGTAACCGTTGTGTGACAAATTTGAAGCATGGGGTGTTTCTTTGATTGTCTTCCTTATGAGTGGCAGTCGGGGACGAGCGATGGTATTTTCCTACCAATCTATCCCCCTAGGGGCATGCGTAGTATTACTTTGCTTCGAAGGCTAATAAACTTTTGCAATAAGTATATGAGTTCTTTATGACTAATGTGAGTCCATGGATTATACGCACTTTTACCTTTCCATCATTGCTAGCCTCTTCGGTACCGTGCATTGCCCTTTCTCACCTCGAGAGTTGGTGCAAACTTTGCCGGTGCATCCAAACCCCGTGATACGATACGCTCTATCACACATAAGCCTCATTATATCTTCCTCAAAACAACCACCATACCTACCTATCATGGCATTTTCATAGCCATTCCAAGATATATTGCCATGCAACTTCCATCATCATCATATACATGACTTGAGCATTCATTGTCATGTTGCTTTGCATGATTGTAAGATAGCTAGCATGATGTTTTCATGGCTTGTCCGTTTTTTGATGTCATTTCTACGCTAGATCATTGCACATCCCGGTACACCGCCGGAAGCATTCATATAGAGTCATATCTTTGTTCTAGTATCGAGTTGTAATATCGAGTTGTAAGTAAATAAAAGTGTGATGATCATCATTATAGAGCATTGCCCCATAAAAAAGAAAAAAAAGAAAAAAAGGAAAGGCCAAAGAAGCCTAAATAAAAAAGGGGGCCAAAGAAGCCCACCCAAAAAGAAAAAAAGGGGCAATGTTACTATCCTTTTTCCACACTTGTGCTTCAAAGTAGCACCATGTTCTTCATGTAGAGAGTCTCATAGGTTGTCACTTTCATATACTAGTGGGAATTTTTCATTATAGAACTTGGCTTGTATATTCCTACGATGGGCTTCCTCAAATGCCCTAGGTCTTTGTGAGCAAGCAAATTGAATGCACACCCACTAGTTTTCTTTTGTTGAGATTTCATTCATTTATGGCTCTAGTGCATCCGTTGCATGGCAATCCCTACTCCTCGCATTGACATCAATTGATGGGCATCTCCATAGCCCGTTGATTAGCCGCGTTGATGTGAGACTTTCTCCCTTTTTGTCTTCTCCATATAAATCTCCACCATTATATTCTATTCCACCTATAGTGCTATATCCATGGCTTGCGCTCATGTATTGCGTGAGTGTTGAAAAAGCTGAAGCGCGTTAAAAAGTATGAACCAATTGCTCGGCTCGTCATCGGGGTTGTGCATGATGGGAGCATTTTTGTGTGACGAAGATGAAGCATGGCCAAACTGTATGATTTTGTAGGGAAAAGCTTGCTTTGGCCTTGTTGTTTTGAAAAGACATGATTGCTTTATTGGTATGTTCGAAGTATTATCGTTTTTATGTCAAATGATAGACTATTTCTATGAACCACTCGTGTCTTAATATTCATGCCATGATTAGACATATGATCAAGATTATGCTAGGTAGCATTCCACATCAAAACTTATCTTTTTTATCATTTACCTACCCGAGGACGAGCAGGAATTAAGATTGGGGATGCTGATACGTCTCCGTCGTATCTATAATTTTTGATTGTTCCATGCCAATATTATTCAACTTTCATATACTTTTGGCAACTTTTTATACTATTTTTGGGACTAACATATTGATCCAGTGCCCAGTGCCAGTTCCTGTTTGTTGCATGTTTTATGTTTCGCAGAAAACCAATATCAAACGGAGTCCAAACGGGATAAAAATGTACGGAGAATTATTTTGGAATATTTGGGATTTTCCGGAGGAAGAATCAACGCGAAACGGTGTCCGAGGTGGCCACGAGACAGGGGGGCGCTCCCACACCCCTTGGGCGCGCCTGGCACTCCTGTGGGCCACCCGTAAGGTGGTTCATGCCCTTCTTTTGCCGCAAGAAAGCTAATTTTATGAGAAAAATCTAGGCGAAAGATTCACCCCAATCGGAGTTACAGATCTCCGGATATTAAAGAAACGGTGAAGGGGTAGAATCTGGGAACACAGAAACAGAGAGATAGATCCAATCTCGGAGGGGCTCTCGCCCCTCCCAAGCCATGGGAGCCAAGGACCAGAGGGGAAACCCTTCTCTCATCTAGGGAGGAGGTCAAGGAAGGAGAAGAAGAAGGGGGGCTCTCTCCCCCTTGCTTCCGGTGGCGCCGGAGCGTTGCCGGGGGCCATCATCATCACCGCGATCTACACCAACACCTCCGCCGTCTTCACCAACATATCCATCACCTTCCCCCATCTATATTCAGCGGTCCACTCTCCCGCATCCCGCTGTACCATCTACTTGAACATGGTGCTTTATGCTTCATATTATTATCCAATGATGTGTTGCCATCCTATGATGTCTGAGTAGATTTTTGTTGTCCTATCGGTGATTGATGAATTGCTATGATTGGTTTGAGTTGCATATTTTATTATTGGTGCTGTCCTATTGTGCCCTCCGTGTCGTGCAAGCGTGAGGGATCCCTTTTTGCTGTAGGGTTTGCAATATGCTTATGATTTGCTTATGGTGGGTGGCGTGAGTGAACAGAAGCACATACCCGAGTAAGTAGGTTGTTTGCGTATGGGATAAAGGGGACTTGATACTTGAATGCTATGGTTGGGTTTTACCTTAATCAATCTTTAGTAGTTGCGGATGCTTGCTAGAGTTCCAATCATAAGTGCATATGATCCAAGTAGATAAAGTATGTTAGCTTATGCCTCTCCCTCAAATAGAATTGCAACAGTTATTACCGGTCTAGTAACATAGTCAATTGCCTAGGGACAATTCCAGAACTCCTACCACCACTTTTCCACACTCGCTATATTTACTTTATTACTTCTTTATCTAAATAGCCCCTACTTTTTATTTACGTGTTCTTTATTATCTTGCAAATCTATCCTATCGCACCTACAAAGTACTTCTAGTTTCATACTTGTTCTAGGTAAAGCGAACGTCAAGCATGCGTAGAGTTGTATCGGTGGTCGATAGAACTTGAGGGAATATTTATTCTACCTTTAGATCCTCGTTGGGTTCGACACTCTTACTTATCGAAAGCTGTTGCGATCCCCTACACTTGTGGGTTATCAGCGGCTCAGCATTGGAGGTGGCGTAGGGCGACTTGAGGAGGTCGCGGAGATGGTGACTCGAAGCGGCGAAGGCCGCAGGGGCGGTCGGTGGCTCAACCGAGGTTGCGGCGAATCACCGCACAACCAGTGGAGGGAGAGGCGGAGGCGAGGCAGGACTGCAGCGGCGAAGCCCATTGAAGGAAATATGCCCTAGAGGGAATAATAAAGTTATTATTTATTTCCTCATATCATGATAAATGTTTATTATTCATGCTAGAATTGTATTAACCAGAAACATAATACATGTGTTAATACATAAACAAACATAGTGTCATTGGTATGCCTCTACTTGACTAGCTCGTTAAATCAAAGATGGTTAAGTTTCCTAACCATAGACATGAGTTGTCATTTGATCAACGGGATCACATCATTAGGAGAATGATGTGATTGACTTGACCCATTCCGTTAGCTTAGCACTTGATTGTTTAGTATGTTGCTATTGATTTCTTCATGACTTATACATGTTCCTACGACTATGGGATTATGCAACTCCCGTTTACCGGACGAACAGTTTGTGTGCTACCAAACATCACAATGTAACTGGGTGATTATAAAGGTGCTCTATAGGTGTCTCCGAAGGTACTTGTTGAGTTGGCGTATTTCGAGATTAGGATTTGTCACTCCGATTGTCGGAGAGGTATCTCTGGGCCCTCTCGGTAATGCACATCACTATAAGCCTTGCAAGCAATGTGACTAATGAGTTAGTTGCAGGATGATTCATTCATAACGAGTAAAGAGACTTGCCGGTAACGAGATTGAACTAGGTATTGAGATACCAACGATCGAATCTCGGGAAAGTAACATACCGATGACTAAGGTAACAACGTATGTTGTTATGTGGTTCGACCAATAAAGATCTTCGTAGAATATGTAGGAGCCAATATGGGCATCCAGGTTCCGCTATTGGTTATTGACCAGAGAGATGTCTCGGTCATGTCTACATAGTTCTCGAACCCGTAGGGTCCGCACGCTTAATGTTCGTTGACGATATAGTATTATATGAGTTATGTATGTTGGTGACCGGATGTTGTTTGGAGTCCCGGATATGATCACGGACATGGCGAGGAACTCCGGAATGGTCCAGAGATAAAGTTTGATATATTGGATAATAGTGTTTGGTCTCCGGAAGGGTTCCGGAATTCACCGAAAGGGCTTCCGGATGTTTCCCGAAATGTTTGGGTACGAGAACACTTTATTTGGGCCAAAGGGGAAAGCCCACAAGGTTTTTGGAAAGCGCAAAAGGAAGTTTTGTGGAGTCCAAGGGCTAGACGCCAGGGTCCCCTGGCGTCTGGGTCCAAATGCCGGGAACCCTGGCGTCTGACCCTGGAGTCCGAGAAGGACTCTTGCCTTTCCGGTAAAACCGACTTTGTGGAGGCTATTACTCCAAGTTTCGACCCCAAGGCTCAACATATAAATGGAGGGGTAGGTCTAGCACCAAAGACACATCAAGAAACACCAAGCCGTGTGCCGGCAACCCCGTCCCCTCTAGTTTATCCTCCATCATAGTTTCCGTAGTGCTAAGGCAAAGCCCTGCGGAGATTGTTCTTCACCAACACCGTCACCATGCCGTCATGCTGCCAGAACTCATCTACTACTTCGCCTGTCTTGCTGGATCAAGAAGGCGAGGACGTCATTGAGCTGAACGTGTGCTGAACGCGGAGGTGACGTACGTTCGGTACTTGATCGGGCGGATCGTGAAGGTGTACGACTATATCAACCGCGTTGATAAACGCTTCCGCTTAGCAATCTTCAAGGGTATGAAGATACACTCCCCCTCTCGTTGCTTTGCATCACCATGATCTTGCGTGTGCATAGGATTTTTTTTGAAATTACCACGTTCCCCAACAGTGGTATCAGAGCCATGTTTATGCATAGATGTTATAGGCACGAGTAGAACACAAGTGAGTTGTGGGTGATACAAGTCATACTGCTTACCAGCATGTCATACTTTGGTTCGGCGACATTGTTGGATGAAGCGTCCCAGACCGACATTACGCATACGCTTACGCGAGACTAGTTCTACCGACGTGCTTTGCACATAGGTGGCTGGCGGGTGTCAGTTTCTCCAACTTTAGTTGAACCGAGTGTGGCTACGCCCGGTCCTTGTTGAAGGTTAAAACATCACTAACTTGAAAAAATATCGTTGTGGTTTTGATGCGTAGGTAAGAACGGTTCTTGCTCAGCCCATAGAAGCAACGTAAAACTTGCAACAACAAAGTAGAGGACATCTAACTTGTTTTTGCAAGACATGCTGTGATGTGATATGGTCAAGACGTGATGCTATATTTTATTGTATGATATGATCATGTTTTGTAACCGAGTATCGGTAACTGGCAGGAGCCATATGGTTGTCGCTTTATTGTATGCAATGCAATCGCCTTGTAATTGCTTTACTTTATCACTAAGAAGTAGCGATAGTCGTAGAAGCAATAGTTGGCGAGACGACAATGATGCTACAATGGAGATCAAGGTGTCGCGCCGGTGACGATGGTGATCATGACGGTGCTTCGGAGATGGAGATCACAAGCACAAGATGATGATGGCCATATCATATCACTTATATTGATTTCATGTGATGTTTATCCTTTATGCATCTTATTTTGCTTTGATTGATGGTAGCATTGTAAGATGAGCTCTCACTAAATTTCAAGGTAAAAGTGTTCTCCCTGAGTATGCACCGTTGCCAAAGTTTGTCGTGCCGAGACACCACGTGATGTTCGGGTGTGGTAAGCTCAATGTTCATCTACAATGGGTGCAAGCCAATTTTTGCACACGCGGAATACTCAGGTTAAACTTGACGAGCCTAGCGTATGCAGATATGTCCTCGGAACACTAAGACCGAAAGGTCGAGCGTGAATCATATAGTAGATATGATCAACATAATGATGTTCACCATTGAAAACTACTCCATTTCACGTGATGATCGGTTATGGTTTAGTTGATTTGGATCACGTGATCACTTAGATGATTAGAGAGATGTCTATCTAAGTGGGAGTTCTTAAGTAATATGATTAATTGAACTTAAATTTATCATGAACTTAGTACCTGAGAGTATTTTGTTTGTCTATGTTATTGTAGATAGATGGCCCGTGCTGTTGTTTCGTTGAATTTTAATGCGTTCCTTGACAAAGCAAAGTTGAAAGATGATGGTAGCAATTACACAAAATGGGTCCGTAACTTGAGGATTATCCTCATTGCTGCATAGAAGAATTACGTCCTAGAAGCACCGCTGGGTGCCAGGCCTGCTGCAGATGCAACTACAGACGTTGTGAACGTTTGGCAGAGGAAAACTGATGACTACTCGATAGTTCAGTGTGCCATGCTTTACGGCTTAGAACCGAGACTTCAACAATGTTTTGAACGTCATGGAGCATATGAGATGTTCCAGGAGTTGAAGTTAATATTTCAAGCAAATGCCCGGATTGAGAGATATGAAGTCTCCAATAAGTTCTATAGCTGCAAGATGGAGGAGAATAGTTCTGCCAGTGAACATGTACTCAAAATGTCTGGGTATAACAATCACTTGATTCAATTGGGAGTTAATCTTCTGGATGATAGTGTCATTGACAGAAATCTTCAATCACTTCCACCAAGCTACAAGAGCTTCGTGATGAACTATAATATGCAAGGGATGAATAAGACAATTCCCGAGCTCTTTGCAATGCTAAAGGCTGCGGAGGTAGAGATCAAGAAGGAGCATCAAGTGTTGATGGTCAACAAGACCACAAGTTTCAAGAAAAAGGGCAAAGGGAAGAAAAAGGGGAACTTCAAGAAGAACAACAAACAAGTTTCTGCTCAAGAGAAGAAACCAAAGTCTGGACCTAAGCCTGAGACTGAGTGCTTCTACTACAAGCAGACTGGTCACTGGAAGCGGAACTACCCCAAATATTTGGCGGATAAGAAGGATGGCAAGGTGAACTAAGGTATATGTGATATACATGTTATTGATGTGTACCTTACTAGAGCTCGCAGTAGCACCTGGGTATTTGATACTGGTTCTATTGCTAATATTTGCAACTTGAAATAGGGACTACGGATTAAGCGAAGACTGGCCAAGGACGAGGTGATGATGCGCGTGGGAAATGGTTCCAAAGTCGATGTGATCGTCGTCAGCACGCTACCTCTACATCTACCTTCGGGATTAGTTTTAGACCTAAATAATTGTTATTTGGTGCCAGCGTTGGACATGAACATTATATCTGGATCTTGTTTAATGCGAGACAATTATTCATTGAAATCTGAGAATAATGGTTGTTCTATTTATATGAGTAATACCTTTTATGGTCATGCACCCTTGAAGAGTGGTCTATTCGTGTTAAATCTCGATAGTAGTGACACACATATTCATAATGTTGAAGCCAAAAGATGCAGAGTTGATAATGATAGTGCAAGTTATTTGTGGCACTTCCGTTTGGGTCATATTGGTGTAAAGCGCATGAAGAAACTCCATACTGATGGACTTTTGGAATCACTTGATTATGAATCACTTGGTACTTGCGAACCATGCCCCATGGGCAAGATGACTAAAACGCCGTTCTCCAGAACTATGGAGCGAGCAACAAATTTATTGGAAATCATACATACTGATGTATGTGGTCCGATGAATATTGAGGCTCGTGGCGGGTATCATTATTTTCTCACCTTCACAGATGATTTGAGCAGATATGGGTATATCTACTTAATGTAACATAAGTCTGAAACATTTGAAAAGTTCAAAGAATTTCAGAGTGAAGTGGAAAATCATTGTAACAAGAAAATAAAGTTTCTACGTTCTGATCGTGGAGGAGAATATTTGAGTTACGAGTTTGGTCTACATTTGAAACAATGCAGAATAGTTTCGCAACTCACGCCACCTGGAACACCACATCGTCATGGTGTGTCTGAACGTCGTAATCGTACTTTACTAGATATGGTACGATCTATGATGTCTCTTACTGATTTACCGCTATAATTTTGTGGTTATGCTTTAGAGACAGATGCATTCATGTTAAATAGGGCATCGTCAAAATCCGTTGAGACGACGCCTTATGAACTGTGGTTTGGTAAGAAATCAAAGTTGTCGTTTCTTAAAGTTTGGGGTTGCGATGCTTATGTGAAAAAGCTTCAACCTGATAAGCTCGAACCTAAATCGGAGAAATGTGTCTTCATAGGCTACCCAAAGGAAACTGTTGGCTACACCTTCTATCACAGATCCAAAGGCAAGACTTTCGTTGCTAAGAATGGATCCTTTCTAGAGAAGGAGTTTCTCTCGAAAGAAGTGAGTGGGAGGAAAGTAGAACTTGATGAGGTAATTGTACCTGCTCCCTTATTGGAAAGTAGTTCATCACAGAAACTAGTTCCTGTGACGCCTACACCAATTAGTGAGGGAGCTAATGATATTGATCCTGAAACTTCAGATCAAGTTACTACCGAACCTCGTAGGTCAACAAGAGTAAGATCCGCACCAGAGTGGTACGGTAATCCTATTCAAGAAGTCATGTTACTTGACCATGACGAACCTACGAACTATGAGGAAGCGATGATGAGCCCAGATTCCGCGAAATGGCTTGAAGCCATGAAATCTGAGATGGGATCCATGTATGTGAACAAAGTGTGGACTTTGGTTGACTTGCCCGATGATCGGCAAGCCATCGAGAATAAATGGATCTTTAAGAAGAAGACTGACGCTGATGGTAATGTTACTGTCTACAAAGCTCGACTTGTTGCGAAAGGTTTTCCACAAGTTCAAGGGGTCAACTATTATGAGACTTTCTCACCCGTAGCGATGCTTAAGTCTGTCTGAATCATGTTAGCAATTGCCGCATTTTATGATTATGAAATTTGGCAAATGGATGTCAAAACTGCATTCCTGAATGGATTTCTGGAAGAAGAGTTGTATATGATGCAACCATAAGGTTTTGTTGATCCAAAAGGTGCTAACAAAGTGTGCAAGCTCCAGCGATCCATTTATGGACTGGTGCAAGCCTCTCGGAGTTGGAATAAACGCTTTGTTATTGTAATCAAAGCATATGGTTTTATATAGACTTTTGGAGAAGCCTGTATTTACAAGAAAGTGAGTGGGAGCTCTGTAGCATTTCTGATATTATATGTGGACGACATATTGTTGATTGGAAATGATATAGAATTTCTAGATAGCATAAAAGGATACTTGAATAAAAGTTTTTCGATGAAAGACCTCGGTTAAGTTGCTTATATATTGGGCATCAAGATCTATAGAGATAGATCAAGATGCTTAATTGGACTTTCACAAAGCACATACCTTGATAAAGTTTTGAAAAAGTTCAAAATGGATCAAGCAAAGAAAGGGTTCTTGCCTGTATTACAAGGTGTGAAGTTGAGTAAGACTCAATGCCCGACCACTACAGAAGATAGAGAGAAAATGAAAGATGTTCCCTATGCTTCAGCCATAGGCTCTATAATGTATGCAATGCTGTGTACCAGACCTGATGTGTGCCTTGCTATTAGTTTAGCAGAGAGGTAGCAAAGTAATCCAGGAGTGGATCATTGGACAACGGTCACTACAAAAAAAAGACACATCCGTGACATTTTGGGCCGAACGAAATTTTTTTCTGTCATACATATGACACTTCTATGACGATAATTGTGACAAAACCCGGTAT
This sequence comes from Triticum dicoccoides, assembly GCF_002162155.2. Lineage (NCBI taxonomy): Eukaryota > Viridiplantae > Streptophyta > Magnoliopsida > Poales > Poaceae > Triticum > Triticum dicoccoides. The sequence goes on from NC_041387.1 coordinate 582,961,425, forward strand.
CATCATAGATGTGGTGGGCTCCTACTTCTATGACAAAAAATCATGACAGAAAATGGGCTTTCCATCCTGGGTGGGCCGGAGACGTAGCTGCATGACATTCTTTGGGCCGTCCATGACAGAAAAAACCGTGGTAGAAGCGAGGGCGAGGAAAATTTCGGGGAGTTCCCGGTTACAGTTGGTGGTCGGGGGCCGAGCGATGCGCGTTTCTCTCGTACACGTACGCGCGTGTGTGCGAGGTGTTGGCTCTAACCGAACCCGAGCGAGGCGTTGGGCTCTAACTGAACCCGAGCAATTGCACTACAGGCTACACGTTACTGAACCCGAGCGATCGATTCCTTCGCTACTGCTGCTAACTGAAGCCGATCGATGCTGCCTCTCTGGATGAACAGTGAGCGTT
>NC_041387.1:582962266-582991716 GCF_002162155.2 Triticum dicoccoides
GAGAATGGATGAACAGGACCCGTGGCGTTGCCTCCGGATGAACAGGACCCCGATCGATCGAGCCGGTTGGGGCTGGATGAACAGGACCCCGTGGAGGGCTGTATGAACAGGACGGCCCCGTGGAGGGCTGGATGAACAGTAGACGGTGGAGGGGTGCCCGCGGAGGGGTGGTTGAACAGTAGCCGGTGGAGTAGCGCGCGGTGGAGGCTGGATCAACAGGAGCCCGTGGATGAACAGTCGCAGGTGGAGGCTGGAGGAGGTCGACGGTGGATGAACAATAGCCCGTGGAGGCTGGAGGAGGTCGACGGTGGAGATGAATAGTATCCCGTGGAGTCCCGTTTTGCGGTACACCACACCCCTCCTGATGAACAGGACCCCCGTTTCAACCGTAGCGCTCCAACACAAGTCCGTTTCGTCCGTTTTGCGGTACGCCACACCCCTCCCGATCAACAGGACCCGCGTTTCGACCGTAGGAGGTCCGTTTCCTCCGTTTTGCGGTACGCCAGACCCCTCCCGATGAACAGGATCCCGTTTCGAATGTGGCCGGTCGAACACAAGGCCGTTTCCTCCATTCCGCGGTACGCCAGGCATCGTTTCCATCGCCTGTTCCGTCCAAGCCCTCCTGATGAACACGACGACGCATTCCGTTCCAACCCAGCCGGTTGGCTCCCCATGAACACGACAAGGCGTTGTTTCTCTGTTCCGACCCAGCCATGTACACGAGCCCTGGCCGTATGTATATATGCGCGAGTAGGTGTTCGAGACCCCGCCCGTATGTATGTACGTGGCCGTATTTTCTTTCTTGCACCCTAGCCGTTGTACGTATGTGTACATGCTACGTGTGCGCCTCTACTACGACATGTGCGCACCTCTACTACGACAGGTGTGTGCCTCTACTACGACACATGCACGCCTCTACATCCACCAGTATGTACGTACACGTTCGCGACCAGAATGACAATGCTACATACGCTTCGACCAGGTGAGTCCCGACTGTCAGGCACTTCCTTGCGTGCGAAGATGTAGCTGGTGGGTCCCAACAGTCAGGGGGGCGAATCGTTTTTTTTTTCCGGATGCACTTCCTTGCGTGCGAAGATGTAGCTGGTGGGTCCCAACAATCAGGGGGGCGAATCGTTTTTTTACCCGGACGCACTTCCTTGCATAAGAAGATGTAGCTGGTAGGTCCCAGCAGTCAGGGGGAAATGTTTTTTTCGCGAAATATGGTGGCCCGTCCGGTGGGTCCCTGCTGTCAGGTGGAGGTATCATTATTTTGCGCGTAATAAGGAGGCACTTCCTTGCTGCGGCCGTGGACCCAGCTGTCAGCCTCTCCACGTACAGTCCACGTCCGATGGAAGTCGTTCCTTGACCACGTTGACCATGCCGCCCCAAGAGCACTAGGGCGGTGGACGATGGCGAGGCCTAGGAAGGGGACAGAGCCGGGGAAGACACGGCAGTGGATGCCCACACAGAGAGGAGTACGAGGGTCCACTAGTCCGACTGCGGTGTGAGGCTGCCGTCACCGCAGAATAACAGGGGGTGTGGGTGAGTAGAGGGATGGCCTGGCCAGCGGTGGGAGTAGTAGGAGGCGGTGAGGCCTCTGCGGCATCACAGCTGGCCACGGGAGGCAGGAGCATGCGGCACGACCGGCGCTGCTTTGGGCGGCTGGAGCAAGAAGACCAGAGGTTGAAGAAGCACTACGGCCGTTGGATGGACATCGTACGGTCAATCGAGCTAGAATCATGCATATTGACTAAGTTGACAAAGCCCTCCGTCCCCGTCAACTTAGTAGGCCCACTATACTGTGTCCCAGCTAGCAGGGGGAGTATTCATTTTTTTGTGCGTAATAAGGAGGCACTTCCTTGCGTGCGAAGATATAGCTGGTGGGTCCGAGCTGTCAGCGGCGGTAACATTTTTTTTTCGCGAAATATAGAGGCCCTTTTGGTGGGTCCCAGATGTCAGGTGGAGGAATCATTATTTTGCGCGTAATACGGAGGCATTTCCTTGCGTGCGACCGTGGACCCAGCTGTCAGCCTCTCCACATACAGTCCACTTCAGATGCATGTCGGTCATTGACCACGTTGACCACGCCACGCCGAGAGCACCAGGGAGGTGGACGAGGGAGAGGCCTAGGAAGGGAACGACACGGAGCCACGGAAGACTCGGCAGTTGTTTCCCATGCGGAGGGGAGTACGACTGTACGAGGGTTTACTGGTTCGTCTGCCGTCGCCGGAGAATAACAGCAGGTGTGGGTGAGTAGAGGGATGGCTAGCCCAGCGATGGGAGTATGGTGGGGCGGTGAGGCCTGCGCGGCAGCACAGCCGGCCGCGGGGAGGAGGGAGTAGGCAGTCCCGCCGGCGCTTGTTTGAGCAGCTAGAGCAGGAAGAGCAGAGATTGAAGAAGCACGATGGTCGTTGGACGGACATCCAACAGTCACTGCTTGTGCGTCAACCTTTTTTTAGGAAAGCCTCAAATCTGTGGAAAACAGCATACAACCCACCTGCCATTATTTCAAATAATTTACAACCCATTTGCTAATTCTTAGGGGTTTTTTTGGAGCCCATATTCTTTTTGTTAGCATTACAGCCCATATTGTGGCCACGGTTAAAAAATTATACGAAATTTTGCATATGTCGGTGCGGTCTGAACTGTTTTTAATCCCGAAATTTCGAGTCACATTCACACTGATTTTAAAAATAAATGTATATCAATATAAAATCCAAAAAATTGTCCACGCATAAAAATCAATGCAATTTAAAATCTTGAAATGAAAAAAGATATTTGAAACTAATTGCCGGTTTGATGTGTTTTAAAAATGTACAGCCCATTTCTCATTACTGATAGGCCATTTTCTCTGCCAGCCGAATGAAGCTTTCCTCGTCTTAAAAGAAGATTTGCAGCCAAACAGGCCTGATAAAGCGACTTGACAAATCACAAAAAACTGGGCTAGCCATTTTCAGAAAGAAAAAATACTACTGGGCTGGCCTGTGGTAAACATAAAAGAAAAGGCTGTCTAGACAAGCCAGAGTGTCCCGCACAGCCCAGTTGACAATCTGCTCCCATCTCAAAAATAAATTAGATAAATGCCACTCCAATTATGGCGATTCATAAAAATGCCACTTCAATTTCCAAACTTTGAAAAATGCAACTGCAATTTTTGCGAACTTTGAAAAACGCCACTGTAGTTTGCAAACTTTGAAAAACGCCACTCTAGACTTCAAAAAATGTCACTAGAAATGACATGAAATGGCATTTTTCAAAGTTTGGAAATTGCAGTGGCATTTCTCGAAAACACTAGATTTGGAGTAGCATTTATCAAATTAACCCAAAACAAAAATAATTGGGCGAGCTGCTGGGTCCCTGGTGTCAGCTGCTCGTTGTGCAATTCTCTCGTTTATTGACTACGTTGACAATGGCATGGGACCCAGATGTCAGAAATTCACTAGGAGGAGCCATTTTTTATTGGCTTGAAATAAGGAGGCACTTGCTTGCATACTGCCATGACCTTGGCGGGTCCCTGCTGTCATCCTCTCCACGTACAATCATCTCCTGATTGTGTACGCGTCAACTTGGTAGGCCCACAAGTCAGCCTCTAAACCCGTGGAGGACAAATACAACCCATTTTAAAAATAACAGCCCATTCCATACGTTCAAACGGAAAGTTCAACATTCAGAGCAGAGTAATAGGTCTGATCCACATATAGAGTACTGAACTTCCACGTTGACAACCATCATAGCCAAGTTAACTATCTACTCCCACTAATACTCTAGTAACGTACAAGTACTAACTTACTCTTAGCTAACTAGACGATGCCGGCCACCATCTGTGGTACACGCTAAACGCCGGCATCGGCGTCCTGTGCCTCGCCTCGAACTTGCAAGAGGTGCGATAGGGCACGTTGCTCACGCGCGTTGGCCCTTTCCATGCCGGCGTGGTCCACCGAAGCTTCGGCTTCCAAGCGGGAAACCCACTTGATGAGCTGGTAGTAAAAATCGGCGTCGCGAACGCGTGCGTGCCCGACAGCCTCCAGGGCTATTTGCCGGGCGCCGGCCTCCACGTAGTTGGCCCAGTTGCGGGCGCTCTGCTCGCGACTCAGAGCGTCGGTGCGCTGCTGCTCCATGTCCCGCTGGCGGCGCAAATCAGCGATACGCTGCTCCTCCGCCAGGCGGTCGCGCTCCAACAACTCCTGCTCCTCCGCCAAGCGGTCACACTCCAACAACTCCTCGATCTTCGCATTGCCATCTAAAGACAGATAGAATGCCTCCTCCCTCTGTCTGCCTTCCGGTGAAAAACCGAACACTAGTTCCAGCGGTGACCGCCTCCGGTGTCGCCTACCGCGGACGGGCGGGGGCATGGCGGACGTGACGAGCGACGTTGGGCCGGTGGGGGCTTATGAGGATATGGCGAGTTGGTTCACGGTGCCACCGGAGAAGGCCGGGAAACAGTACTTATAGGCGGAAGGTAGCGCGACGGTCATCGAAATTCAATGCATAATGGCTTAGCGCGGCAGCTTGCCATGGAAAACTAGAGAAACTGAAATTATGACTGTGCCGTCCCGTCCTGCCTGGGGCACACGCGGGCATGGCGGTCAAACGAGTGCACTCGAATCATCTCTCTCCTTGTCAATAATGATTCCACGGATTTAAAAAGCCCGCAACAATTAAAGCGCATATTTTTTCGCACAAGTTAGCTGCCTTAATTATGGCCGGCTGCATGCAGGCACTCAGAATCACTCGCAGCTAGTACGCGGAGCAGCATGCAACGAGTCGCAGCCGAGGGCATGCATGTAGCCACTTAAATCGCTTGAATTAATTAGGCTTAAACTTCTGCATGCCGTTAATTATTTCCATGCCTTGGTCTTGCTGCTTTGCTCACGGACTAATAAACCCGGACGGATGGAGTACCTTGGTTGGTGAGAGGTTTGAATTAAGCCCTGCAAACCGAAAAGGAGGTACTAGTACGTGCGTGATCCGCTATTTATTCATGTAGGATCGAGTAGGTCGTTTCTTGAATTGAGCCCTGCAAACCGTCTAGGATCGAGTATGTAGGATAGTGTAGCTTGTCAGTTTCTTTAGAGGTAGGCATTTTTATTCAAAAAACTGCCACTTCGGATCTTGCGTCACAAATAAAACTGCCAGGAGCGCATTAGTAGGCTAGCTAGTGATCAATCAGTAACTTGTAAACACTGAGCGAACAAAAATAAGTAACTGTTAATGCATCTCAATGATTCACAGATCATATACAAATATGTAGCTCCAAAAGCAAAGATCGACCACTTCGGATCTTGCATCGCAACTAAAACTAACTAGTACAATTCCCATACATAAAATCAACATGTTAATGCATCTCAATGATTCACAGATCATACAAATATGTAGCTCCAAAAGCAAAGATCTAGAAAAAAACATCTGTTCTTCCTACTGACATGGATGCTTCTCTTGGCCAACATTCAATACAGACTGGAAGACAAATTTGTTTGTGAAGTCTACAATTCCTCTTGCAAACGTAAGTGGTTTCACCAACAGCTGGAACCATGAGAATGAACCACACATGATGGAGGAACATCCACTGCAATATGATTTGGTCTTCTCTCGATCACACCGCGAGACTATTTTCTGAATACAAACTTTAACTTAGGTAATCAGACCAAAGCAATGAAGCACCTAGTGTTGGCCAATAAATAGTACAGTACTACTTTTCTGCGGTCCATGAAGTGACTATCCAATCTTTCTGTGTCTATTTTCAAATGGCACTGCATGTAGTGACTATACTATTCTCTTGTGCAGTTCAACCAAAATTGCGGACACTTTGTTTGTTTGCCAAATAGCAACGGGCAGACATCTCTGTCTGCACAAATATCAAGAAGCTAGTTAACATATACCACACCATGTATTTTCAGTTTAAATATGTCTCTTCCGCTTAGCATCTGTCAAGTTCTGCACTAGACAATGTGATACAGTTATGTTTTGCCCTGGACAATTTTATACTGAATTGATTTGCTAGTTCAGAGCAGAAATATAGCACCTATTCTTCATCATACCAAGGATATCCATGTTTGCAGTGATGGAAGAGGTGAAATCGATACAACCGAAATTGAGCATCCAATCATTGAATCCTGTCCTGCACCTCCAATGTAGGTCCACCCTACAAATAAATTCACATGCAAACCACTAGTATTACTATCTAATGACAGTACAAAAAGAGTAGAAAGATAGTAGCAAACCATGTACCTTCGTAATGAACAGCTCATAGTGCCACCAATTGGATATAAAGGTTTGGAAAAAACATGCTCCTAATGTTGAACCAGTTGGACTTTTTGTGCAGTTCCACTAAAATCGAGCATCCCTGTTTGCATAGATATTAAAAGTGTTATTACTATAAAAGTGGCACTAGTTTAAGCATAGACTCACAAATATAAGTATTCCAATTTCTTAATGGGAAAAGGTAGCAAGACTGTTTCTAACCACCTGTTTGAAGGAATAAATAAAGCAATAGCGGCTGATGTCAGGAAGGCATACATAGTTTTTTCTGAAAAATTGAGCCATTCCTGACCTTTCCTCTTCTTTTAAGCATATTTTGTGCAGTTCAACTAAAATAAAATGCCATCACCGCCTTGACAATTCAGTGACACTGTACAAAAGGAAATGACTTAACATTACATCATGATGTCAGGTATGTAGTCGACAGGCATTAGAGACAAACATACAGACCTCCTCCGATAACATAATGAACATTAATTTTAACAAAGGTGTGACTAGCTTTACCGGGATAATTTGAGTGAACTCTACACCCTCTGTTCCTTAATATAAGACGTTTTGGCGGTTCAATTTAAAGTACCCAAACGTCTAGTATTTAGGAAAACAAGTAGTAGTTTTCTTGAGCACATATCTGGGAAAGCTTGCCACACTTTATTTATGTCCATACGCTAATGCAACACCAGTCGAATACTACAAATATACACTAATCCAGTGGCTAGTGCAATAGTAGAGTAGTTAGTTTATTACAGGGTACAGTACAATGGTTTTACTGAATAGATTTCAATAAACTCTAGCACTGGAAGATTTCTATAAGAATTAACAATACAAAATGTAAAGGTAACAAGTTTCAGCATTGGTATACTAGCTGTGCATGAGCATTAAACCAAATACAAAAGTCTGAAGGTAACTAGCATTATTAACTAATGAAAGTACGAAAAAATTGCAAACCATGTACCTCTAAGGTAAATATCATTTCGAACTCGGGGGAACATAAAAAATTGCTATCCCAATCTTGATAATCGATAAAACATAAAAACTTGATCGAACGAATCAAGAGAACAGCCGGAGGAGGAGCTGCCCACTCTTGACCTTTCCTCTTGTCTTAATATTTTTTTGTGCAGTTTAACCAAAATGAAATGACATCAGCACCTTGGCATTTTGGTGACACTGTACAAAAAAATTAACTTATCTCATGAAAGTGAGGTATGTAATCTATAAGCATTAACAGTGGAAAAATCTGAAGGTAGTAACAAGTTTCATCGTTGGTATACTGGCTGTGCAATAGCATCAGATGCCTTAGCTAAAAAATCTTTAATACATCCACAATCAACAGCTAACCCTGAAATAATCTAGTGACATTAAATGACATTGCTTAAATTTATCGGTGGCATTAGACTGAGAGCAGCATTAGTTAAATGTGGCATCACTTTAGCAGTAGCATTGCTTGACTTGACTGCTGGCGTTATACTAACAGCAAAAAAAGTGGCAATGAGAGCATGGGAGGCCCATTCGGACACTGGGTGCACCAGTACGATGTATCTCCACGGACGCAGAGTGCTGAGGCGGGTATGGTTGCCCAGAGCAACAAATATCCAGGCAGCATATGTGGATTACGTCCCATTTTTGTTCTCTTTAGCCACTTTTTTCCTATGTGAGGACAACAAACCGATCGACCTGGTCATTCTCTATTGCGTTGTCATGCCTTTCTACCCTTCTTCAACCAAGAGACATGAGACTCGTTCCTTAGCTACTGATTTTCCCCTTTTCAACCTAGATGCGGGTTCGATGCCTACTCTCTTGGATAGTACAGTCTCCCTTCCTTTCCTTACTCAACCCAGACACGGATTAGTCTGCATGAAGTAGGGTTTCCTTTAATAGTGCAAATTATGGTTTTCGTCTGCGTGGCCAGCAGAGCATAGGATAGCAAATTGGGAAGATGGTGGAGTGGAAAAAGATCCACATGCAACGATGTGGCAGATGGGGCAATAGAACAAGGGTATGGTTCGAAAAGAGGTAGCATACCTGAGGGTCGGAGAAAGTGGCTTCGCTCGTGGTCATCGTCCTCCGCACACATTACGGCAGCGAGCTTGGGGACGGAGGCCATCCCGCGCGGGCGCTAGGTCTGAGAGGACGACCTTGCCGTTAGTGCGTGACTTCGCTCGCCGATGACGAGTGCGTCAACGCTGCATGTCCTTTTCTTCCCCGGTGGATCTGTGACCACCGGTGAGGAGGGAGAGAGAGAGGTCATCTTTTTTAGATCTGGAGAGAGGGTGGTAGTGTGAGAAGCAAGTGGGCAGCTGAGGGAGTCCCAGATTACGGGGTGTCCGGATAGCCGGACTACCATCATCGGCCGAACTATCATCGGCCGGACTATCATCATCATCGACCGGACTCCAAGACTATGAAGATACAAGATTGAAGACTTCGTCCCGTGTCCGGATGGGACTTTCCTTGGTGTGGAAGGCAATCTTGGCGATACGGATACGTAGATCTCCTACTATTGTAACCGACTCTATGTAACCCTAGCCCTCTCCGGTGTCTATATAAACCGGATGGCTCTAGTCCGTAGGACACAACAACAACCATTACAATCATACCATAGGCTAGCTTCTAGGGTTTAGCCTCCTTGATCTCGTGGTAGATCCACTCTTGTAAACATCCACAATATCAATATCAATCAAGCAGGACGTAGGGTTTTACCTCCATCAAGAGGGCCCGAACCTGGGTAAAACATCGTGTCCCCTGTTTCCTGTTACCATCCGCCTAGACGCACAGTTCGGGACCCCCTACCCGAGATCCGCCGGTTTTGACACCGACATTGGTGCTTTCATTGAGAGTTCCTCTGTGTCGTCACCGATAGGCTTGATGGCCTCTTCAATCGACAAAGACGCAGTCCTGGGTGAGACTTTTCTCCCCGGACAGATCTTCGTATTCGGCGGCTTCGCACTGCGGGCCAACTCACTTGGCCGTCTGGAGCAGATCGAAAGCTACGCCCCTGGCCGTCAGGTCAGGTTTGGAAGCCTAAACTTCACGGCCGATATCCGCGTGGACTTGATCTTCAACGGATTTGAGCCACAGCCGAGCGTGCCGTGCTGTCACGATGGGCACGACCTAACTCTGCCGCCGGACAGCACCTTGGAGGCCGCACACGAGTCCGCTCCGACCCATAGTCCGGAGCCGATCGCTCAGATTGAGGACGGATGGCTGGACATCGCCTCGGGAGCTGCAACTTCTACGGCGATGGAGCCGAACACTTACCTTGTCCCGCATAAAGCTCATGACTCCGAGGTGCCGGACTCTCTGCCGGACTCCGAACCTCCTGCGCCCCTGCCAGTCGAATCCGACCGGGCGCCGATAATGGAATTCACTGCTGCGGACATCTTTCAGCACTCGCCCTTCGGCGATATCTTAAATTCGCTGAAGCATCTCTCGCTATCTGGAGAGCCCTGGCCGAATTACGGCCAGGATGGTTGGGACACGGACGACGAAGAAATTCAGAGCCCACCCACCACCCACTTCGTAGCCACCATCGACGATCTAACCGACGTACTCGACTACGACTCCGAAGACATCGACGGTATGGACGACGATGCCGGAGACTATCAAGAACCAGTGCCTACAGGACACTGAAAGACCACCTCGTCATACGACATATATATGGTGGACACCCCAAAAGATGGGGACGGCGAAGAAGCAACGGAGGCCGATTCCTTAAAGAAACAGCCCAAGCACCGACATCAGCGGCGCCGCTCTAAATCCCGCCACAGCAAGAATAGAGATTCCGGCACAGGAGATAATAACACCCCAGAAAGTACCGAAGACAACCCCCTCCAGCACGATCCAGCGCAGGAGGAGGCAGAAGCAAGCCCTCATGAGAGGGCGGCAGATGAAGAGGCCGAGGATGATAATTACTTACCTCCCTCCGGAGACGAGGCAAGCCTCGACGACGACGAATTCGTCGTGCCTGAGGATCCCATCGAACAAGAGCGTTTCAGACGCAGGCTAATGACCACGGCAAACAGCCTAAAGAAAAAGCAGCAACAGCTTCAAGCTGATCAAGACCTACTGGCCGACAGATGGACCGAGGTCCTCGCGGCCGAAGAGTATGAACTCGAACGCCCCTCCAAAAGTTACCCAAAATGCAAGTTGCTCCCCCGACTAGAGGAGGAAGCATACAAACCTGCATCACCAGCGCACAATACGACAGACCGACCACCTCGTGGCCGCGACAGAGAGGCGTGCAAGCCCTCCACCAAAACCGTACCCTGGCACCGCTCAAAAAGCATGAAGCCACGGGGGAACGTGCCGGACTTGCGGGGTATATTGGAGGACAAGGCAAGACAATTCAGATCTATCTATGGATCACGTGGGCGCCCCAAGACCCACGACGAATATCGTCGCGCCGGATACAACTACTCCGGCCGGGCCGAACACAGCAGACAACGCTCTCTCGAGCTACGTCGCGATATTGCTCAATACAGAGGCACCGCGCACCCACTATGCTTCACTGACGAAGTAATGGATCATCAAATCCCTGAAGGGTTTAAACCCGTTAATATCGAATCCTACGATGGCACAACAGACCCCGCGGGTTGGATTGAGGATTATCTCCTCCATATACATATGGCCCGCGGCGACGATCTTCATGCCATCAAATATCTCCCGCTCAAGATTAAAGGACCAGCTCGGCATTGGCTTAACAGCCTGCCCGCAGAGTCAATGGGATGCTGGGAAGACCTGGAAGCCGCATTCCTCGACAACTTCCAGGGCACGTATGTGCGACCACCGGACGCAGACGACCTAAGCCACATAATCCAGCAGCCAGACGAATCGGCCAGGCAATTCTGGACACGGTTCTTAACAAAGAAAAATCAAATCGTCGACTGTCCGGATGCAGAGGCCCTCGCTGCCTTCAAACATAACATCCGCGACGAGTGGCTGGCCTGGCACCTAGGACAGGAAAAGCCGAAATCCATGGCAGCCCTCACATCACTCATGACCCGCTTCTGTGCGGGAGAGGATAGCTGGCTAGCTCGCAGCAACAACCTCAGCAAAAACGCTGGCAGTCCGGATACCAAGGACCACAATGGCAGGTCGCGTCGAAACAAAAACAAACGCCGCATTAACGGCGACAGCAATGAGGATACGACAGTCAACGCCGGATTCCGAGGCTCCAAGCCCGGTCAATGGAAGAAGCCATTCAAAAGAACCACTCCGGGCCCGTCCAATTTGGACCGAATACTCGACCGCTCCTGTCAAATACATGGAACCCCCGAAAAGCCAGCTAACCACACCAACAGAGATTGTTGGGTATTCAAGCAGGCAGGCAAATTAATCACCGAAAACAATGACAAGGGGCTACACAGCGATGACGAGGAAGAGACCCGGCCGCCGAACAACAGAGGACAAAAGGGATTCCCCCCTCAAGTTCGGACGGTAAACATGATATACGCAACGCATATACCCAAGAGGGAGCGGAAGCGTGCACTAAGGGACGTATACGCGATGGAGCCAGTCGCCCCAAAATTCAACCCATGGTCCTCTTGCCCGATCACTTTCGATCGAAGAGACCATCCGACCAGTATCTGCCATGGCGGATTCACCGCATTGGTTTTAGACCCAATCGTCGATGGATTTCACCTCACAAGAGTCCTGATGGACGGCGGCAGTAGCCTGAACCTGCTTTATCAGGATACAGTGCGAAAGATGGGCATAGACCCTTCAAGGATTAAACCTACAAAGACAACCTTCAAAGGCGTCATACCAGGTGTCGAGGCCAGTTGTACAGGCTCAGTTACACTGGAAGTGGTCTTCGGATCCCCGGATAATTTCCGAAGCGAGGAGTTAATCTTCGACGTAGTCCCATTCTGCAGTGGCTATCACGCTCTGCTCGGACGAACCGCGTTCGCAAAATTCAACACGGTGCCGCATTATGCATACCTTAAGGTTAAGATGCCAGGCCCTCGGGGAGTCATCACGGTCAATGGAAACACGGAACGCTCCCTCCGAATGGAGGAACATACAGCGGCTCTCCCGGCAGAAGTACAGAGCAGCCTTTTAAGGCAATTTTTGAGTCCGGCCGTTAAACGACCGGACACGGCCAAACGCGCCCAGAGCAACATCAACCAAGACCACCTGGCACATTCCGAGCACGCGTAGCAATGCGGCCTCAACCCCAGCCCTCGCACAATTGTAAGACAAACTCTCCGCGTACATAATTACGCCCTGGAGATACCATGGGTATAGGGGAGAGGCACAACCACAACAGACCCAGAGTGCGGTTCGACCACACCAGGGGCTCCCAAGTGTGTCGCTCTTTTTATCTTTTATTTCTCTCTTTTTTATACAGAACTCTGTCCGGCGGCGAACCTGCCGAACTCATGATGCAACAGCCAGGGAGGGACAAAGGCTGCGACGAACACTCAGGTGGTCTCCATTACGAGCATTAAATTTGTTAAATACGCCATTCCGCGGCCTATCCCTGGAGGGAGACGCCTTTAATTCGTCCAATCCCTTGCTTACCGCACTATTTGTATCATTCTGCACTCATAGCAAATCTTCTCGAATAAAATGCAGCACTTTTTGCCCATAATTGCATTACCTTATATATATATGTTCATTTACGACATGTTGCATCCGTACATTTTGGTACGGCCAAATACACCAGGGGCTTATGTTCCCCGCATTATGGTGTGATAAAGTCCGCACACTTTCACAAGTGCGGCACCCCGAATTTATAGCATTATATGAATCGGCTCCGAATCATGTCTTGGGTCAATAGTTGGGTTTGCCCGGCTCCCATGTTTGGCACCTTACGTTCTGTTCTATCGGCTAAGGTAGCACTGGGAGAACCACTGCGATTGCGCCCCGGTTGAGCCGGGTTAACGCCTCAGTGGAGAAAGCTAAAACTGACTGTCATGATAAGGCGAGAGACTGGTCGCTGTTCGAGAGGTCTTTTTGGGTCCTTAAAGGCCTACGCCGCTTCGAGCGAAGTACCGGATAATGTCCGACGAAGGCGTGGATAGCGCCCCGAATTCGGTCTTCCGAATACTAGGGGCTTCGCTGAAATTTAAAATTATAGAATTCTATGGCTAAGTGAGAGTGTTCAAGCACTATAAGTCCAGTTGCCTTGTTTGTTGTGTTGAGCGCCTCCCTAGATGGACCCAAAAATGGGAACAAGAGTGCTCAAGTTTATCCCGAACACCCCAGCACTCGTGGCATGGGGGCTGAAGCCGACGACTTGCCATCTCTCAGATTTAATAAACGGCCGCACAGAAGGTAATATTTTAAATTAACAAGCGTTGCTTAGCGCATATGAACAAAGTTTTCAGCGCACAGGATAACACATTGCGAATTTACTCAATAATTACATCCCTGGGGCACTCATCCGCAATCTTGCGGGCACCCTTCAGGACAGTCTTATAGTACATCTCGGGCGTACGATATTCCTTGCCCGCTGGTGGCGCGTCAGTGATTAGCTTCTCCGCATCCAGCTTGCCCCAATGCACCTTTGCGTGGGCAAGGGCCCGACGAGCACCTTCAATACAGGCGGAGCGCTTGATAACCTCCACCCAGGGGCACGCATCCACCAACCGTCGCACGAGGCCGAAGTAGCTCCCAGGCATGGCCTCTCCAGGCCACAGCCGGACTATGAGGCCCTTCATGGCCTGCTCGGCCACCTTGTGGAGCTCGACCAGCTGCTTCAGCTGGTCGCTAGGGGGCACCGGATGGCCGGCCTCAGCATACTGAGACCAGAAGACCTTCTCCGTTGAGCTCCCCTCCTCGGCTCGGTAGAATGCGGCGGCATCAGACACGCTGCAAGGCAGATCTGCAAACGCCCCTGGAGAGCTCCGAATTCGGGTAAGTAACACATAATTTACATTCACATGCTTGCTTTGCATGAAAAATGCCTTACCCGCCGCTATCTTCCTCACCAACTCAATCTCCTGAAGGGACTTATGGGCATCGGCCTGGGCAGTTTTGGCACTTTCGAGAGCCGAGGCAAGCTCGGACTCTCGAGTCTTTGAGTCACGCTCCAAACTCTCATGCTTTTCCATGAGAGCCTGGAGCTCTTGCCGAACCACCGCCACCCGCGCCTCCTGCTTTTCTCGCTCTGCCCGTTCCGCCGCCGCATGGCGTTCGGCCGCGGACACGGCCTCCTTCAGGGTCGCCACCTCGTTCGTGGCCCCTGCAGTAGCCATGTTATCCTTGTTATTTTTTGTTGCAACCTAAATCCTTTTCTGTAAGGTACAAGTTCAAAGAGGTGTTACTCACCTTCTTTGTCCTGGAGCTGCTTCTTGGTGCGGCCGAGCTCTTGCTCGGACGGCTCGAGCTCCTGCTTCAAAGCACCGACCTCCGCAGTCAGTGCGACAGAGGTCAGCAGCGCAGCCTGCAACCCATATTGACATAATTTTTTAGCAACCCTGCGTATATCTTCTTTTTTTTCAGATCCTCAGTCCGGCTTTTCTTTCCGAACACCGAACCGAGCATCAGGGGCTACTGTCTATGCGGTATTACATTGCATATTTTTAACTTCTTACCTCAAAGCCTGATAGAAGGCTATTGCAGGCTTCGGTCAGCCCGCTCTTGGCAAGCTGTACCTTCTGAATCACCGCACTCATAATAGTGCGGTGTTCTTCCTTGATGGTAGCGCTCTGCAGCGCCTCCAACAAATTGTCCGGCGCCTCCGGTTGGACGGAAGCTGCCGGCGTCACGGTCTTGCCCTTCGTGCGAAGGGGCCGCCGGCCGGACTCCGGAACCACTGCGGGTTCTGATGTGGAGTCCGGCGCAAAGTCCGGGAGGCCGCCTTGTGGCGCCTCCGGAGCCTCCCCCTGATGGGTCCCTTCTCGGGATCTCACCTCCGCGTCCTCGGTGTCGCGAGGGGTGGAGGCGGTCGGGATGGAGTCTACATCCGACGGAGCCAACGACCCGCTTGATGAAGCGGGGAGATCATCATTGGCCGGACTACAGGCAGCATGCGGCATCATAATGACACTATGTGACGCAGAAAAAGAAATTATAAATCATTCAGGAATCCGGATACTTACGATCTCGCCGGAGGCCTGGCCCTTGAAGGCCATTCTTCCTCGCCAACATTGATGTTGGCGGAGCTGTCCGGGGGGATAGTCCTTCCCCTCTTGGACCCTTCGGCCTCCCCTGTTGGGGAAGCCTTCCTCTTCCTCTCTCCCTCCTCTGGGAGAGAGTCCTATTTCTCCTCCTCGTTTTCGGGGGAGGAGTCCGCCCCGGAGTCGTCGAACACCTGAAAATGGGAACTCTTTCGATCACCCGTGGCCTCCTTCTTGGCCTTCTTCTCCGGCACCACGTGCGGTGCCGGAACCAGCAGCCTCGCTAGATGGGCGTCTACTGGATTTTCTGGCATAGGAGCCGGGCAGATAATCTGCTCCGCCTTCCTCATCCAGTCCTGTCAAAGGAAAAGGGGAAATTAAAACCCGCATAGAGTCAAACTATGAAAAGCAAGTGTCCCGTAAAGGGGTAGAATCACTTACCTCGTCGGCTTGACGCTGCGAGCGAAATCCGCGATCTTCAGTCGCGGATGCGGGGGCTTCGGCGCCCTTAAACAGCACCCTCCAGACGCCTTCGTACGTCGTGTCGAAGAGCCCGCTCAGCGCCTGGTGCTGCTCCGGATTGAACTCCCACAGATTGAATGCCCGCTCCTGGCATGGGAGAATCCGGCGGACGAGCATGACCTGGACCATGTTAACCAGCCTGAGCTTCTTCACCAGCTCCTGGATACAGGCTTGGAGTCCCGTCAGCTCCTCCGAACTACCCCACAGCAAGCCCTTCTCTTTCCAGGAGGTGAGCTGCGTGGGGATACCAGATCTGAACTCGGGGACCGCCGCCCACGTAGGGTCGCGTGGCTCGGTGATATAGAACCACCCCGATTGCCACCCCTTGACAGATTCCACGAAGGCCCCTTCGAACCAAAGGACGTTGGGCATCTTGCCCAACATGGCGCCTCCGCACTCCGCTTGAGTGCCCTTCACTACCTTCGGCTTGACATTGAAGGTCTTGAGCCACAAGCCGAAGTGGGGTTGGATGCAGAGGAAGGCCTCGCACACGACGATAAACGCCGAGATGTTGAGGATGAAGTTCGGCGCCAGATCATGGAAATCCAGGCCGTAGTAGAACATGAGCCCCCGGACAAAGGGGTGAAGTGGAAAGCCCAGTCCGCTGAGGAAGTGGGGAAGAAAAACGACCCTCTCATGGGGCCTGGGGGTGGGGATGAGCTGCCCCTCGTCGGGCAGCCGGTGCGCAATGTCGCCGGACAGGTAGCCGGTGCTGCGCAGTCTTTCGATGTGCTCCTCCGTAACGGAGGAGGTCATCCACTTGCCTCCCGCTCCAGACATGACTGGGGAAGGTTGAGACGAGATGTGCGGGCTTGGGCGCTGGAGCTCGAGTGCGCGGAGATGGATAAGCAAAGGAGGAAGAAGGTGTAGGTGAAAAGGTGAATCCTTATCCCTTATATGGGCGGGCAAAGTCTACGCGTCCCCCACCGGCCTGGTAAAACTCGCTTATCCCCCAGGCGTCACCATCAATGGCGCGGTTGGGTTACCCACGTCCGTATTGATGAGAATCCCGGATTAAGGGGGAACACGATCTCTGCTTCGACAAGACGTGCCAAGGAAACCGCTTTGCTAAATGCGCTGAGGTGGTAGAGTAAAAAATGATTCAAGTAATGGCTTTGTAGTGGCATGACGTCATGCCGCAAAAAAGTCAGCAGATTGAACTTGTGTATATATTATTCTCTCTACGGTGGAATGTGGAATTTATTTTGCAGAGCCGGACACTATCCTGGTGTTCACAATCTTCTATCATTCGGAGGAGGAACCCGCCTTGCAATGCCAAGCAATATACGCGCCGGACTTATCATCATTGAAGCCTGGTTCAGGGGCTACTGAGGGAGTCCCGGATTAGGGGGTGTCCGGATAGCCGGACTACCATCATCGGCCGAACTATCATCGGCCGGACTATCATCATCATCGACCGGACTGCAAGACTATGAAGATACAAGATTGAAGACTTCGTCCCGTGTCCGGATGGGACTTTCCTTGGCGTGGAAGGCAAGCTTGGCGATACGGATACGTAGATCTCCTACTATTGTAACCGACTCTATGTAACCCTAGCCCTCTCCGGTGTCTATATAAACCGGATGGCTCTAGTCCGTAGGACACAACAACAACCATTACAATCATACCATAGGCTACCTTCTAGGGTTTAGCCTCCTTGATCTCGTGGTAGATCCACTCTTGTAAACATCCACAATATCAATATCAATCAAGCAGGACGTAGGGTTTTACCTCCATCAAGAGGGCCCGAACCTGGGTAAAACATCGTGTCCCTGTTTCCTGTTACCATCCGCCTAGATGCACAGTTCGGGACCCCCTACCCGAGATCCGCCGGTTTTGACACCGACAGCAGCCCTTAGCAAGAAAGCACTGAAGCTCCAGCCTATATATCTTTTTTATACTACTAGTACTGGAGGTGGAATAGTGGTAGAGTAGTTTATATTTTCTCTGCGTACAGTACCCATTAGTCATGCTTCAAAACTGAACGGCACGCCATTAAAAAAAATAAAGGTCGATAACTAATGCAACACCTCGGGCCAACGAGGCCAGATCTCATTTTGCACGAGAAATTACACACCATGTTTCGTTGACATGTGGTCCCGTTCCAACATATGAGTGAGACGATGGCGAGTCCTTTTCTACTAGTATTTCCGAAAGGACGTGTAGGTCGGTGCGCCTCTTCGTGAACCGTGGCAAACTGGCAACCGTCCACCGACTCTTCGCCTTCCCCTCTCGATTTGGAACTGCTGTCGCACGCTCTTCCTCTCCCTCCTCCATTTTCCTTCAGCCCTTCACCCCATTGTTCGATCGTCTTCTCCATGGAGGGAACAGGCCAGAAACGACCCCGTTATTCTTGCCCCGATCTGAAAGATGACGTGGTGGAGGAACTCATTGATCAGTGCGACGTCATCACCTCGGCTAGCATGGCAGGTTCGTTCAAGCCCATTCTCGACTCAACTAATAACATCATTACAAGGAACCCAAGAGTCAAGGAGCGGTTTGATCTCCCCTATCTTCTTCGCCGTGACCCTGATGACTGGCACCGGGACGATGGAGGCCTCGCCTTGTGCAAGTTGATGCCGCTTGATAATGATACGTATGATGTTAAGATGCCATCGCTTGAGGGTAAGGCTTGGGCAGGCGCAAATGGAGATTGGGTTGTTTACATTGGGTCCAACTGTGAGTGGGAACTTGTGAATGTGTACACTCGTGACCGGGTTCCACTTCCAAAAATCTCAGCAGACTGCCCAGAGGTTGAGCACACCGGTATTTTACGCACGTTCAAATACGATCATGGTGACTGTCTTCTATGGAAGATAGCAATTTGTCGAGTTCCCAACTGCTCTTGGAATTACAACAACTATGAAGTTGTTGCTATCTTCGACAAGCTTGTTGCCGTCCTTCGTGGTTCAACTGGATGGATATTGCTCATCAGTTTCTGTACACGGATGAGTACTGTGATGCAATTCAATAAGAGGGCCTTTTGTTTGCTGCCACCACTCATGGCACTGTTTTTGCATGGAATCCTTATGCTTTCGGTACATTTGTCTTCCACCGTAATTATAATTGTTTCATCCACATGCATGCGGGTTAGCAAGTTTCCCTTTACTAATTAACCTTCTTCTTGTGTTTCCAAGGTCCTGTGAACATTCCACCACCTATACTTGAAAAATTTTATAACCAAGGGGGAGATCATGATGGCGATGATCACGAGCATGAGGACAAGCAGCGCCCATATACTTTGTGGCGCCTGGCAACTAATTCCGATGGATCACCTCTTCTTGTGTGTCTACAACCCACTGATGATGTTACTACTAAGGAAGTAGGTGTAGTCTCCCATGGTCGCACTCTCCAGACCTATTCCAACACCCGTTGCATGGTATTCGGGATGGATACTAGTGTGCTAGCGCCAACTCCTTCTCCCTGGTACAGAATTGATAATCTTGGAGAAAACTCGCTCTTCCTTGGACAAAACTATCCAATGATGGTGAAAGGCGATCCAATTTCTGTTGACACAACATTACTACCATTTATGAGAAGCAACTATGTCTATACCTCGGACATTCGGGTGGTTCCCTACCCTGGTACTGATATAGTAGGCCGCTTCAGCCTGGATGATCAGTCATGCGTTGGTCTCGAGATCGACAATGGATGGCCCGTCCGAGAGAATCACTTGTGGTTCAAAGCAAGCGTTTCCAACGCCAAGGAATGATTGAGTTGAAGTTCATTTCATTGTTTGTTATTTGTTGTGTGATGAAAACATTAGTATTTATAATGTATCCTCGTTGTCGATATGGGTTGATGACCTGTTGTATGTAATAAAATGATATGCCTGTGATAAACTTACTAAATTTATGAATGGCTTTGGAGTCGCTTCTCTGAGTGAGTGGTGCGACGAGGCAAAAAAATATTTTCCGAATACATAATTGTACATGCATTGCAACAGGTTATCGGATGAGGCTAGTCAACAATAGTAGTACACTATTTGTACTAGCTTCACATGCTTCGCGCGTCGGGCGGGTGTTTTTACTGTAGCATTATGTTAATGTGTTCGATGTACGTAACCAGCACCTCGAATCCTCGATAGTACTAGTAGGAGTACTATATAAGTGGTAGGAGTAGTAGGTTGGCATGGGCCAGAACAAGCATTCACGTCCAGGAGTACGGCACACGCCACCACCACGACATCCATCTGACACCATATTTATTGGAGTCCGTGCTAGAGCAATCTCTTCAACCTCGTTGTTTCTCTAACTTCAGCCATCGCGCGGCGAGCGAGGTGGGGGTTTACTGATAGTCGGTTTCCTCAACTGCGGTCCCACTTGTAAGGACAACTCCAACGCACGACCCCAAATGGACCTCCATTTTGCACGAACTCCAACGATAATTTTGACTAGAAAAGTAAGACCAAAGAAAACAAGAACCACAAGAATACATTTTACTACTACTAAAAGATATCCAACTTCCATAAGGCTGGCCATAGTGGGGGTAACATAAGTAGTATCATGCACTTGGGACTCGCAAACATGCTTATGTGGAAGGAAATTAAAGAAGAGAGCAAGAACCACAAGAATACATTTTACTACTCCTATAAGTTGGATTAGTGCCTTCTCGAAGCATTCATTGTTGATCTGCAGAGGCTCGATCTTGCGTGCTTCTTTCTTCTTCGAGTGTAAAGAAGTAGACGTTGCTTCCTCGCATCCTAGTCTCGTGTCTAGCCTCTAGTAGGAGTATCAACAAGTGCACTAGTCTCATCTCTAGCCTCTATGCTAGCTAAAAGTGCTAGAACATCTACTAAATTGCGCTCTATCAATATATCGATGTACTCTTCTTCCCAATACCAAAACTTGCATCCATTCTACTCCCTCCATTCCACAATAGTACATGCCTCCTATTTGTCAAAATATAGATGTATCTAGACATTTTTTAGTATATAGGTACATCCATTTTTTGACAAATGGATGTCAAGTATTTTGGAACGGAGGGAGTACACAATTAAATTTTTAAGTTAGCACAACTAGTCTAATCCGAGAGCACAACAGAAGATTTGGTCGGGTTCTTCCTCCTTTTGCCGACACGTGCGATATCCAGCATCCAGGTCGTCTCATGCAAGAAAATAGAGTGGTAGTTGAAGCCACGTGATGTGCATCTTGGGTTAAACTGTAAATAGAATCTTACTACTCTTGAGTAACTCCAAAAGCGGCCACCGAAGATCTTTATTGGATTTGTTTTTCATCACCAGCACGTCGAGGTCAAAGATGTGCAGGTTCAGTGGGTCCTCTTGCGTTTTCACTGACATGTCGGATCGCATGTGAGCAAACAGACAATGGGCTCCATGCGTCCGCTAGCTGGCTTTGAAGAGAGATAGAGGAGGGCTGATCACGGACTCTAGGAAATTTGTTCTACGTACGTCTATATAGGCTCGATATAGTGGGGTGGTGTGGGCCATAACTAGCATTCATGTCTAGCAGTATGGCACACGCCACCCACACGAGTCCCATCCGACACCAATTTTCTTGGAGTCCGTGCTACTACCATCTCTTCTCCCTCCTGTTTTCTCAGCCATCGCGTGATGGGCGGGGTGGGGGTTTGCCGATAGTCAGTTTGCTCAACTGCGGTCCCACTTGTAAGTGAAAATGCAACACCACCCGCATTCCCCCTTGAGCGGTGTGCCGGACCAACCGTGTGGGGGTGCGACGCGAACACGGCAGGCTTTTCCTTTTGAACTCGTAACTTGTAAAATTTGTTTCTGCTTCATGGCGCGACCGATAGATAGAAAATAACGATTTTGCCTAGAGTAATGAGAAGTTTGGTTATGGCGCCGTTCATGCATGGAGTACGTACGAAAATTATGAAGTTGATGCAAAAGGTAAGATATAATTACTAGTAGTACTACATACTACTACATGGATTTGACGGAAAGATAAAAATACATACGGATCCATCAACGACATCCCCACGCCCTACTGCGCCGGGTCACCAATCGACGTGTGAGGAGCAGCAGTGTTGGCGGCGAGCTCAACGTGCTTCTGAACAATGCCGTCCAAGGTTGCCTGCGTCCAAGAAGGCCAGCGTCCTACCATCCTCCTCTTGCATGTAGTAGTCCTTGTGGACGATTTGCGCGTAGACATGGGTGATTATGTCGATGGTGTCTTGCTGCGCCAGGCGCTGTGCGGTGAGCGCGACCTCGAGGTGGACATTCTCCGGCGCGACGGCGGGCAGTCGCAGGGCCACCAGTGCATCGAAGAGGTTGTCACCATAGTGGCCGTTGAGGGTGGCGGGCATCGCAGAGCCTGGGCGTGTCGGCTGGAGGCGTACATCAAAGTCGTCCGCGAGCTTCTTGACGACGGTGAACTTGTCGAGGAAACCAACGAGGACCTCGTCGAACAAGGAAACGAAGCTGTCGTCCAAGCGGCCCCTCGCCCTGGCGGCCTCAAGCAATACCTGGAGACGTTCCTTGGTGCCGGGCCGCAGGCCAGCGTCGTGGATCATCTGGCACAGCCGGCTGATGCTCGTGCTCATCGCCTCCATGGGTCTAGCTTAGCTTCTAGTCAACTGATCTTGAGATTCGAGTGATCACTCTTGCCCTTGGTTAGCGTGCGTAGGTGCGTAGGATTTTGTACTACTCCTCAGCCCTCTACTGCACCTACCTTTGGCTGTATGATAGGTGGGCTAGCCACCCCTTGGGCCTACCTTTGGCTGTATGATAGGTGGGCTAGCCACCCCTTGGGCCCACGTGTCATTCATCCAAAGGCATTTGCAGTAAGACAATGAAGCTGCGTCCCCCTCCGTGCCGGTGCTGCGGTGCAGTATAGTCATCTCACCGGACCTCTAGTTGGGGCCAAACGAGAGAAGTTTGATGTTTACTGGTTTATTGGTCCCCTTTGCATTTTGTGCCAAGTTTTGACCTTTGATTTAACTAATAAAATGTTAATGCATGTAACAAAAATGTTGTGCAAGTCACCTTACGAAAACCAAATAATCCCAAAACACTTAGGCACAGTGCATTAACTCCCTCCTTGTTTCTTATTTCGTGACATATCAACCAATGAGAGATGTGGGCCGTGCATGCTTTCAATGACTTGAGACTACCCAACATGACATGCAGTGTTTAGTTCATTGCATATAATCCTATTACTCTAGTTAGCAAAAAGACATTAAGTTCTCTCGCCGATAGGAATAAAACACCATGTATTTATTTACAGAGGGAGTAGTACATTTTTGTTACATGCACTACTAGATATTGCTAGTCAAATACTAAAATCCAGATGGACGTGGTAGTACTCCTAAATCCAGACGGTGGTGCTACTAGTAGTAGTAGTAGTACTACCAATGTAGTAGGAGTACCAGCATTGTACTACCCGTTGGTCAAATTTTTACGTGTTGCTCCTCACAGTGAAGTGACAAGACCCTGCGGCGGAGATGACACCAGAGTATAGGCGTTGTGTTCGGCATACCATAGTCAGCCTCACCGTCTGCAGTCACTATCATCATGGCTGTAGAGCTAGCCTGCTTACAACTAGCCCTGTTCGACATAATTTCCCGTGTGTAGATGCCCGTGCATTGCATGGAGCACCAAGATTGGGGGTGGACGGCGCCGGCAGCGGCCATCGCGACAGATTTTTCCACGGCCTTCTAGATGAGGTGGGGAGGAGATAAGGCTGATTGTGAGAGACAAGGAGTTGTTTGTAAATAGGGAACAAGTGCGGGCATCTTTTTGCAAAGATGGAGAAGCTTGGTTTGTATGCGTCAGATCTAGATCCGACAGCTATTGGTGAAAGATGGGAGACACAACATCATCACCAACTCAGGACCTGTTTGATTTGCAGGATTTTGAAAATGCAGGAATAGGACACGACAATATTACAAGTTTCAAATTGATATTACAAATGTTAGGAGTAATGCTGCACCTACAAAGAGGGAATTACTAGGAAGTTTACGTAAGAACTTTTGTTACTTTAGGTGGATGCACATTATCGTACAAAATAAAATCCACCACCCTGACAAGTCACCAATGGGCAAATAAGTTTTCGAGTCTCTGGCCACTTGATGTTTCAAAAACAAATTCAGCTTCTGCAGATACTTTGTCATTTAGGCTTAGACGCTTGCGGTGATCAGCACGCCATTCATTGTTGCGCCAGAGAACGCCAAACCTCATTACCTTGAGCACACTTGCCTCCAGAACAAAGAACCTGGCCAATTTAATCTTAGATGTGTTGCCTCGGTAGTCGATCAAATCAATTTCTGTAAGATGGAGATCAAGGCATTCGATGAGATTGTTATAGTGCAGCACATTTTTCACTTTCGGGTCTTTTTTATCTGCAAAAGAAGAGAACATATTAGAGAAGCTGGCTGTATAAGATTGTCGTGTCATCAAAAGGTACCAATATCATTCGCTCATACAATAGGGTTGGCTGGCTAGTGATATTTTTTCACTTTCTCTGTCGCTCTCTCTCTCTCTCTCTCTCTCTCTCGCTCTCTCTCTCTCTCTCTCACTCTCTCTCTCTCTCTCTCTCTCTCTCTCTCTCTCTTTCTGTTTCCTCTCATTTAACTAGGAGCACATGAAGAGCTTGGGCATTTGTTGCCTTCCACCATGTGGCCGATGCCAGATTTTGCAAAAGTATGCCACATAATACGCATCGATGTCAAATCAGAAGATTTTGGCACTGCTCTCGCGATGTGAGAGAGTTGGCACCGCTGTGCACACAGACCCACATGTATAAACAAATCAATCAAACCAACTACACCAGCCTCTCACTCTCCCAAACAAGTGTTTTTTATTGCCTCAGTCCTCTCTCTCTCCCACGCAGTGTTTTTTCATTGTGTGAGTTAATTTGGCATCAGAGCAAAGTAGGCGATCCAGATTGGGGCACCAGGTGAGCAATGGAGGGGTATCGATGCTAAATGCATCACAAGTGAATTTTGCACATGTTTTGCCCTACATAGCCCACTTTTGTACTCCCTCTGTCCCAAAATTCTTGTCTTAAATTTGTCTAAATATGGATTATCTAGTTACATTTTAGTGTTAGACACATTCGTATCTAAACAAATGTAAGACAAGAATTTTGGGATGGAGGGAATACTACCACGTATTTAGTATAAAATTTTGACCATAGATTTACCTAAGAAAATGCCAATGCATGTCATTAAAAATTACACCATTTTAAATTATGTTCAAATACGAATCCAACGATATAGTTCTTAGTGACATGCATTAACATTTTGTCAGTTAAGTCGATGGTCAAATTTTGATACTACAAAATTGGAAGAGTAAACCAAGACGGAGGTAGTACTTGCTCTTAGGGTAACCATAGAGTTACTGGAGTAGTCTAAGTTACTTTCCACTATGACTAGCCTAGGCTACTATAGTAGTACATCATAAAAAGATGCAGGTGATCATGTGAGAAAAAAAATACTAAAAACATTTCTTTAGGTGCAGTGCGTAGATGCAGTTTTGAACACTACACTTGTCATCGTAATTTGGGAAAATTACGAAAAAATTGAGCTACGTTGTGATTACCGTTTACTTATAGGAAAGAAGTTTCACCTCAATAAGTAGCTTCTCCGTGCACGGAAAGCATGTCAGGAATCCAACAACTTGATCCAGATTGGGGCCGATAGATTTTAGTGGCAAGATCTTCACTGTGCGCATGGACTGGGTCAAGCTTGTGGGAATCATTTTCTGGAAGACGGTCGTAAATACATCAAGAAGAAATTTAAAAATGTGAATTTCAAGAAGACGGAGAAGAAGATGAGTGCTATACCTGAACGATTACGGATCCAATAAAGAGTTCGGAGAATTTGGCAGACGAGTACACCAACGCTGTCAATTTCGGCGCGTCAATGACCCTGATTTTTGTTGGACCTTCTAGATCCGATACAAGCAATCTCTCAAGGAAAGGCGCATTCTCAATGACCATAACGTGGAGCAGCTGGAGTGATCTCTTCCCAATTGATGTCTTGTTGCGGGGCCAGCAAGACACATAATCCATCGGAGATTCGTTGAGGCGATGTGGAGGCTAATGAACCCGTGGATTTGCTCAAGACGAAGGTACTCGACCGCAGTACAGCTGCGGAGCAGATGCTCCATAGCCTTCTTCGAGATGACAACGTCGAAGAGGTCGAGCTGCTTGAGTTGAGGGAGAAGAAGGGCGGGCACGGCATTAATCTGGGGAAGATAGCAGGAGCTGAAGCTGGCGCAGCACAGCGTTGGTGTGAGGCGGAGCGCGGAGGGCGGCAGAGAGCAACATCGTCCAGCTTCAAAGCTGAGCTCCTCGAGCTGATCTAGGGCGGGGGATAAGAACCACTCGTCGAACTTGGGTTGGGCCTTGCAGTTGGTACTGAACATGCGGATGTCAAGGCGTCTGGCTGGCCTAGGGTGCAATGAAAGGATATTGGAGACTGCAGCCATGCGTTTGCACTCCCCGTCGCAGAGGCAGCTGTCGACGGTGAGGTTGAGGGGGGCGCAGCGCCAGAAGGGGCGCCACCGCCGGGAGAGCAGGGCAGTCCCTATGGCAGATTTGGTGGGGAGGAGGCCGATGATGATGAGCAGCATGTCATCGGGGAGGCTCCTGATGAAGTCCAGGCTCGCTGGATGCGGTTTTGGCTCGAGCCGCTTCCGCTTGTTGGCTGCCTTGCCATCCATCTCAACCAGCGGCGATGCCGGTGTACACATGTGCTGGTGTGTGTTGTGTGCTGGTTGTGCGTGAGTGCGTCCTTCTGTGCATGCCGCTGCGCAGTGGTGAATTTTGCACGAGTGCGTCCTTCACGCGCAAGAAGTGTGTCCTCAATGTGCCCTCAATTTACTAGCGAGCGGGGTGCTACCCCGAGTGGTTTCAACTTTGTTTACTTCACCGCGTGTCAGATGGGCCTCTTGTTTACTTATTTTCACCCACTGCCACATGGGCCAGCACACAAAGATACAGAACACGAGCTGACAAGGCAGCATGTGGATTGGTTGACCGGTCAACTAAACAATATATGGAGCTATACGCTGACACTGTGAGCGTATAATCCGTCGGTATAGAGAGTTCGAGTGAGAGGGGAGGCCCATGAGAGATAGCAGAGAGAGAGAGAGAAAGTGCTACTCCCTCCGTTCAATAATGTAGTTCCAACATTTTTTTTAAAGTCAAACTTTTGAAACTTTGGCCAAGTTTATAAAGAAATTACTTATATCTACAATACCAAAGATAAATGATAGTATGAAGTAAGTACATGTTGTGATGAATCTAATGATCGTTCCAGATGTAAATGTTTTTCTCCACATATACCTGGTCAAACTTTTCTGAGGTTTGTCTTTTCAAAACATCCACATGCTTATGGACGTGACAGAGTCCCTAACTAGAGAGAGAGAGAGAGAGAGAGAGAGAGAAAGAGAGAGAAAGAGTGAGTGAAAAAAGTGTGTGTGCGTGTGTGAAAGATACATGGACAACACACAATAAAAGTAGAGAAAAAGTGTGCATGTCTTATGCAAACATATCACACATGCATCTTCGACAACGGAGGCAAGGTGAGGAGATAGTTGTGGTTGTTTGGAACCGAGAGAGCAAGACCCCTAGCACGTGGCCAAGAGGGGTCTGACAAACAAGGGTGAGAGGTCGAGAGAGACGTACGGAGAAAATGCAGACATGGGGAGGAGAGAGTGTATGTTTGTCATAGAGAGATCCCCTGGAGATCGTGATGGGACTACATGGGTGGGAGATCGAGTGACAAGGTGTGTGCGTGATAGAAGATGCCCCGAGAGTTATCGAGATAGACGTATGGATGGAAGGAGACAATACGTGTGTTCCTGATGGCTAGTAAGAGATAATCATACTTAGGAGGGGGGAGTGCTTGCGCCTATGATGGAGTGAGGGATTATGGTACTTGGGGGGGTGTCACATGGAGAGAGAACAAGGGCAGAGAGTGTTGGATGTGTCTATATGTATAGCGCGAGCGAGACATGTGTATGTTTGAACTAGGGAGATATAAGGTCAGTTTGGCTTGCGTCCTGAGCATCTTTTGCCTGGCCTGGGGTTGTGGATGGATTTCATGCACGCTTGTTTGGTTGCTACCCTGTGAAAAAGAAAGCCCGCCTGGCCTGGGTTCCCTTGCACTTTAATTAGCCTGGCTGGACTCGAGACACTGCAAGTAGCCTGGCCCAGGCGACCGATTTCGAACGCCTGGCCGTGCCTGGTCGTGCGGCCACGAGGCTAACAGCAACATGGATGGATATTAGCATTAAATAATTGCTGCATGGATTGATTGATGGGACGTTGATGCTTTGCCTGGCCCAGGCATGAAGCAAACGCTTCAGCATCACACAAGCCTGGCCAGGCAGAAATATTTTATATCTCACGTCCACACCAGGCAATACTGGCCATCAAGGCATGATGGTCAGGTCACGAACCAAACTGACCAATAAAGTTTGAGAGAGATTGAGGAGCCCCGATAAGGCTGAGTGGTGCGTCAGATAGCTGAGAGGGGGAAAGAGATATACCATCGCACGATAATGCAGTGCATGTAAAAATTTTAGAAGTCAAACTTTGGAAACTTTGATCAGGTTTACGCAAATGTTATTTATATCTACAATACCAAAGATACATCATACAAAACTACATCTCATGGTGAATCTAATGGTATATGCTTGCCGTAATAGATGTAATTTTTTTCTCTGCGTACATGGTCAAACTTTGTGATGTTTGACTTTTCAATAAATCTATATGCTATGAACCGAGGATAGTGCCTAAGTCGAGACAGATCAAGTGTGTGTGAAGGAGAATGAGTAAGTGTGCAAAAATAGTATGTGTGTGAAAGATAAAGTGACAACAAACGATAAATTAGAGAGAGTGTGTGTTTTTTCGTTTCTTATGCGAACATATCGCGCATGCATCTCCGAGATAGAAAAGCGAGGCGAGGAGATACACGAAGATAGCTAGTGTGTGATTGTTTGCAACGGAGAGAGACACCCCTGTAGAACATGTCCAATAGAGGTCTGGCCAACAAGGAACAAAGGTCAAGAGGGACACATGGAGGACATGGACGCATGGGGAGGGAGAGAGGGTGTGTTTGTGATAGAGAGATCCCCTCGAGATCGTGAGGGGACTATATGGGTGGGAGATCGAGGGAGGTGCGTGCGCGATAGAAAGATGCCCCGAGAGAAATCAAGATAGACCATGCATATGTTTGTGATGGAGACTAAGATTAGCTAGTCATATACATATAGGGGATACTGCGTGTGCCTACAATTGAGTGAGAGACCACCATACTTGGCTAGCTAGGCATGAGATTGTGTGTGTGTGCGTGTGAGATGGAGAGAGAACTAGAGAGAGAGATAGAGTTCTAGATGGGCCTATAGAGTGTGAGTGAGATATGCATGTGTATGTGTGACCCACGTGGATGGAGAGTTTGAGAGAGGGGGGAAGAGCTCCGAGACGACAGAGTGGTGCCTGAGAGAGTTACGGGCAAAGAGCCAAGTAATTTGTGTGCGTACGATGAGTGCACCCAATATATCTTGCTTGGACTAGCTAGAGTATCATACATAGTGTGCGAGAGAGACCTATAGACGGTGTATATATGCATGCGAACTAGAAAGACCCCCCCCCCACACACACACACAAAGAGAGAGAG
>NC_041387.1:582991876-582992931 GCF_002162155.2 Triticum dicoccoides
AGAGAGAGAGAGAGATGGAGAGAAAGGGAGAGGGACCAACATGGTTTTTGTGTCGTATGCGTGCGACAGAATTGAAGATTGTCGGCGAGAGAGAGAGAGAACAGGAGTTCGGGAGAGGGGGAGGTCGTGTCTTATGCATCAAAGATTGATATAAACCATGTTTCGATATAAACTTGCATTCAAATATTTAAATTAGAGAACATGTTGTCTGCAATCCACACATGAACGGATATATGCGTTCATTAATTTGACTTTCAACATGTTCATGGAGTACTATAATACTGTACAACATGCTACTCGATTGAGGTGTTTAATTTTGGATTTAGTTCACTATTTTGACCTAATGAAGGAGCTATTTCATTGAATTGAGATATTTCATTTTGGGTTTGATTTGCATTTTTGAGTGGGTCAACTATTTGTCATATAGTAAATCGCTAGCAACGAGCATGTAAAAACACATTACTCCCGAGCATCATCTCTCCATCTAAAAAAGAAGTGGCAAGCTAATATTTCAAAATTTGATTCGAATGGACTTGGTAAGGTAGACGTGGATGCTCGTTCTCCCAAAATCTGAATGAACCGTTAAGCATCCTCTCTGCTCGGAGGAATTCGCCCGAGCAAATAAATGGGAGACGCGAAATTACCGTCCTATGTGGGACACGCATCAATTGGCCCGTTGTACATCGAGGGTAGGTTCGTAACTTCATCCAAGCATGCCTTCTCCTCGGCCGAAATGACATGTGCTGAATAATTCATAAACCATGGTCGGCAAAACACGCTCTCCTCGCCCGAAATAGCTCGCGCCCACTATTTCAAAACACTCTCTCCTCGCCCGAAATCGCTCGCGCCCACTATAGTTCAAAACACGCCCTCCTCGCCCGAAATCGCTCCCGCCCACTATTTGGGGAGAAGCAAAGTTACACCACTATCCCCGACCCTCAGTACACAGACCCAAGCCGAGAAGCCTAAAGGCAAGGGTAGAACTGTAACTCCCCCTCACATTTCAGACAAATGCGTCCATAAGACATGGTTCCACTCCCCTCCCAATTCCTCCC
>NC_041387.1:582993034-583027904 GCF_002162155.2 Triticum dicoccoides
CAAATCACCTTCTCCCCGGGAATCTCCCTTCTCCCGAGCCGCGAAACCTTAGCCCCACCTCCATGGCACCCCCACCGCACCAATTTCACAGCCGCCCTCCTCCCTAATGCCGGAGAAGCTCTCCATTTGCCGTCGTGCACTGGGCCGTGTGCCTCTTACTCCGTGCTGCTGGTGCTGCCTCGATGACGGCGGCGTGAACCATATCGGAGCCGATTCACCCCCGCCATTGTTCACAGTGCTGGAGCGGCTCCAACTTCAGATCCGTCCAGAGTCCTGGCGCTGCTTCCCCGTAGCTGTCGACCGTCGTGACATCGTTGTTACCCTGCCGCCGGTCGCCACCATAACCACGCCGGCCTCACCGACTCGGTAGCTGGACCTGCCTACTTCACCATGCCGCCATATAGGTTGCACCCTCATCTCAAATCACTTTATTTAGGCGTCGGTTGTCTGAATTTTTATTCTGGGCCAATCGATTCCCAATGGGAAGCAGCACCCCTCGAGGTGGCGGAGCTCCTAGGCTGCAGGTTGGCTGGTGTCTAACATAAGGGTGCGGGGCCGCAAGTTCGCCGCGGAAGCAACACTTAGATGGCTATCTTTTAGAGTTGTGTGGGTTGAAGGTACTGCCACCGCCGGATCTGGATAACGGGGAGTCTTTGTGGATTGGCCCGGGGGCGGCGCAACCACGGCAGTGCGGTGGGGCAGGGAGCGAGGTTTTGGCCGGGGCCACGGACGGCGGAGGCAGGCTGATCTGCTGTTGGTCGCTGGCTCTCCGGGGAAGATTTCGAACAGTGTCATCCGAAAGGCACAAGACGGCCATCAAGCCATCCGACATAGATCGAACAATACCAAAATAAAATAAAATCGTGTGACCCCAATTTAGTCTTCGGTCAACAGACGTGTGACCACTCTTGTACCTTGCTGTTGATCTCTTAGTGTATTTCTTCAGATCAAAGAGATGTATCGTTCTTAACATTATGCGTTATCTGCATCTTCAGACACACCGTCTTCTGACTCACCACAGCTGCTCAAACAAGGGAAGCATACACCAGAAGGGAGCTATAGTCCCCACTCAATAGTTCCCTGCATCGAATGCGCATGCCCGACATGGACAGCCACAACAACTGCTGGGCCATCGACAAGTCAGCCCATGATTCTCACTCTTATGGATGGCAGCCAGATAGATTGTACCCTCATCTTACTTGTGTGCAACATTTATGGCTTTGTTATTCATCTAAGCATGGAAAATAGATCATCACATTTCACTGTATATTCATGCTGATCTCTTACCGGTCTTGTTCAGTAGTTAACGTTGTTCCATAGTTTAGCTAAGATACTTGTTCTTTAGGTAACGTTGTTCCATAGTTATCATCCATCAGCCAATGCTATCCCACAGGCTGGTGATTATAGTATTATACCACTTCTAGTATTACCTATGTTGTTCTTTAATACTTTTGTGTGCCATCTAGTTAATCTCGAGTACAAACGATACATATTCTGTAGCTTTCATCTGTGTTCTCCCTTTAGTTTATGAGACCTGTTGCTTCTAGTTAACCCTAGTCCTACTATTTATGTCGTCTCCTACAGGCACTCATTACATAAATCTAACTACTAGTTGTCTTCCATGCATGTCAGATATAATTGCACACACTGATATATCCACAAGAACCTCATGGAGCAATGTAAAGTCCAATAAACTTGATGTCAATGATACCCAATATGATGGAACATGTAAAGGCAGTTCTTCAGAAGACATGCAGAAAGATGATGAATCCTCTTCACCCCACAAGGTCCTTGCTCTAACTTGGCCTGTGATATGGGTACAACATGCATATAATGTCCTGGAGTGTATCTACTCTGTTGCAATGCCATGTGCTTAGCATGCTGATCATGCATGTAAATATGTCATGCCTTCCTATTTTTCAGTACCTATTCCATTCATGATAACATGTTTTCAAATTCAAGTATTGTCATTCTACTGTATCGCAATGCCATCTGCTTAATTTGGACATCATGCTTCTCAATATCTTATGCATTGTTATTCATCAGTATGTACTTCATCTGTCTACCATACCATGTTTTTTACATTGAAGTGCTGTTCTACTGCTCTGTTGCAATGCCATCTTAGTTTCCCAATCACACATGTGTATGGTGCCTTAGTTATTTCTATGCGTATTCTCCTAGCATACAGTTTTACATTCAACTAGTGTTTTTTTGCTATGTTGTCCTGTCGTATCCCTAGCTCTTACACCATACTCCCTCCGTCCGGATTACATGTTGCCGAAATGGATAAAAAAGATGTATCTAGAACTGAAATACGCCTAGACCCATCCATTTTTTCTGGATGGAGGGAATACATGTCAATATGTCATGCCTTTCTATTCTTCAGTACCTATTCCATCTCTCTGCTGTAGCATGTTTTATAATTAAAGCACCATTCTTCTATACAAGGTATACAAGGGGAAGACGACTATGTTAGAATCTGAAGGGTTACAAACAAGGCCTTTGCAAAAGATCCAAACGCCAGGAGATAATAAACCAACTCTAGTTTTTATAGATACTACTCCAGCACAGAGAAACCCAACTCCTACTGATAATAAGCAGATTCCAGTGGCCAAAGAACTAGTCCGCTCCAGTCTAGCAAAAATATGTCAACTCCATTCTAAGAAGTGTGTTCGTATCCTTGCATCATGAAGTTTTAGAGCATGCTGATCATATTTTCTACATGTTTCTTACCCATCTCTCTTTTAGAAAATAAGCTTAACAGATAGAAGAATTTCTGCAATGGTATCGTTTATGAGGAAAGATTCTTGCAGGAATTCTCTGTGCTCCAATGTAGATGTAAGTACTTGATGTATATCACTATTTTTACATCAGCATGTATTTTGTTAATCGGCGTGAATCCAACCGTTATCTGATCTAAATTTAGTTGTAGCAAAATGTATGATTAAAGGCCACAATGTTGATTTTTGTAAGGAAAACTGCCTGGTAGTTTTGCATCCTGAGCTGCATGAGTGTACTATCTCATATCGGTGGGTTTGAAAACTTTGGTTTTGCAGTGGGTTTTTAGTGTTTTTAATGTGTTGTCATGTCGTATCCCTAGCTCTTACATCATACTCCCTCTGTCCGGATTACATGTCGCAGAAATGGATAAAACTGGATGTATCTAGAACTGAAATACGCCTAGACCCATCCATTTATTTCCGAATGGAGGGAATACATGCCAATATGTCATGCCTTTCTATTCTTTAGTACCTATTCCATCTCTGCTGTAGCATGTTTTATAACTGAATCACCATTCTTCTATATAAGGCATGCAAGGGGAAGACGGCTATGTTAGAATCTGAAGGGTTACAAGCCAGGTCTTTGCAAAAGATCCAAACGCCAGGAGATAATAAACTAACTCCATTTTTCATAGATATTGCTCCAGCACAGAGAAATCCAACTCCCCCTGATAATAAGCAGATTCCAGTGGCCAAAAAACTAGTCCACTCTAGTCCAGCAAAAGAATGTCAACTCCATTTTTCATAGATACTGCTCCAGCACAGAGAAACCCAACTCCCCCTGATAATAAGCAGATTCCAGTGGCCAAAAAACTAGTCCACTCTAGTCCAGCAAAAGAATGTCAACTCCATTCTAAGAAGCATGTGCGTATCCTCGCATCATGAAATTTTATAGCATTCTGATCATATTTTCTACATGTTTCTTACCCATCTCTCTTTTAGAAAATAAGGTTAAGCGATAGAAGACTTCCTCCATTGGGATCATATTCGAGGAAAATATCTTGCGGGAATTCTCTATGCTCCAATGCTGATGTAAGTACCTGTTGTATATCACTATATTTTTACATCAGCATGCATTTTGTTAATCTGCTTGAATCTAACCTTTATCTGATCTAAAATTAGTTGTAGCAAAATGTTAAAGGAGCCAATGTTGATTTTTGTAAGGAAAACTGCCTGGTAGTTTTGCATACTGAGCTGCATGAGTGTAATATCTTGTATCACGCACATTACTGAATTGTAGTGCTTCTCTGGTTGCCCATTCATTCATTGTGTCAATGTTGCTTTCGTATTACCTTACCTGGCTGATGATAGCTGTGCCATATTGTGTTAATTTGGTGTAGGCTAGTTTCCCAAACGTTTGTTGTGTCAATGTTGCTTTCCTATTATCTGACTTGGCCAATGATAGCAATGCTAGTGTGTTAATTTTGTGCAGGCTGCTGAAGATAAGAAGACAAACTCTGAAAATAGCAAGACAACCCCATTGTTTATTTCCAGTAAATCTAGGTCAGGTAATATGGCAATAACTCATGATTAACCTGTTTGGTTCCCGTCTTAATTTATGTTATGATGCAGTGGTCGAGACACTCTCCACTATCAATAATACAAGCCTGCCAAAATCGCCATCTGAATATGTTCAGTATCCTCTAT
Organism: Triticum dicoccoides; assembly: GCF_002162155.2. Taxonomy (NCBI): domain Eukaryota; kingdom Viridiplantae; phylum Streptophyta; class Magnoliopsida; order Poales; family Poaceae; genus Triticum; species Triticum dicoccoides. Next base: position 582,997,462 of record NC_041387.1, read on the forward strand.
CTCGAATGCAACGGAATAAATGTATGTTTGTGAACCAATTAATGGCTGAAGCAATGATGGAAATGGTGGATGAATCAGAGGTGCAGAGTCGTGCGACACAATAACTGATCAATGTTTTCAGAGACAATGTAGCAAAGCAGCAAGAACTTGCCCACATGCTTTGCAGATTGTGACGTTGTAGATGGTTAGGTTCTGCTCATTTATTTGCAATGTCATCAATCTTTGATTGCCTAGTGGATGTAATTTCATGTAATATATGCTGGATGTGCAACGTTATTCCCTGTATGTCGTACCTTTGCTTGATTGGTTTTGGTCCTATGCATAATTGCTCGTCATAATGGGGTCAAATTATCTAATTTGGCCTAAATACATGTACGAACTTTAGTGGGCCCATTAAGTTAATGGGCCGTTACTAGGCCGAAAGTTAATGGTCGGCCTGCCTCTTACCTCTCGGGTCATTAACAGGCCGACATCGAAGCAGGCAACAGGTGGGCCCAATTTATTTCACGGGCTGTTAATAGGCATTTACTTAGTTTGGGCTACATATAGCCCAAGTGTACTATAGGCCTTTAGCAGGCCGAATGAGACAGCGGGCTTGTACTGGACCATGAAGAGCATGGGCGCTAAGAGGCCGAAAGTCAGGTCGTATTGTAAATGGCCCAACTGTGTTGTGGGCCTTTAGCAGGCCGAAAGAGAAACCGGGCTGGTATTGGACCATGAAGGGCATGGGCAGTTAAAAGGCCAAAACTAAGGTCCGACTACAAATGGCCCAACTCATTTATGGTCCGTTAACAGGCCGAAAGGCACACACGGCCGGGAATTGGCCCAACACTTAAATGGGTTGCTAAAAGGCCAAAACTCAGGTCCGACAATAAATGGCCCAACTGATTTATGGGCCGTCAACAGGCTGAAAGTGACACCGGGCCGGAAATTGGCCCAACACTTAAATGGGTCGCTAAAAGGCCAAAACTCAGGTCCGACTACAAATTGCCCATCAGATTTATGGGCCATCAACAGACTGAAAGACACACCGGGCCGGAAATTAGCCCAACATTTAAATGGGTCGCTAAATGGCCGAAAGATGTACATCCTGAAAATTGGCCCATCCATTGAATGGGCCGTTAACAGGCCGAAATCTCATCGGGCCAATATTGAGCCCAAATATATAGCGGGCTGTTAACGGGTTCAAACTGATGATGGGCCGCAATGATGTCAAATCTTTAACGGGCCGTTGATGGGCCGAATTGGAACATCTCATATGGGCCGTGAGCTTAAATGGACCTGACACAAGTAGGCCTTATATGGGCCGGCCTGCTAATTTTTATTGGGCCGACCTTTTTCACCGGAATGAGCCACTGTTGGGCCGTGCCACGTGTTGACCTATCATAGGCGCCTCATGTCCAATGAGTGGATGACATCTGTCCCAACGGTGAGGCAACACGTGTTTCCTGCGGCCAATGATGATTTTACACACGGAAAATCCCCATTGGTCCGGGCTGTTAACGGGTTATCGGATCCAAAACCAGACCCGATAGCTTAACGGCGTTCCGTTACGGTGGATGCCATGTGTCGGTCACCCTTGATGAAAGCACTTCTGTGACGCGCGATTTATCGTCATGGAAGTGGACACTTCCGTGATGATAATTTTGGTAATGTCATGGAACACTTCTATGATAGCACAAGTATGACTATCTTGATTCTGTCATAAAATCGTCATGGATGTACATGCATGACCGAAAACGTGACCTACTGTGACAAACACATATCATCACGGAAGTGTATTTTTTTGTAGTGAGTTAAGAACATCCTGAAATACCTAAAAAGGACTGAGGATATGTTTCTCGTTTATGGAGGTGACAAAGAGCTAGTCGTTAATGGTTACGTCGATGCAAGCTTTGACACTGATCTGGACGATTCTAAATTGCAAACCGGATACGTGTTTATATTGAATGGTGGAGCTGTCAGTTGGTGCAGTTCTAAACAAAGTGTCATGGCAGGATCTACGTGTGAAGCGAAGTACATAGCTTCTTCAGAAGCAGCAAATGAAGGAGTCTGGATGAAGGAGTTCATATCCGATCTAGGTATCATACCTAGTGCACCAGGTCCAATGAAAATCTTTTGTGACAATACTGGTGCAATTGCCTTGGCAAAGGAATCCAGATTTCACAAGAGAACCAAGCACATCAAAAGACGCTTCAATTCCATCCGGGATCAAGTCCAGGTGGGAGACATAGAGATTTGCAAGATACATACGGATCTGAATGTTGCAGACCCGTTAACTAAGCCTCTTCCACGAGCAAAACATGATCAACACCAAGACTCCATGGGTGTTAGAATCATTACTGTGTAATCTAGATTATTGACTCTAGTGCAAGTGGGAGACTGAAGGAAATATGCCCTAGAGGCAATAATAAAGTTATTATTTATTTCCTTATATCATGATAAATGTTTATTATTCATGCTAGATTTGTATTAACCAGAAAAATAATACATGTGTGAATACATAAACAAACATAGTGTCACTAGTATGCCTCTACTTGACTAGCTCGTTAAATCAAAGATGGTTAAGTTTCCTAACCATACACATGAGTTTTCATTTGATTAACGGGATCACATCATTAGGAGAATGATGTGATTGACTTGACCCATTCCGTTAGCTTAGCACTTGATCGTTTAGTATGTTGCTATTGCTTTCTTCATGACTTATACATGTTCCTATGACTATGAGATTATGCAACTCCGTTTACCGGAGGAACACTTTGTGTGCTACCAAATGTCACAACGTAACTGGGTGATTATAAAGGTGCTCTACAGGTGTCTCTGAAGGTACTTGTTGAGTTGGTGTATTTTGAGATTAGGATTTGTCACTCCGATTGTCGGAGAGGTATCTCTGGGCCCTCTCGATAATGCACATCACTATAAGCCTTGCAAGCAATGTGACTAATGAGTTAGTTGCGGGATGATGCATTACATAACGAGTAAAGAAACTTGCCGGTAACAAGATTGAACTAGGTATTGAGATACCGACGATCGAATCTCGGGCAAGTAACATACCGATGACAAAGGTAACAACGTATGTTGTTATGCGGTTCGACCAGTAAAGATCTTCATAGAATATGTAGGAGACAATATGGGCATCCAGGTTCCGCTATTGGTTATTGACCAGAGAGGTGTCTCGGTCATGTCTACATAGTTCTCGAACCCATAGGGTCTGCACGCTTAACATTCATTGACAATATAGTATTATATGAGTTATGTATGTTGGTGACCGAATGTTGTTCGGAGTCCCGGATATGATCACGGACATGACGAGGAACTCCGGAATGGTCCGAAGATAAAGTTTGATATATGGGATAATAGTGTTTGGTCTCCGGAAGGGTTCCGGATATCACTGGAAGGGGTTCCGGATGTTTCCCGAAATGTTTGGGTAAAAGAACACTTCATTTGGGCCAAAGGGGAAAGCCCACAAGGTTTTTGGAAAGCGCAAAAGGAAGTTTTGCGGAGTCCAGGGGCCATACGCCAGGGTCCCTGGCATATGGGTCCAAACGCCGGAAACCCTGGCGTCTGGCCCTGGAGTCCGAGAAGGACTCTTGCCTTTCGGGTAAAACCGACTTTGTGGAGGCTTTTACTCCAAGTTTCGACCCCAAGGCTCAACATATAAATAGAGGGGCAAGGCTTGCACCAAAGACACATCAAGAAACACCAAGCCATGTGCCGGCAACCCCATCCCCTCTAGTTTATCCTCCATCATAGTTTCCGTAGTGCTTAGGCGAAGCCCTGCGGAGATTGTTCTTCACCAACACCATCACCACGCCGTCGTGCTACCTGAACTCATCTACTACTTCACCCGTCTTGCTGGATCAAGAAGGCAAGGACATCGAGCTGAACGTGTGTTGAACGCGGAGGTGCTGTACATTCGGTACTTGATCGGGCGGATCATGAAGGTGTACGACTACATCAACCACGTTGATAAACGCTTCCGCTTAGCGATCTTCAAGGGTATGAAGATACACTCCCCCTCTCATTGCTTTGCATCACCATGATCTTGCGTGTGCGTAGGAATTTTTTTGAAATTACCATGTTCGCCAACACCCATGTCCAATGTCCATCCCTACTTTCGAGTTGTGGTCAAATCTAATTCCGTCTAGTAGTTTTGTTGAATTGATGTGCTTGAGCAGGATCAGCTTCGGTCCTGGTGATGACGTGGATTAGCTTCTGGCGTATGTTTCGCACGTGAAGGTAGCATCTAGCGGATCGATGAATAATCCACGGACACGAATCTTCTCGGGACTCAAAACCTGATTGCATTGAGAAGCCCTGGAACTCGGTGGATTGATATAGATCAAGATGATGACGATCATGGTGTCGTGCCAGTAACGATAGAGATCATGATAGTACTTTGGAGATGGAGATCACAAGCACAAGATGATGATGGCCATATCATATCACTTATATTGATTGCATGTGATGTTTATCTTTTATACATCTTATTTTGCTTAGTTTGACGGTAGCATTTTAAGATGATCTCTCACTAAATTATCAAGAAGTGTTCTCCCTGAGTATGCACCATTGCGAAAGTTCTTCGTGCTGAGACACCACGTGATGATCTGGTGTGATAGGCTCTATGTTCAAATACAACGGGTGCAAAACAGTTGCACACGCGGAATACTCAGGTTAAACTTGACGAGCCTAGCATATAACAGATATGGCCTCGGAACACGGAGACCGAAAGGTCGAGCATGAATCATATAGTAGATATGATCAACATATTGATGTTCACTGTTGAAACTACTCCATCTCACGTGACGATCGGACATGGTGTAGTTGATATGGATCACGTAATCACTTAGAGGATTAGAGGGATGTCTATCTAAGTGGGAGTTCTTAAGTAATATGATTAATTGAACTTAAATTTATCATGAACTTAGTCATGGTAGTATTTTGCAAATTATGTTGTAGATCAATAGCTTGCATTGTTGCTTTCATATGTTTATTTTGATATGTTCCTAGAGAAAATTGTGTTGAAAGATGTTGGTAGCAATGATGCGGATTGGATCCGTGATCTGAGGTTTATCCTCATTGCTGCACAGAAGAATTATGTCCTTAATGCACCACTAGGTGACAGACCTATTGCAAGAGCAGATGCAGATGTTATGAACGTTTGGCTAGCTCAATATGATGACTACTTGATAGTTTAGTGCACCATGCTTAACGGCTTAGAATCGGGACTTCAAAGATGTTTTGAACGTCATGGACCATATGAGATGTTCCAGGAGTTGAAGTTAATATTTCAAGCAAATACCCGAGTTGACAGATATGAAGTCCCCAACAAGTTCTATGGCTAAAAGATTATTGACTCTAGTGCAAGTGGGAAACTGAAGGAAATATGCCCTAGAGGCAATAATAAAGTTATTATTTATTTCCTTATATCATGATAAATTTTTATTATTCATGCTAGAATTGTATTAACCGGAAACATAATACATATGTGAATACATAGACAAACATAGTGTCACTAGTATGCCTCTACTTGACTAGCTCGTTTATCAAAGATGGTTATGTTTCCTAACCATGGACAAAAGAGTTGTCATTTGATTAATAGGATCACATCATTAGGAGAATGATGTGATTGATTTGACCCATTCCGTTAGCTTAGCACTTGATCGTTTAGTATGTTGCTGTTGCTTTCTTCATGACTTATACATGTTCCTGTAACTATGAGATTATGCAACTCCCGTTTACCGGAGGAACACTTTGGGTGCTACCAAATGTCACAATGTAACTGGGTGATTATAAAGGAGTACTACAGGTGTCTCCAAAGGTACATGTTGGGTTGGCGTATTTCGAGATTACGTTTTGTCACTCCGATTGTCGGAGAGGTATCCCTGGGCCCTCTCGGTAATGCACATCACTATAAGCCTTGCAAGCAATGTAGCTAATGAGTTAGTTACGGAATGATGCATTACGTAACGAGTAAAGAGACTTGCCAGTAACGAGATTGAACTAGGTATTGGATACCGACGATCGAATCTCAGGCAAGTAACATACCGATGACAAAGGGAACAACGTATGTTGTTATGCGGTTTGACCGATAAAGATCTTCGTAGAATATGTAGGAACCAATATGGACATCCGGGTTCTGCTATTGGTTATTGACCGAGAATAGTTCTAGGTCATGTCTACATAGTTCTCGAACCCGTAGGGTCCACACGCTTAACGTTACGATGAGAGTTATATTATGAGTTTATGAGTTTTGATGTACCGAAGAAGTTCGGAGTCCCAGATGAGATCGGGGACATGACGAGGAGTCTCGAAATGGTTGGGACGTAACGATCGATATATTGGACGACTATATTCGGAGTTCAGAAAGGTTCCGAGTGATTCGGGTATTTTTCGGAGTACCGGAGAGTTACGGGAATTCGCCGGGGAGTATATGGGCCTTATTGGGCCATACGGGAATAGAGCAGAGAGGCCAAAAGGAAGGAGGCCTGCGCCCCCCCTCTGGTCCGAATTGGACAAGGGGCGCAGCCCCCCTTTCCTTCTTCCTCTCCCCCTCTTTCCCCCTCTCCTACTCCAACAAGGGAGGTGGAATCCTACTAGGGCTAGGGAGTCCTAGTAGGACTCCACACTTGGCGCGCCCCCTCCTAGGGCCGGCCTCCTCCCCCCTTGCTCCTTTATATATGGGGGCAAGGGGGCACCCCATGACACACAAGTTGATCTACGGATCGTTCCTTAGCCGTGTGCGGTGCCCCCCTCCACCATATTCCACCTCGGTCATATCGTCGCGGAGTTTAGGTGAAGCCCTGCGCTGGAAGAACATCATCATCGTCACCATGCCGTCGTGCTGACGGAACTCATCCCTGACGCTTTGCTGGATTGGAGCCCGGGGAACGTCATCGAGCTGAACGTGTGCTGAACACGGAGGTGCCGTACGTTCGGTACTTGGATCGGTCGGATCATGAACACGTACGACTACATCAACCGCGTTGTCATAACGCTTCCGCTTACGGTCTACGAGGGTACGTGGACAACACTCGCCCCTCTCATTGCTATACCATCACCATGATCTTGCGTGTGCGTAGGAATTTTTTTGAAATTACTATGTTCCCCAACACTAAAACCTTCGGGGAACACAAAATATCGGGAGTTTCGCCGCCGCAAGCCTCTGTAGCCACCAAAAACCAATCGGGACCCTGTTCCAGCACCCTGTCGGAGGGGCGATCCCTCAGCAGCGGCCATCTTCATCATCCCGGGGATCTCCATGACAAGGAGGGAGTAGTTCACCCTCGGAGCTGAGGGTATATACCAGTAGCTATGTGTTTGATCTCTCTCTCTCGTGTTCTTGATTCGACACGATCCTTATGTATCGCGAGCTTTTATACTATAGTTGGATCTTATGATGTTTCTCCCCCTCTACTCTCCTGTAATGGATTGAGTTTTCCCTTTGAAGTTATCTTATTGGATTGAGTCTTTAAGGATTTGAGAACACTTGATGTATGTCTTGCCGTGCTTATCTGTGGTGACAATGGGATATTCACGTGATACACTTAATGTATGTTTTGGTGATCAACTTGCGGGTTCAGTGACCTTGTGAACTTATGCACATGGGTTGGCACACGTTTTCGGCTTGACTCTCTTGTAGAAACTTTGGGGCACTCCTTGAAGTACTTTGTGTTGGTTGAATAGATGAATCTGAGATTGTGTGATGCATATCGTATAATCATGCCCACGGATACTTGAGGTGACAATGGAGTATCTAGGTGACATTAGGGTTTTGGTTGATTTGTGTCTTAAGGTGTTATTATAGTATGAACTCTATGATAGATTGAACGGAAAGAATAGCTTCATGTTATTTTACTACGGACTCTTGAATAGATAGCTCAAAAAGGATAACTTTGATGTGGTTTCGTACCCTACCATAATCTCTTTATTTCTTCTCCGCTATTAGTGGCTTTGGAGTGACTCTTTGTTGCATGTTGAGGGATATTTATATGATCCAATTATGTTATTATTGTTGAGAGAACTTGCACTAGTGAAAGTATGAACCCTAGGCCTTATTTCCTATCATTGCAATACCGTTTACGCTCACTTTTACCACTTGTTACCTTGCTGTTTTTATTATTTCAGATTACAAAAACCTATATCTACTATCTATTTTGCACTTGTATCACCATCTCTTCGCCGAACTAGTGCACCTATACAATTTGCCATCGTATTGGGTGTGTTGGGGACACAAGAGACTCTGTTATTTGGTTGCAGGGTTGTTTGAGAGAGACCATCTTCATCCTACGCCTCCTACGGATTGATAAACCTTAGGTCATCCACTTGAGGGAAATTTGCTACTGTCCTACAAACCTCTGCACTTGGAGGCCCAACAACGTCTACAAGAAGAAGGTTGTGTAGTAGACATCAAGCTCTTTTCTGGCACCGTTACCGGGGAGGTGAGTGCTTGAAGTTATATCTTTAGATCTTGCAATCGAATCTTTTAGTTTCTTGTTTTATCACTAGTTTAGTTTACAAAAGAAAACTACAAAAAAATGGAATTGAGTTTGTCTCATACGCTTCATCTTTTTAATATCTTTCATGGGAATGATGGTAAGGAAAATTATGCTCAAGTGCTAGAAGAAGAAGTCTATAAAATGTTTGGCACTAAATCTTTGAATGAGGAGGATGATTGAAATGTTGTTAGTATGAATTCTTTGAATACGCATGATGCTAATGATATGCAAAGCCACAAGCTTGGGGATGCTATGTTTGATGAATATGATATTTTTTGTCCCCCAGGTTTCGATGAGAATATTTATTATGATAAAAGCATGACTCCTATTTATGATGATTATATTGATGAAAGTGGATTTGGAGAGGTCATGACTTTATTTAGTGATGAATCCACTATTTCAGAAGAGGTTCCGATTGATTATGAGAACTAAGTTGCTATCTATGATGATTATTGTGATCACTTGTTTCCTATTAAGAATAATGATAACCATGAAACTTGTCATCATGATTTTAGTTTTCAATTGGATTAGGCCTCACATGATAATTATTTTGTTGAGTTTGCTCCCACTACTATTCATGAGAAAAAATTTGCTTATGTGGAGAGTAATAAAATTTCTATGCAAGTAGATCATGAAAAGAATGCTTTATGTGCTGGTTATATTGTTGAATTCATTCATGATGCTACTTAAAATTATTATGAGGGAGGAACATATGCTTGTAGTAATTGCAATAATGTCAAGTTTCCTCTCTATGTGCTTAAAATTTTGAAGTTATGCTTGTTTTGCCTTCCTATGCTAGTTGATTATTGTTCCCATAAGTTTTTTGCTCAAAAATTCCCTATGCATAGGAAGTGGGTTAGACCTAAATATGCTAGTCATATTCTTCAAGATGCTCTCTTTATGTTTCAATTCTTATCTTTTATGTGAGCATCATTGAAATCATCATGCCTAGCTAGGGGCATTAAACGATAGCGCTTGTTGGGAGGCAACCCAATTTTATTTTTGTCCTTTGCTTTTGCTCCTGTTTAGTAATAAATAATTCATCTAGCCTCTGGTTATATGTGATTTTATGTTTTAATTAGTGTTTGTGCCAAGTAGAACCTTTGGGAAGACTTGGATGAAGTCTATATGATCTTGCTGTAAAAAACAGAAACTTTGCACTCACGAGATTAGCTGTCATTTTTACTGGAGAGTGATTTTAGGTTGATTCTTTTTGCAGATGATTAATAGACAAATTACTCAGGTCCACAAATTTATTTAAGAATTTTCGGAGTTACATAAGTATTCGAATGATTCAGATTACTACAGACTGTTCTGTTTTTGAAAGATTCTGTTTTCATTGTGTTGTTTGCTTATTTTGATGAATCTATGAGTAGTATCGGAGGGTATGAACCATAGAGAAGTTGGAATACAGTAGGTTTAACACCAATATAAATAAAGAATGAGTTCATTACAGTACCTAACTGGTGGTTTTATTTTCTTGTACTAATGGAGCTTACGAGTTTTGTTTTGAGTTTCGTGTTGTGAAGTTTTGAAGTTTTGGATAAAGATTCGATGGACTATAGAATAAGGAGTGGTAAGAGCCTAATCTTGGGGATTCCCAAGGCACCCCAAGGTTATATTCAAGGACAACCAAGAGCCTAAGCTTGGGGATGCCCTGGAAGGCATCCCCTCTTTCGTCTTCGTTCATCGGTAACTTTACTTGGAGCTATATTTTTATTTACCACATGATATGTGTTTTGCTTGGAGCGTCATTTTCTTTTGTTAAGTATTTGCTTTCTGTTATTTATAGTAATGTTTTGCATCTTTATTTTCAATAAAAATGTCAAGGATAGCCTTTACCATGCTTATTTTGCAAGTCTACATCTTGCTGTTTCAAAACAGAAAGTTTACCGCTGTTGCAAAAATTCCCTAGAAAAGTCAGAGAATGATATAATATTGAATATTTTTGAATAAGGAGCTATGATAAATATTCTACAGCTTAGTAGTTTTATTATAATTTTTGGAGTTAGTTAAGTATGATGAATCTTGCATTCTTTATAGACTATACTGTTTTGGCATATTGCTGTTATGTTTGCATTGTTTTGCATATGCTTGCTTGTTTAATGATTCTATTTGAGGGTAGGAGTATTAAGTATTCAGAGACATTTAGTATGCAATGTTGAATAATAGTTTTAGTAATTTGTTACAATAGAAAATGATAAGGTTTTGCATTGTTTTATACTAACCTATCTCACGAGTTCTTTTTGAGTTTTTGTGAGGATGAAGTTTTTGAGATTTAGGAAAACCGTGATATAAATTGAATTAAGGAGACACAAAAGCTCAAGCTTGGAGATGCCCAAGGCACCCCAAGATAACATTCTAATAAGTATCAAGGATTAAAGCTTGGGAATGCCCCGGTAGGCATCCCACTTTTCTTCTTCAACAATTAACGGTTAGTATCGGTTGAGCCTAAGTTTTTTTGCTTCTTCACATGAGTCGTGCTATCCTTGAAATGTCATTTTTTTTGCTTGATGTTTGAATAAAATACCAAGATCTGAAATTCTTAAATTAGAGAGAGTCTTCACATAGCTACATAATTATTTAACTACTCATTGATCTTCACTTATATCTTTTTGGAGTACTTTGTCATTTACTCGTGTACTTCACTTATATCCTATGAGTAAATGGTTGAATGAGTTGAATGTCATAAATCTGAAATTATATATGCTTCATATGCTTATGCCATGGGGAGTAATGACTTCACATATAATAAGTAGAGGTTGTAAATTTATTGGAGGTTAGCAAGCATTGTATTGGTCATTTGAACAATTCATGAAAGAATATTGAAGGAAGAGAAATTTCACATATAAATATAATATATTGGACATCTTTTATAATTGTGAGCAATCATTAAGTATGACATGATAAAGAGTTGATGTTGGACAAGGAAGACAACGTAATGGGTTATGTTTTCTCACATCTCAGTTAAAGTATATTGTCATGGATCATTCAAACATGTGGAGCTTTCCTTTCCCCCTCATGCTAGCCAAAATTCCTTGCACCAAGTAGAGATACTACTTGTGCTTCCAAATATCCTTAAACCCAGTTTTTGCCATGAGAGTCCACCATACCTACCTATGGATTGAGTAAGATCCTTCAAGTAAGTTGTCATCGGTGCATGCAATAAAAATTGCTCTCTAAATATGTATGACTTATTAGTGTGAAGAAAATAAGCTTTATACGATCTTGTTATGGAAGCAATAAAAGCGACGGACTGCATAATAAAGGTCCATATACAAGTGGCAATATAAAGTGACGTTCTTTTGCACTAAGATTTTGTGCATCCAACCATAAAAGCGCATGACAACCTCTGCTTCCCTCTGCGAAGGGCCTATCTTTTACCTTATGTATTTTACTTTATGCAAGAGTCAAGGTGATCTTCACCTTTCCCTTTTTCATTTTATCCTTTGGCAAGCACCTCGTGTTGGAAAGATCCTGAATATGTATCCAATTGGATGTAAGTTAGCATGAACTATTATTGTTGACATGACCCAAAGGTGAATACGTTGGGAGGCGAAATTACAAGCCCCTATCTTTCTTAGTTTCCGATTTAAACTCCATAACCATAAGTATTGCGTGAGTGTTAGCAATTGTGGAAGACTATATGATAGTTCAGTATGTGGAGTTTGCTAAATCAAAGCTCTGACATAGACCCTTCCTGAAAATAAGATGAATTGTAATTGTTTGATGACTGAGAATGAAGTTTGCTAGTTTTCAAGAAAGTTTATGGTGAATGCTTTAACATGTGAATAGCTTGTTACTTGATCATGAAAAGTTTTATGAGATAAACTACTATTATGACATATAACATGCTAGAAAAGGTGATTGAAATTATCATTGATGAAACTTGTGCACCTGCTAGCATTCACACTTCATAAATTCTTTCTTTTATCATTTACCTACTTGAGGACGAGCATGAATAAGCTTGGGGATGCTGATACGTCTCCAACGTCTCTATAATTTATTAAGCATTCATGCTATTATATTATCTGTTTTGGATGTTTACGGGCTTTATTATACACTTTTATATTATTTTTGGGACTAACCTATTAACCGGAGGCCCAGCACACATTGTTGTTTTCTTGCCTATCAGTGTTTCGAAGGAAAGGAATATCAAACGGAGTCCAGACGGAAGGAAACCTTCGGGAAAGTTATTTTTGGAACGGAAGCAATCCAGGGGACTTGGAGTGCACGTAAGGGAAGCAACGAGGAAGCCACGAGGTAGGGGGGCACGCCCACCCCCTCTGGGCGCGCCTCGTGGTTCCCTCGTGGCTCTCCTGACCAACTTCTTTCGCCTATATAAGTCCATATACCCTAAAACCTTCGGGGAACACAATGGATCGGGAGTTCCGCCGCCGCAAGCCTCTATAGCCACCAAAAACCAATCAGGACCCTGTTCCGGCACCCTGCCGGAGGGGGGATCCCTCACCGGCGGCCATCTTCATCATCCTGGCAATCTCCATGACGAGGAAGGAGTAGTTCACCCTCGAGGCTGAGGGTATGTACCAGTAGCTATGTGTTTGATCTCTCTCTCTCTCTCTCTCTCTCTCTCTCTCTCTCTCTCTCTCTCTCTCTCGTGTTCTTGATTCGACACAATCTTGGTGTATCGCGAGCTTTGCTATTATAGTTGGATCTTATGATGTTTCTCCCCCTCTACTCTCTTGTAATGGATTGAGTTTTCCCTTTGAAGTTATCTTATCGGATTGAGTCTTTAAGGATTTGAGAACACTTGATGTATGTCTTGTCGTGCTTATCTGTGGTGACAATGGGATATTCACGTGATACACTTGATGTATGTTTTGGTGATCAACTTGCGGGTTCAGTGACCTTGTGAACTTATGCATAGGGGTTGGCACACATTTTCGTCTTGACTCTCTGGTAGAAACTTTGGGGCACTCCTTGAAGTACTTTGTGTTGGTTGAATAGATGAATCTAAGATTGTGTGATGCATATCGTATAATCATGCCCACGGATACTTGAGGTGACAAAGGAGTATCTAGGTGACATTAGGGTTTTGGTTGATTTGTGTCTTAAGGTGTTATTTTAGTATGAACTCTATGATAGATTGCACGGAAAGAATAGCTTCATTTTATTTTACTATGGACTCTTGAATAGATAGATCAAAAAGGATAACTTTGAGGTGGTTTCTTACCCTACCATAATCTCTTTGTTTGTTCTCCGCTATTAGTGGCTTTGGAGTGACTCTTTGTTGCATGTTGAGGGATATTTATATGATCCAATTATGTTATTATTGTTGAGAGAACTTGCACTAGTGAACGTATGAACCTTAGGCATTGTTTCCTACCATTGCAATACCATTTACGCTCACTTTTATCATTAGTTACCTTTCTGTTTTTATAATTTCAGATTACAAATACCTTTATCTACCATCCATATTGCACTTGTATCACCATCTCTTCGCCGAACTAGTGCACCTATACAATTTACCATTGTATTGGGTGTGTTGGGGACACAAGAGACTCTTTGTTATTTGGTTGCAGGGTTGTTTGAGAGAGACCATCTTCATACTACGCCTCCTACAGATTGATAAACCTTAGGTCATCCACTTGAGAGAAATTTGCTACTATCCTACAAACCTCTGCACTTGGAGGCTCAACAACGTCTACAAGAAGAAGGTTGTGTAGTAGACATCAGGAAACATCATCCGGTAATAGCCCTACATGATGTTTGTGGCTAGCTCTCATTATGCTCATGAGGGAGACGCCGCATTAGCCGGCTCCCCTTTAGTTGTGTCTAGCCTTAGAGATTATTTTTCTTGTCCCTCTTGGGGTGCCATGCCCCTCCTTATATATGTTGAAGGGGCGGGTTACATGACTAGTCATAGTAGGATTAGGATTACTCTATTACAAGCAGAGTCCTAGTCTTGCTTCCTTTGTAATGGAGTATTCCCAACGCTTTCCTCTTAAGCCGGCCCACCATAACATGATCTGGCCTTCTGGGCTTTGGGCCTAGTCTTCTATCTAACCTGCCCGCCGGGTCACCAGTGAGTCGTAATGTTCAGGCGGGTTGCACGTAAACCGCCAAGTCCGGGCGGGTCATCAATGAGTCGCCAAGCTCTAGCCGGGTCATACATCTGGCGGGTTACACCGCGGGGTATATCCCCGACACACGTGAAGTAGGTGGCTGGTTGTGTGGGAAGAAACTAGTTTGCCCACACAACACAGCTGGCAAACAGCATGGTGCGAGTGTGTGGGCAAACTCTCCAATGCCCACACACCAGCCCGTCCTACGTGGCACACCAAATCCACCTTTTCGTGTCAAGATTCATGCAAAAGACAGTGAACGACCATCCAGGCGTGTGGGCGAGTTGGGGAACGCCCACACATATGGGTGTTAGTGTTTTGGTTTTTATTTCCCGAACCATTTCTCTGTAAGTTGTGACTGTTCGCTGTTTAGATCCCGCAGTGAACACATCCATCCACTACTAGTTTGCCACGTGGCACATCACCGCTACCGTAGCAATTCTTCCACAAACACAATTTTGACACAATATTTTTGGGCATATTTCATATCAAATTTTCATTTAGGTATATCTTGGGATCCGTAACTCCAAATTCATAGATTCTTTTTCCTGTGTACTCGTAGTGACCAGGGGAATACGGTAGAACCAAAATTTCACATATTTGCACTTTTCAAATTTGAATTTTGATCAAATTTGAATTCAAACTTCCGGAGGCCATATCTTTTAAACCGTTGATCCAAATTAGTTGATTCTTTTTGCATTGTGATCCTAATAGCATGTAGATAATATATACCTACTGATATGTTCTATTAATTAAGTTTTTATTTGAATTCCTTGTTGTCGACTTTATTGTGGGATTATGTGAGTACGGTTATTTATCGGTGCCTTCGTTAATCATATAGATTGTTCGGAGTGTGAAGCGGGTCAGAGTTACTCATTAGAGTACTTCAACACCGTTCAAGGCAAGTTTGCACATTTGATTTTTCTTATCCTATGTTCTGCTATGCATATGTGGTTTTTATGCTATGATATATGTTTGGTTGATCATTATATTTCGTGATGTCATGTTTTGGTATTGATTGTGTTATGTGATGGCTTGATCAACTTGCTATGGTGGACTTGGGCATGTGTCGAGTGATCCATGGAAGTGGTGAGTGCTTATAGTCGTGGGCTAGGGATTATTAACCAGGTGAATGTGTCACTGGCAGAGCGCTCTATTGTCCCTAGAGAATGCACCATTGACAAAGCGCACTTGAGGCGAGGTATAGTTTTCGGAACTTAAATCAGGTGAATGCGTCCTTGGCAGCGCGCTTTACTATTCCTAGAGAATGCACCACTAACAAAGCGCACTTGAGATACTTTTGAAGTTCTTTTCATGTTTACTTAGAATCTTTGGGGTTATCTTGGGCGAATAAATTAGAGGCGGTTGCGAGTTCAATTAGTGGATAGACATTCTTCTCCAAATAACTTGGATGTTTTGTTTGTCATACTTTGCTTGTGGATGTAGGTTTGCTATATCATATTGTGTGATTTGCCAATACATTCAATGTATTGACCCTTGTGGCTGCAACTTATCATGTTGCAGGATTTTCAGATGATCAGTGAGATACGGTAGGGTCGCGAGTCTTCACCGACATTTCACCAGTGGGCCTTGATGGGACTCATCGTTTGCTTATGCTACATTTCCACTGTTATTATTGACTAAAGCTAGTTATGTACTATGAGTTCGTAATACATTATAAATTCTGGATCATAATTATAGTAAATGATGCACTTGTTATTTGATATTCCTATGTAACGTGTGTGCTAGCGAATCGATCCAGGGACTAGCACAGTGAGCACAGAGACATCGAATCTTCTCAGGTTTGGGTTGTTACAGCTAAGAGCTAAAAGAGAATTTTTAGAAAAAAGCGTTTTCTAGTGATCGCTTTCATAAAAGTGATGAAGATCTTAAAGTGATTGGTGTTTATTCTATTGATTACTTGTTTAGTAAGATTAAAATTGATGATAAAGGGACTGGAGAAGAGTCAACTTTAGCTAGAAGGCGTCCAAATAATTCGAAGGGTGAAAATCTTGATGAAAAAATTAATAAAAGTGGGTTTGGAGAGGTCAAAACTTTAGCCATTAATGTGCCAACCCTTTTGGATTACAAAGACTTTAATTATGATAGTTGCTCTTGTGATTGATTGTATTTCTTTGTAGCAATCCATGATTAATGGACCCCATGTTTATGAACAAAATAAATCTTTTACTAAACATATCGTAGATGCCATGATGAAAGCTTTTGAAGAAAAGTTGGAATTAGAGATCTCATTTCCTAGAAAATTACATGATGAATGGGAACCTACTACCAAAGTCAAGATTTAAAATTATGAGCATTTTGATTTATGTGATTTGTGTGCTAGTGTTTCCACAATTCCAGAATCTTTATGTAATGTGCTTGGTCTTACCGATATTGAAGAGTGTTCTTTAAATTTGCACTTGGCGGATTCTACTATTAAAAAGCCTATGGGAAGAATAACTGATGTTCTTATTCTTGCAAATAGGAATTATGTGCCCATAGATTTTATTGTTCTTGATATTAGTTGCAATCTGTCTTGTCCAATTATACTTGGTAGACCGTTTTTACGTACTCTAGGTGTCGTGATTGATATGAAAGAAGTTAATATTAAATTTCAGTTTCCACTAAGAAAGGGAATGGAACACTTCCCTAGAACAAGAATTAAGTCACCATATGAATCAATCATGAGGGCATATTATGGATCTAAAACTAAAGATGACAACACTTAGATCTTTGCATTATGCCTAGCTAGGGGTCAAAACGATAGCGCTTGTTAGGAGGCAAACCAATCTTTATCTTTTTGCTTTTTGGTTTTCTTGTTATTTCACAATAAATGTATAAAGATGCATCTGATTCGATGTGTTTTTATGTTTTAATTAGTGTTTGGACCAAGCAAATTCTTTGGGATCATGTTGGGTGATAGTTGATTTGCTCTTGTTGAAAAACAGAAACTTTTGCACTATGTAAAATTATTTCAATAAACCACAGAAACGTCCTTTTGCTCTGAATCTTTTACACAAGATTGATATAAAAATTTCCTGTGTTGTCCCAATTTTAAAGAATTTTTGGAGTTACATAAGTATACGAAGTTCCGTGATTACTACAGACTGTTCGGTTTTTGACAAATTCTGTTTTCTTTGCATTGTGTGCTTATTTTGATGAATTATGGACTTTATCGGGGGGTATGAGCCATAGCAAAGTTGGAATACAGTAGATATAATGCAAAAATAAAATATGAATGGGTTTGCAACAGTACTTAGAGTAGTGATTTGCTTTGTTATACTGACGGGTCTCACGAAGGTTTTGTTGAGTTCTGTGTGATTGAAGTTTTCAAGTTTTGGGTGAGATAGGATGAAGGAATAAGGAGTAAGAAGATCCTTAGCTTGGGGATGCTCCATGGCATCCCAAGCTATTATCTAAAAGAGAAGCAAGCAACTAAGCTTGGGGATGCCCCTGAGTGGCATCCCCTCTTTCTTCTAACGACCATCGGTATTTTACTTGGAGCTATATGGGTCCAGAAACCATAGATCCAATCTAGACACCATCACGGAGGGGTTCATCATCCTCATTAGTGTCTGTCCGATGATGCGTGAGTAGTTTGTTGTAGACCTACGGCACCATAGTCAGTAGCTAGATGGCTTCCTCTCTCTCTTTTAATTCTCAATACAATGGTCTCTTGGAGATCTATTTGATGTAACTCTTTTTGCGGTGTATTTGTTGGGATCCGATGAACTTTGAGTTTATGATCAGATCTACTTTATATCCACGAACGTTATTTGAGTTTCTCTGATCTCTTATGTGCATGATTACTTATAGCCTCGTATTTGTTCTTTGAATCTTTGGTTTAGTTAGGCCAACTAGATCGATTTTTCTTGCCATGGGAAGAGGTGCTTTGTGATGGGTTCGATCTTACGGTGCTCAATCCCAGTGATAGAAGGGGACATGACATGTATGTATCATTGCTATTAAGGATAACAAGATGGGGTCTATTCCTTCATGAATAGATCTTGTCTACATCATGTCATCGTTCTTATTGCATTACTCTGTTTTTCCATGAACTTAATATACTAGATGCATGCTGGATACCAGTCGATGTGTGGAGTAATAGTAGTAGATGCAGGTAGGAGTCAGTCTACTAATCTTGGGCATGATGCCTATATATTGATCATTTCCTGGATATTGTCATAATAAGTTCAAGTTCTATCAATTGCCCAACAGTAATTTGTTCACCCACCGAATGCTATTTTTCTCGAGAGAAGCCACTAGTGAAATCTACGGCCCCCGGGTCTATTTTCTCATCATATATTTTCAGATATATATTGCTATTTGCCTTTCTATTTATTTTCCACTTTTATTTTCAGATCTATATTACCAAAAACCCAAAAATACCTTGCTGAATTTTATTTGCCGTTATTTTCATCTATCAATCTATTACATCTTTCTCCCGTCAATGTGCCAATTTCTGGCGTCGTTACCCGAAAAGGATTGACAACCCCTTTAACACGTCAGCTTGCAAGTATTTGTTCTTTGTGTGTAGGTACCGTTTACATAGTGTTGCTTGATTCTCCTATTGGTTCGATAACCTTGGTCTCATCACTGAGGGAAATACCTACGTAGCTGTGTTGTATCATCCCTTCCTCTTTGGGGAAATACCGACTTAGTTCAAGTCGCATCAATCATAAAGATTCTCTATAGGTATGTCCAAAGGTGTCTTTTGAGTTGGCATGAATCGAGATTAGGATTTGTCACTCCGTGTATCGGAGAGGTATCTCTGGGCTGTTGGTAATACACGTCATAAGAAGCTTACAAGCGAAGTGACTAAGGAGTTATTTACGAGATGATGTATTACGGAATGAGTAAAGAGACTTGCCGATAACAAGATTGAACTAGGTATGAAGATACCAACGATCGAATCTTGGGCAAGTAACATACCGATAGACAAAGGGAATTAGGTATGTTGTCATAAAGGTTCAACATCTAAAAGATCTTCATGGAATATGTAGAAATAAATATGGGCATCCAGGTCCCGCTATTGGTTATTGACCGCAGAGGTGTCTCAGTCATGACTACATAATTCCCGAACCCGCAGGGTCGCACACTTAACATTCATTGATGCTAGAGTAGTATTGGGATATTTGATGAGTGGTAACCAAATGTTGTTCAGAGTCCCGGATGAGATCCCGGACATCACGAGGAGTCTCGGAATGGTTGAGAGGTAAAGATTTATATATAGGAAGTCATATTTTCGGTTCCGGAAAAAGGTGTAGTTTTTTGGTATTGTACCGAGAAGCTTCCAGAAGGTTCTAGAGGACTCTGGAGGGGTCCGGAAGTCCACAAGTGGGTACACCAATACTAAAGGGCTAGCATGGGCTGTGGGGCGCAGCCCTAGATTTATTGGGCTAGGCACACCAAGTCCTCAAAAGCCCATGTGGCTAGGGAAGGCAAAAAAGGAAGGAGTCCTAGTAGGAATATGATTGTACTTGGAGTCCAAGTCCTCTCCCCCTTAGCTGCGCCCTAGGGCTTCGAGAGGCTATTTCCCACGCCCCTCTAGAGGGGAGGGGTGCCCCAAGAGGACACACCAAGCCCTTGGCACCCCTCTCTCCCCCGTTATTCCGTAATGCCACCGCCTCGTCTCGGCGGCGCTTAGCGAAGCGTTGTCGGTGCTCCACCACCACCAACACCACCACGCCATTGTGTTGGTTGTGATCCCATCTACTTCTCCTCTCCTGCTTGTTGGATCAACAAGGAAGAGACATCATCGAGCCGCAGGTGTGCTATACTCGGAGGTGCCGTCCGTTCGACACTAGATAGGTTGGATCATGATCGGATCGCGAAGAGTATGACTACATCAACCACATGATAAACGATTCTGCTTAGCGATCTACAAGGGTACGTAGACGCTCCCCCACCCCTCTCATAGCTATGCATCTCCATCGATAGATCTTCTGAGTGCGTAGAAAATTCTGTTTTCCATGCAACGTTCCCCAACACCCACCATGCTGGATCTCTGCATAGCTCTCCTGAGCATCGCGGTAACTAACGCCGCGATCTTGGCAGGTGGAGGCATCAGGGCATGATGTCTACTACGCAACCTTCATCTTGTAGACGTTGTTGGGCCTCCAGGTGCAGAGGTTTGTAGGACAGTAGCAAATTTCCCTCAAATGGATGACCTAAGGTTTATCAATCCGTGGGAGGCATAGGATAAAGATTGTCTCTCTCAAACAACCCTGCAACCAAATAACAAAGAGTCTCTTGTGTCCCCAACACACCCAATACTATGGTAAATTGTATAGGTGCACTAGTTCGGCGAAGAGATGGTGATACAAGTGCAATATGGATAGTAGATATAGGTTTTAGTAATATGAAATTATAAAAACAGCAAGGTAGCAAGTGGTAAAAGTGAGCATAAACGGTATTGCATTGCTTCGAAACAAGGCCCAGGGTTCATACTTTCACTAGTGCAAGTTCTCTCAACAATAATAACATAATTGGATAAAATAACAATCCCTCAACGTGCAACAAAGAGTCACTCCAAAGTCACTAATAGCAGAGAACAAACGAAGAGATTATTGTAGGGTACGAAACCATCTCAAAGTTATTCTTTCCGGTCAATCCGTTGGGCTATTCCTATAAGTGTCACAAACAGCCCTAGAGTTCATAGTAAAATAACACCTTAAGACACAAATCAACCAAAACCCTAATGTCACCTATATAGTCCAATGTCAACATAAGTATCCGCAGGTATGATTATACGACATGAATCACACAATCTAAGATTCACCTATTCAACCAACACAAAGAACTTCAAAGAGTGCCCCAAAGTTTCTACCGGAGAGTCAAGATGAAAACGTGTGCCAACCCCTATGCATAAGTTCACAAGGTCACTGAACCCGCAAGTTGATCACCAAAACATACATCAAGTAGATCATGTGAAAATCCCATTTTCACCACAAATAAGCACATGCAAGGCATACATCAAGTGTTCTCAAATCCTTAAAAACTCAATGTAACATCCCAAATTTTCAATTTGGAATGTTATACATTAGATCATCATTGCATATCATATTTTATTGCATTTTGGCTTGATCCTAGAAATTCTACGCAACTCAAGGACCCACGGAGAGAGTTGGGGATTTCATTATTTTCATATATGAGATTTCTCAAATTTTGAAAACAGGATCGTTTGATTTTAATTATTTTCTCTTCGAATATTTATTTTATGAAAATAAAAGAGAGGGCATAAAATGACTTCCCCAAAATAAAGAAATGTCGGAGGTTAAATATTAAAATCAAATAATAATTTTATTCGGAGTTTTATTGCTATTTTATTTGAATTAGGAAAAATAAGCGTTTTTCAATATTGCATGAGAGGCCCAAATAAATGTCACTTTGTCTGCTTTATTTTTAGAGGACGCGGAAAATTTATTTCAGGATCTTTGGAGTCCGTTTAGTACTTCTTTTCTTCTTTTTTCTGTGGGCCGAATAATTTTAAAAAAAAGTCAACTGCCTTACCGGGTCGTGTCTGACTAGGACACTTCACCCGGCCGGCCTTTTTAAGGCCGATCCCCGAGCCGCCTCAGCCCCAAACCCTAGCCGCCCTGCTGCCTCGAAATCCGCACCGCCGTCACCGGATCCACCGCGGCCGGATTCGCCGCCGCCACTGCCGTCGGAGCCTGAAGCCGTCCCGCCCGACGCCGACCCCTCCGCCCCTCGCCGCCGCCTCGGCCGCCGCCGCCGGACACCGTCGCCACCGCCCGCCGCCCTAGCCACCGACCCCGGCGCCGGAGTTGACCACCGCCACCGCCGGAGTTGACCACCACCGCCTCCTCCACGCGAACCGAGGTAGCCGCCAGTTTTCGTTAGAAAACCGTACGGTTTCTTTAGAACCCGCAGTTATTTTATTTTAGATCGGTTTTAATTTTTTCTTTCGGTTTAGTTATTTTAGCAAACGCCCGTTCGTATGTTCGTTTTAACGCAGACAGCGAACATTCGTTCGTTAGTCTGTTCGTCAGTTTTTCTTTTTCTAGGGTTTTTCCATGATTATTTTCGATCGGGATTTCTGCCCTGATTTTTGTTTTAGTTTATCTTTTCGCTCGTTTATCGGAATCAGGCGATTCAAGCGCCTAGATCTTCGTCTCAAAGCCCTCTTTCTGTTCAACCAACTTGAACAAGATTTTGTTACTGTAAAATTGGACTTAAGTCCAGATTAGTAAACGGATCTTGTTTCGTTCGCAGTTTGAGTGTCGTTGCTTTGTTTGATTTGATTCTTTTTGCAAACTGGAGTTCTTAAGTTGAACTTTCTGGTTAGATCTCTTATTTGAGTTTTAGCCGTGCTTCTAGTTGAGTTCTTATTGTATGCTTGTTTGTTTGCGATAGAGTACAGGGAGTGCGAAGCGTGCTACTATGAGTCTCTAGGTTTCACGGATCATTAGCAAGGCAAGTAACACTTTGATCATACCTCCTTACTACCCAGTTTTATTGCATTAGATCAATCCTCAAACTATTGCATGGTTAGGATCTGATTAACATGTGGGTTTTGGGAAGTAGATGAGGTAGTACCTATTTACCTGTTTATTATCAAACCTTTGGGAGTTACTGTTATGTTGCTTATTTTGCTCTGCTATGCTCGTAGACGTGGTTTGGTTCGAGTGATTCATGACAGATGTGAGTTAAATTAATGGTTGAATTAAGGTGGCTACTTAAATACACATCTGGGTGGATTGCTTGAGGCACCCTGGAGTACCCAGTGGTTGTTAGGGCACCTAGAGAATCCGGTGTTGTCCTAGGATATCCCAGAGTACCCGTGTGATAATCCTACGGTCCGCCACCTAGGCTCAAAGGGATCATAAGATTATTCATGCTAGAAACTTTTGTGTGCAGCCACAAGCCAATATGGGCTCTAGCATAGTTGAGTAAGTTGTGTGAAGCTCTTGAAGAGGTAGACTAGCAGATGTAGTGGGTTGTAGGTGGCACTGTCAATCAAGAGTAGAGAGTTAATGCTTTAGAAAGACTGTGTCTCGAATCTTTGACCATAGATGTATTCGAGTCTTGTGGGGAATAGTGCGCAAACCTTTGCAGAGTGTATAAACTAATCATGGTTAGCCGTGTCCCCGGTTATGGACGTTTTGAGTATCTAGTTCTTGGATTATCATGTTGATCTCATCACTCTAAATATAATTTGATTGGGTATAATGATGATGCTTAATTGGGATTGAATTGGAGGAACCTTCTCAGTGTTTAACAACCACCATGATAGTTAAATAAAATTTATTCCTTTGTTGTAGGAAAAAATTGGCTTTATGCAAAACTGTTAACCATAGAGCTTTCCACCTGCCAAATATGCATGTAGTGATAGCAATTATTCTGTTCATTACTCTATGTGTTACTTTGCTAGCATATTCTATGTGCTGACCCGTTTTGGGCTACAACGTTCATGTTGCAGACTTTTCAGACAACGAGTAAGGTGCCATAGGTCGTTGTCTTTCACTCAGTGATGTTGTTGGAGTTGATGGACTCACTTTATCTTCCAAGCCTTCCGCTGTTATCGATTTTAGATGGTCGTAAGCCATATTTATTGTATAAGATCTCTTTTGAGACATTCGATGTAATAAGTGTGTGATTGCTACTATGTTATAAATCCTCGAGTACTGTGCGTGTCAGCATTACCAATCCAGGGATGACACTGATGCATAGAGATCAGACTATTTGAGGTCTGGTCGCTACAAGATGGTATCAGAGCACACGCTGACTGTAGGACACGACCACTAAGCTAAAGCCCTAGATCACTACTCTCTTGTCATTTCTGACTCCTCTCCTTTTCTACTCTTTAGGATGGCGGATGCAAGGAACAAGTTCACGCAACCGGATGAAGATACACCTTTTGGACGGCACTTGAAGGAAGTTACTAGATACCTGAACATCGAAATACCAAGCTTCACCAGGACCTACATCGCCACTTTACCAGAAGAGGAGTGCTGGATGATTCAAGTTCAAGTTCCAGGAAGGACGTTCATGCCAGTCGCTGAGCCCATCGAGTTTTCCTTTGATGCACCAACCTGGAGTCTAGGAAAGAGCATGGCAGCCCACATCACCATGCGACGCATTGGAGAAGTTTACCACAAGGATCTCAAGGATACTATCTACCAGATTTGTGGGTGCCGAGATGAGCAATGGGAGATGATCAGCAGCAGGAAGGATAGATCTATTGCAGCTTTCATCCAGGAGTTAAACCAGCACATTTGTCGCCAGAGAACTAGATGTGCGCAGGCATGATAGATCTGAAGAAGGCAATGACCAAGATCACGGAGCTGGAGGAAGAACTCAAGTCTACAGGCGATGGATATGAGGAGGAAATGACGATACTCGTGGAGAAGAATGACGATTTGACAAGGAAGCTAGGAGTATTCATGGGAGAC
Source organism: Triticum dicoccoides (assembly GCF_002162155.2). NCBI lineage: Eukaryota > Viridiplantae > Streptophyta > Magnoliopsida > Poales > Poaceae > Triticum > Triticum dicoccoides. The sequence continues at coordinate 583,022,461 of NC_041387.1, forward strand.
CCCGCACCAGGAGGAGAAGACGACGATTCCATTCATTCGGAAGACTACATCATCATCAACGACACCGACTCGGACCCCGACGATAGCAATGATGACTTTGTTGATGAAGCTGGAGCAGATATCATGGAGTCGTCCACCGATCAAGTTTTCTAGTCGACCACCATATCAGTAGTAGTATTCCCCCATGTATATAGTATAGTCCGAGCACTTTTGTAACAATAGTTAGACCGATTATATGCCCTTGTTTAAATTGATTGAAGTGATATGTTTGTGTTTGTATCATGTGCATATGGGTAGTGTTTTCCCTCTAGATCTCATTCTATTCTGTTTTCTCATATTTTCTAAACCCATCAGATGCCTCCAAGACGCGACAACGGATTTGCTTTCCCACCAGAGCTCACTCAGTTGATCCAGCAGCAGAATACCCTGATGTAGCTACTAGTCCAGAATCAGAACCAGGGGAAGAACAACAACAACAACCCACCACCACCACCACCTATTGATCACTTAGCCCGTTTCCTAAGGCTGAATCCGCCGGTGTTCTCTAGTAGCACCGAGCCGATAGTTGCAGATTATTGGCTCCACAAGATTGGAAGGGAGTTGACCACTGTAGGATGCATAGATGCGGAGAGAGTGCGTTTTGCTGCACATCAGTTTGATGGACCCGCAACATCATGGTGGGAGAATTTCACAGCCACTTACCCCATTGACACTGTCACATGGGATCAGTTTCAGCAGGCTTTTCGTACTATCCATGTTTCAGCAGGAGCTATGGCCATGAAGAAGCGCGAGTTTCACAACTTGCGCCAAGGAGGACGCACAGTGGGCTAATATGTGGATGATTTTAGTACGTTAGCACGTTATGCCCCAGATTACGTCGCTACAGATGCGGCTAAGTAGGAGAAGTTTCCGGAAGGACTGAATGATGAGCCGAGCAACCAGTTGATGGTGGCGACCTTCAACAACTACCAGGAGTTGGTAGATAGAGCTCTCATGATTGAAGGGAAGCAGCAGAAGATTGACAACCGCAAGGGGAAGTATGGACAAGGGAAGTACAATTCTGGAGCTCAGCAGAGACCCCGTTTTACCCGAAACTCAGGAGGACCCCTGCAACATAACCATGGAGGTCACAATCACAATGGAGGAAGTTCGCACAACCATAATGGCCCCAAGAATGGGAATGGTAATGGAGCAAGCAATGGTCAGAACCGTTCCCACCCAGCAATGCCCGCCAAGAAGGATCTAAGTCACATTACTTGTTTCAAGTGCAGGAAGAATGGACATTATGCCATGGAGTGTTCTGAAGCAAAGAATGGAAATGGCAATGGAACCTCGGGAAAGAAGCCCAACCCTTTCAACAGGGGACAAGTGAACCACGTTAGCATGGAGGAGGTTGAAGCACAACCCGATGCAGTAATAGGTAAGTTTTTGGTTAAGTCATTTACCGCAATCGTTCTTTTTGATGCTGGTGCATTGCATTCATACATATCAAGGGGATTTGTGGATAAGTTTAAACTGCCAACCCAAGCCCTTAGGTCACCCATGTTAGTAACCTCACCAAGAGCAGAGTATATGGCTAGTCTATGGTGTGATCGGTTACCATTAAGGATTGGTAATTACGTGTTTCCCTCAGACCTAATATTATTGGAGTCACAAGGACTGGATGTAATATTAGGCATGGATTGGTTATCAAAGTATGGAGGGAACATTGACTGCGCCAGTAAGTCAATTTTTCTCACCACCCCAGAAGGAAGAAGGATCAAGTATGTATCCCGGCATGTGTCAAAGAGGACTCAAGTGAATTCCTTATCAGGAGTTGTACAGGAGGAAGTACCCGTGGTGAAGGATTTCCCTGACGTATTTCCGGAGGAGTTGCTAGGTATGCCACCGAATAGAGACATTGAGTTTTTGGTTGAGCCTTTGCCAGGCACAGTGCCAATATCTAAGAGACCGTAGAGGATGCCCACAAAGGATTTGGAGGAAATTAAGAAGAAAATTAAGGAGTTACTGGATAAAGGCTATATTCGCCCAAGTTCGTCACCATGGGGATCACTAGTGCTTCTAGTTGAGGATGGTCATTGATTATCGTGGATTGAATGAGGTGATGATCAAGAACAAGTACCCACTACCGATGATCAATGATCTGTTTGACCAATTGCAAGGAGCTAAAGTATTTTCCAAGATCGATCTACGATCAGGATACCACCAGCTGAAGATTCGCGAGCAAGATATACCCAAGACAACTTTTACCACCAGGTATAGGCTATATGAGTATACCGTTATGTCATTTGGACTGACTAACGCACCTTCCTATTTCATGAACATGATGAACAAGGTGTTTATGGAGTTTTTGGATAAGTTCGTCGTGGTGTTCATTGATGATATTCTGGTCTACTCGAATAATGAAGAGGAGCATAAGGAGCATTTGCGTTTGGTACTTGGGAAGCTCAGAGAACATCAGCTATATGCCAAGTTCAGCAAGTGTGAGTTTTGGTTCAAGGAAGTTGGATTCCTCAGACATGTTATATCCAGAGAAGGAATACCAGTAGACCCCACCAAGGTTGTTACTGTGACAAATTGGGAAGCACCCACGTCAGTTGGAGAGATCCGGAGTTTTCTTGGACTCACAGGATACTACCGGAGGTTCATTGAGAATTCTCAAAGATTGCAAAGCCCATGTCGGAGTTGTTGAAGAAGGACACCAAGTTCAAATGGACTGAGGAATGTGAGGCCAGTTATCAGGAGTTGAAGAAACATTTGGTTACAGCTCCAGTGTTGATTTTTCTGGATCAACGCAAGGATTATCAAGTGTATTGCAACGCCTCTCGTCGAGGACTTGGAGCAGTGCTTATGCAGGAGGGAAGAGTTGTTTCATATGCCTCATTACAGCTTAAACCCCATGAGTTGAATTATGCTACGCACGATTTGGAGTTAGCAGCCATAGTGCATGCCTTGAAGACATGGAGACATTTTCTCATCGGAAACCATTGTGAGGTATACACGGATCACAAGAGTTTGAAGTATATCTTCACACAGAAGGAGTTGAATCTCAGGCAGAGGAGATGGTTGGAGCTCATCAAGGATTATGATATGAGGTTGCATTATCATCCCATAAAGGCTAAGGTAGTAGCTGATGCGTTGAGTCGCAAGAGCCATGTCAATACACTCATGACTAGAGAGTTACCCAAGGAGTTAGCAGAGGATCTTCCTGAGCTATGTTTGGAAATAGTTTCGAGAGGTTCTGTAGCAGCATTGGAGATTCAGTCTACTTTGATGGATAAGATCAGAGAAGCTCAGAAGACGGACAAGGAGATTGCCGAGATAAAGGAAAGGATGAGCAAGGGAAAGGCTAAAGGATTTCGTGAGGGTGAGCACGATACCTTATGGTTTGAAGATTGTGTATATGTGCCTAATGACTCAGAGATCAGGAAGTTGATTCTGCAGGAGGCCCATGATTCGTCGTATTCGATTCACCCAGGAAATACCAAGATGTATCTGGATTTGAAGGACAGTTTCTGGTGGACCAGAATGAAAAAGGATATTGTGGAGTATGTAGTAGTTTGTGATGTATGTCAGAGAGTGAAGGCGGAGCATCAGAAGCCAACAGGATTGCTACAGCCATTGCCGATCCCCAAATGGAAGTGGGATAATCTAGGCATGGATTTTATCACGGGATTGCCCAGGACTCGTTCAGGCTATGACTCAATATGGGTTGTAGTTGATCATTTGACGAAGGTAGATCATTTCATCCCAGTGAAGACCACTTACACCAGTGCTAAGTTGGCAAAGATATACATGACCAGGATTGTGTGTCTGCATGGAGTTCCGACGACCATTGTATCAGATAGAGGAACTCAGTTTACCTCAGAGTTCTGGAATCAGTTGCATGAAACTTTGGGTACCAGGCTAGAATTCAGTACAACCTTTCATCCACAGACAGATGAACAGACCGAGAGAGTCAATCAGATTCTAGAGGACATGTTGAGAGCTTATGCGCTAGACTATGGATCTAGTTGGGACGACAATTTGCCATATGCAGAGTTCTCTTACAACAACTGCTATCAAGCTAGTTTGAAGATGGCCCCTTTCAAAGCCTTGTACGGAAGGAGGTGCAGGACACCATTGTTGTGGGACGAAGTTGGAGACCGTCAGTTGTTTGGACAAGATTTGATTAAAGAGTCTGAAGAGAAGGTTAAGCTGATTCGCGATAGACTCAAGGTAGCTCAGTCAAGGCTGAAGAGCTATGCTGATTCGAAACGCAAGGAGACAGTTTATGAAGTCGGAGACATAGTGTATCTTCGTGTGTCCCCACTTCGACAAGTTAAGCGATTTGGAGTTAAGGGAAAGTTAGCACCACGTTTTGTGGGACCATACAAAGTTTTGGAACGTATGGGAGAAGTTGCTTACAAGTTGGAATTGCCTGAAGAATTGTCAGGAGTTCATGATGTATTCCATGTTTCCCAGTTGAATAAGTGCCACGCGGAGATGGCTGGTATTCCTCTAAGAGATACAGTGCCACTGGAAGCGATTCAGTTGGATAGCGATTTGACCTACGAGGAGAAACCAGTCAAGATTCTCGAGTTTGACAGCCGAGTCACACGCAGCAAGGTTATCAAGTTCTGCAAAGTTCAGTGGAGCCACCATATCGAAGATGAAGCCACCTGGGAACGAGAGGAAGACCTATGGAAGGACCACCCACACCTATTTTCTAGCCAACCCGAATCTCGAGGGCGAGATTCATCTTAAGGGGGGTAGGTTTGTAACATCCCAAATTTTCAATTTGGAATGTTATACATTAGATCATCATTGCATATCATATTTTATTGCATTTTGGCTTGATCCTAGAAATTCTACGCAACTCAAGGACCCACGGAGAGAGTTGGGGATTTCGTTATTTTCATATTTGAGATTTCTCAAATTTTGAAAAGTAGGATCGTTTGATTTTAATTATTTTCTCTTTGAATATTTCTTTTATGAAATTAAAAGAGAGGGGATAAAATGACTTCTCCAAAATAAAGAAATATCAGAGGTTAAATATTAAAATCAAATAAGAATTTTATTCAGAGTTTTATTGCTATTTTATTTGAATTAGGAAAAATAAGCGTTTTTCAAAATTGTATTAGAGGCCCAAATAAATGTTCACTATGTCCGCTATATTTTTAGAGGACGGCGAAAAATTAGTTCAGGATTTTTGGAGTCCGTTTAGTATTTCTTTTCTTTGTTTTTCTGCGCGGAATAATTAAAAAAAAGTCAACCGCCTTACCGGGGCGTGTCCGACTAGGACACTGCACTCGGCCGGCCTTTTTAAGGCCGAGGCTCGAGCCGCGTTAGCCCCAAACCCTAGCCGCCCTGCCGCCTCGAAATCCACGCCGTCGCCGCCGCGTGCTGCCGCTGCCGCTGGAGCCCGACGCCGTCCCGCCCAACGCCGCCCGTCGCCGCTGCCT
>NC_041387.1:583028249-583064086 GCF_002162155.2 Triticum dicoccoides
TGTCCACCGCCGCCACCGCCACGCGAACCGAGGTAGCCGCCGGTTTTCGTTAGAAAACCGTATGGTTATTTTTAGAACCCATGTTTATTTTATTTTAGATCAGTTTTATTTTTTTCTTTCGGTTTAGTTATTTTAGCGAACGCCCGTTCGTACATTAGTTTTAATGAACGATTTCACCGGTTAGCCGCAGACAACGAACGTTCATTCGTTAGTCTCTTCGTAAGTTTTTCTTTTTCCAGGGTTTTTCTGCGATTATTTTCGATCGTGATTTGTGCCCTGATTTTCATTTTAGTTTATCTTTTCGCTCGTTTATCGAAATCAGGCGATTCAAGCGCCTAGATCTTTGTCTTGAAGCCCTCTTTTTGTTTAATCAACTTGAACAAGATTTTGTTACTCTAAAAATTTGAATTAAGTCCAGATTAGTAAACGGATCTTGTTTCGTTTGTAGTTTGAGTTTCGTTGCTTCATTTGATTTGATTCTTTTTGAGTGCTTATTGTATGCTTGTTTATTTGCGATAGAGTACTCGGAGTGCGAAGCGTGCTAGTACGAGTAACTAGGCTTCATGGATCATCAGCAAGGCAAGTAACACTTTGATCATACCTCTTTACTATCCAGTTTTATTGCATTAGATCAATCCTCAAACAATTGCATGGTTAGGATCTGATTAACATGTGCTTTTCGGAAGTAGATGAGATAGTACCTATTTACCTGTTTATTATCAAACCTTTGGGAGTTACTGTTATGTTGCTTATTTTGCTATGCTATGCTCGTAGACGTGGTTTGGTTCGAGTGATTCATGACAGATGTGAGTTAAATTAATGGTTGAATTAAGGTGGCTACATAAATACACATCTGGGTGGATTGCTTGAGGCACCCCTGGAGTACCCAGTGGTTGTTAGGGCACCTGGAGAATCCAGTGTTGTCCTAGGATATCCCGGAGTACCCGTGTGATCATCCTACGGTCCGCCACCTAGGCTCAAAGGGATCATAAGATTATTCATGCTAGAAACTTCTGTGTGTAGCCACAAGCCAATATGGGCTCTAGCATAGTTGAGTAAGTTGTGTGAAGCTCTTGAAGAGGTAGACTAGCAGATGTAGTGGGTTGTAGGTGGTACTGTCTATCAAGAGTAGATAGTTAATGCTTTAGAAAGACTATGTCTCGAATCTCCGATCATAGATGTATTCGAGTCTTGTGGGGAAAAGTGCGCAAACCTCTGCAGAGTGTATAAACTAATCATGGTTAGCAGTGTCCCCTGTTATATATGGACGTTTTGAGTATCTAGTTCTTGGATTATCATGTTGATCTCATCACTCGAAATATAATTTGATTGGGTTTAATGATGATGCTTAATTGGGATTGAGTTGGAGGAACCTTCTCAGTGTTTAACAACCACCATGATAGTTAAATAAAATTTATTCCTTTGTTGTAGGGAAAAATTGGCTTTATGCAAAACTGTTAACCATAGAGCTTTCCACCTGCCAAATATGCATGTAGTGATAGCAATTATTCTATTCATTACTTTATGTGTTACTTTGCTAGCATATTCCATGTGCTGACCCGTTTCGGGCTGCAACGTTCATGTTGCAGACTTTTCAGACGATGAGTAAGGTGCCATAGGTCGTTGTCTTTCACTCAGTGATGCCGTTGGAGTTGATGGACTCACTTTATCTTCCAAGCCTTCCACTGTTATCGATTTTGGATGGCCTTAAGCCATATTTATTGTATAAGATCTCTTTTGAGACATTCGATGTAATAAGTGTGTGATTGCTACTCTGTTATAAATCCTCGAGTACTGTCTGTGTCAGCATTACCGATCCAGGGATGACACTGATGCACAGAGATCAGACTGTTTGAGGTCTGGTCGCTACACTCAATTCAATAAGATAAGTTCAAAGGGAAAACTCAATCCATTACAAGAGAGTAGAGGGGGATAAATATCATAAGATCCAACTATAGTAGCAAAGCTCACGGTACATCAAGATCGTACCAAATCAAGAACACGAGAGAGGGAGATCAAACACATAGCTAGTGGTAGATACCCTCAGCCCTGAGGGTGAACTACTCCCTCCTCATCATGGAGAGCGCCGGGATGATGAAGATGGCCACCGATGATGGATTCCCCCGCCGACAGGGTGCCAGAGCAGGGTCCTGAGAGGTTTTTGGTGGCTACAGAGGCTTGCGGCGGCGGAACTCCCGATCTAGGTTATTTTCTGAAGGTTTGGCGATTTACAGGAGAGGTTGGTGTCGAGAACAAGTCAGGGGGACACATGGAGAGTCCACGAGGCACAGGGGCGTGCCCTCCACCCTCGTGGGCCCCACGGGACTCCCCTCCGATAACTTTTTGTTCCAGTAATTTTTATATTTTCCAAAAAAAATCTCTGTTGATTTTCAACGCATTCCGAGAACTTTTATTTCTGCACAAAAACAACACCATAGTAGTTCTGCTGAAAACAGCGTCAGTCCGGGTTAGTTCTAATCAAATAATACCAAAATCATGTAAAAATATTGTACACATGGCATGAATACATCAAAAATTATAGATACGTTGGAGACGTATCAAGCATCCCCAAGCTTAATTCCTGCTCGTCCTCAAGTAGGTAAATGATAAAAACAAAATTTTTGATGTGGAATGCTACCTAACATATTTATCAATGTAATTTTCTTTATTATGGCATGAAGTTCAAGACAAAAGTTTAATATTGACATAAAAACAATAATACTTCAAGCATACTAACAAAGCAATCATGTCTTCTCAAAATAACATGGCCAAAGAAAGTTCATCCCTACAAAATCATATAGTTTGGCTATGTTCCATCTTCGTCACACAGAATATTCAGATCATGCACAACCACGGTTTCAGCCAAGCAATTGTTTCATACTTTAGTATTCTCAAACTTTTTCAACTTTCATGCAATACATGAGCGTGAGCCATGGACATAGCACTATAGGTGGAATAGAGTGGTGGTTGTGGAGAAGAAAAGAAAAGAGGAAGATGGTCTCACATCAACTCGGCATATTAATGGGCTATGGAGATGCCCATCAATAGATATCAATGTGAGTGAGTAGGTATTAACATGCAACGGATGCATAGAGCTATAAATGTATGAAAGCTCAAAAAGAAACTAAGTGGCTGTGCATCCAACTTGCTTGATCACGAAGACCTAGGGCATTTTGAGGAAGCCCATCATTGGAATATACAAGCCAAGTTCTATAACGAAAATTCTCACTAGTATATGAAAGTGACAAAATAAGAGACTCTCTCTTTCTCTCATTTTTTTGTTTGGCTTCTTTGGCCTCCTTTTTTTCATTGGTTTCTTTGGCCTCTTTTTCCCCTCACACGGGTCAATGCTCTAATAATGATGATCATCACACTTCTATTTATTTATAACTCAAGGATTACAACTCGATACTGAGAAAAAAATATGACTCTATATGGATGCCTCCGGCGGTGTACCGGATGTGCCATGAATAAAGAGTGACATGTATGAAAGAATTATGAATGGTGGCTTTGCCACAAATACAATGTCAACTACATGATCATGCAAAACAATATGACAATCATGAAGTGTGTCATAGTAAATGGAATGGTGGAAAGTTGCATGGCAATATATCTCGGAATGGCTATGGAAATGCCATAATAGGTAGGTATGGTGGCTGTTTTGAGGAAAGTAAATGGTGGGTGTATGGTACCGATGAAAGTTGCATGGCACAAGAGAGGCTAGCAATGGTGGAAGGGTGAGAGTGCGTATAATCCATGGACTCAACATTAGTCATAAATAACTCACAAACTTATTGCAAAAATCTACAAGTCATCAAAACCAAGCACTACGTGCATGCTCCTAGGGGAAGGGTTGGTAGGAGCTAACCATCACGCGATCCCGAACTCCACACTAAAACCGGGCATGGGCAGCCTGGCCCGATGACCCGGCCCGAGTGCATCCCGAAAAACCCAGGCCGGGCTGGGCCGGGCTTGACATTCGGGCCGGGCTCGGGGTTTGTTTTGCAGCCCGAAAGATAGTTCAGGCCGGGCTCGGGCTTCAATTTTTCTGTATTTCAGGCCGGGCTTTCGGGCTTCGGGTCGGGCTTGCACGTGCGCGTACTAAAAATAGCATTTGGGCCGGGCTTTCGGGCTTCGGGCTTGATTTTGGGCCAAGCTCGGGCTTGAAAATAGGGAGTATTTCGGGCTTCGGGCCGAGCTAGGGCTTGAGAAATGAAGGTTGGGCTTTTACAAGCCTGGCCCGAAACCTGGCCCGGCCCGACGTTTGCTCGGGTTTACTCCACACATAAGGAGGACAATCAAAGAGATACCTCATGCTTCAAATTTGTTACACAACGGTTACCATACGTGCATGCTACGGGACTCACAAACCTCAACACAAGTATTTCTTAAATTCAAAATTACTCCACTAGCATGACTCTAATATCACCATCCTCATATCTTAAAACAATCATAAGGAATCAAACTTCTCGTAGTATTTAATGCACTTTATATGAAAGTTTTTATTATATCCCTCTTGGATTCCCATCATATTAGGACTAAATTCATAACCTAAGAAAATTACCATGTTGTTTAAGACTCTCAAAATAATATAAGTGAAGCATGAGAATTCATCTATTTCTTAAAAATAAAACCACCGTCGTGCTCTAAAAAGATATAAGTGAAGCACTAGAGCAAATGACAAACTACTCCAAAAGATATAAGTGAAGCACAATGAGTAGTCGAATAATTATGCAACTATGTGAAGACTGTCTAGCATTTAAGAATTTCATATCTTGGGATATTATTCAAATAGCAGCAAAACAAAAAAAATAAAATGACGCTCCAAGCAAAACACATATCATGTGATGAATAAAAACATAGCTCCAAGTAAAGTTACCGATGAACGAAGACGAAAGAGGGGATGCCATCCGGGGAATCCCCAATCTTAGTTGCTTGGTTGTCCTTGAATATTACCTTGGGGTGCCTTGGGCATCCCCAAGCTTAGGCTCTTGCCACTCCTTATTCCATAGTCCATCGAATCTTTACCCAAAACTTGAAAACTTCACAACACAAAACTCAACAGAAAACTCGTAAGCTCCGTTAGTATAAGAAAATAAATCACCACTTTTGGTACTGTTGTGAACTCATTCTAAATTCACATTGGTTTGATATCTACTGTATTCCAACTTCTGTATGGTTCATAACCTCCAATACTACTCATAGATTCATCAAAATAAGCAAACAACACATAGAAAACAGAATCTATTAAAAATAGAACAGTCTGTAGTAATCTGTAACTCTCAAATACTTCTGTAACTCCAAAAATTCATAAAAAAATTGGTGGACGTGAGGAATTCGTGTATTAATATTATGTAGAACTAATCAACTCAAAATCACTCTTCTATAAAAAGTTATAGCTAATCTCATGAGTGCAAAGTTTCTGTTTTTTACAGCAAGATCACATTAACTTTCACCCAAGTCTTCCCAAAGATCCGACTTGGCACTTTATTGAAACAAAAGCTATAAATCATGATTACTATAGTAGATTAATCATGTGGACACACAAAAACAGTAGGGGTAAATATTGGGCTGTCTCCCAACAAGCGCTTTTCTTTAATGCCTTTTAGCTAGGCATAATGATTTCAACGATGCTCACATGAAAGATAAGAATTGAAACACAAAGAGAGCATCATGAAGAATATGACTAGAATATTTAAGTCTAACCCACTTCCCATGCATAGGGATTTTGTGAGCAAACAACTTATGGGAACAATAATCAACTAGCATAGGAAAGCAAAACAAGCATAACTTCAAGATTTTCAACACATAGAGAGGAAACTTGATATTATTGCAATTACTACAAGCATATATTACTCCCTCATAATAATTTTCAGTAGCATAATGAATGAATTCAACAATATAACAATCACATAAATCATTTTTTTCATGATCTACAAGCATACAAATTTTAGTACTCTCCACATAAGCAAATTTCTTCTCATGAGTAGTAGTGGGAGCAAACTCAACAAAATAACTATCATGTGAGGCATAATCCAATTGAAAATTAAAATCATGATGACAAGCTTCATGGTTATCATTATTCTTTATAGCATACATGTAATCACAATAATCAGCATAGATAGCAACTTTGTTCTCATAATCAATTGGAACCTCTTCTCAAATAGTGGATTCATCACTAAATAAAGTCATGACCTCTCCAAATCCACTTCCATAATTATCACAATAAGATTCAACACCCTCCAAAATAGTGGGATCATTACTTCCTAAAGTTGACACTCTTCCAAACCCACTTTCATAAATATGATCATCATAAATAGGAAGCATGCTTTCATCATAATAAATATTCTAATCAAAACTTGGGGGACTAAAAATATCATATTCATCAAACATAGCATCCCCAAGCTTGTGCCATTGCATATCATTAGCATCATGGATATTCAGAGAATTCATACTAACAACATTGCAATCATGCTCATCATTCAAAGATTTAGTGCCAAACATTTTAATGCATTCTTCTTCTAACACTTTGGCACAATTTTGCGATCCATCATTTTCAAGAAAGACATGATAAAGATGAAGCATATGAGGCGACCTCAATTCCATTTTTTTGTAGTTTTCTTTTATAGACTAAATTAGTGATAAAACATGAAACTAAAAGATTTGATTGCAAGATCTAAAGATATACCTTCAAGCACTCACCTCCTCGGCAACGACGCCAGAAAAGAGCTTGATGTCTACTATGCAACCTTCTTCTTGTAGACGTTGTTGGGCCTCCAAGTGTAGAGGTTTGTAGGAAAGTAACAAATTTCACTCAAGTGGATGACCTAAGGTTTATCAATCCATGGGAGGCATAGGATGAAGATGGTCTCTCGCAAACAATCCTGCAACCAAATAACAAAGAGTCTTGTGTCCCCAACACACCCAATACAATGGCAAATTGTATAGGTGCACTAGTTCGGTGAAGAGATGGTGATACAAGTGAAATATGGATAGTAGATATAGGTTTTTGTAATATGAAATTATAAAAATAGCAAGGTAGCAAGTGGTAAAAGTGAGCGTAAACGGTATTGCAATGCTTTGAAACAAGGCCTAGGGTTCATACTTTCACTAGTGCAGGTTATCTCAACAATAATAACATAATTGGATCAAATAAAAATCCCTCAACATGCAACAAAGAGTCACTCCAAAGTAACTGATATCGGAGAACAAACAAAGATATTATTCTAGGGTACGAAACCACCTCAAAGTTATTCTTTTCGATCAATTATTTGGGCTATTCCTATAAGTGTCACAAACAGCCCTAGAGTTCATAGTAAAATAACACCTTAAGACACAAATCAACTGAAACCCTAATGTCACCTAGATACTCCAATGTCACCACAAGTATCCATGGGTATGATTATACGATATGCATCACACAACTCAGATTCATCTATTCAACCAACACAAAGAACTTCAAAGAGTGCCCCAAAGTTTCTACCGGAGAGTCAAGACGAAAATGTGTGCCAAGCCCTATGCATAAGTTCACAAGGTCACTGAACCCGCAAGTTAATCACCAAAACATACATCAAGTAGATCACGTGAATATCCCATTGTCACCATAGATAAGCACATGCAAGACATACATCAAGTGTTCTCAAATCCTTAAAGACTCAATCCGATAAGATAACTTCAAAGGGAAAACTCAATCCATTACAAGAGAGTAGAGGGGGAGAAACATCATAAGATCCAACTATAGTAGCAAAGCTCGCGGTACATCAAGATCATTCCAAATCAAGAACACGAGAGAGAGAGAGAGAGAGAGAGAGAGAGAGAGAGATCAAACACATAGCTACTAGTACATACCCTCAGCCCTGAGGGTGAACTATTCCCTCCTTGTCATGGAGAGCGCCGGGATGATGAAGATGGCCACTGGTGATGGATTCCCCCTCCGACAGCATGCTGGAACAGGGTCCCGAGAGGTTTTTGGTGGCTACAGAGGCTTGCGGCGGCGGAACTCCCGATCTAGGTTATTTTCTAGAGGTTTGTGGATTTATAGGAGAGGTTGGCGTCGAGAACAAGTCAGGGGCCCACGAAGAGTCCACGAGGCACAAGGGCGTGCCCTACGGGGTGGGCACGCCCTCCACCCTCGTGGTCCCCACGTAACTCCCCTCCGATAACTTTTCATTCCAGTGTTTTTTATATTTTCCAAAAAAATTCTCCGTTGATTTTTAGCGCATTCCGAGAACTTTTATTTCTACACAAAAACAACACCATGGTAGTTGTGCAGAAAACAGCGTCAGTCCGGGTTAGTTCTAATCAAACCATACCAAAATCATGTAAAAATATTGTAAACATGGCATGAATACATCACAAATTATAGAAATGTTGGAGAGGTATCAGGGCTTGCTGGCTAGACACCATCATTCTCCTACTCGGCCTTGTCGGTGGCAGTCCACCGTATTTGGATCTCCGTCAATCTCTCCTCAGCACGGCGTGCGTAGTCTTCTTTATTGCTGCGGCGAGACTCATTTTCTTGTCTGCTTTCTACCTTTTTTCCTCCTTTTGTGCAGCTTTCGCCGCCTCTTCCTCCACCGACCATTCGGCCATGCCAGCTTCAAAGTCCGCCCACGTAGTTCTGCGGCCGCGGGCGGCGACGAACTTGGCCCGGTGGGATGCCATAGCTTCCTTACCATGTGTGCGGTCCCAGGCGGCGAGGAAGTCGGTGTAGCGGGATACCATCGCTTCCTTACTAGTTAGTGTGTGGCGCAGTGTCATGAACAAAGCTTGGAGAGAGCACTGGGTCGGAGTGGTCGAACAACCATACAATGTGGTGGTTTTTAAGAGCTCAAGGACAAACGACGAAGGAAATTGGGCTTCCCCTATAATCTTGGTCATTCAGTATCGCACACGGTTCATCTCCGTCGCCTCCAGAAATAATGTGCACTCACCCTGTTGTGTGATGTGTTCTAATTGGCCAGAACCCCAGCAACATGGATCACGCGTGTGCACCATAGGATGCACCGCGATTGTACGACAATCCACGTCCCTCTTATCACACCCATGCAACTGTCCTTGGATTAGATTTATCTGCGCTAAATGTCTAGAAAATGTACATAATCGCCAAAATGTGGTAAATGAGCCCGGAAAAGTGCCAAATTTGAACACGATGATTTGCAGCGTGTACGTTCATCATAGAAGAAAAACTCAAGGACAATGGATGAGGGAAATTTGGATTCCCCTTCAATCTTGATGATTTCCCTCCGGAAACCATGAAACTTCCTTGATGATGGATCTGAAGGAAATATGCCCCAGAGGCAATAATAAAGTTGTTATTTTATATTTCCTCATATCATGATACATGTTTATTATTCATGCTAGAATTGTATTAACCGGAAACTTGATACATGTGTGGATACATAGACAAAACACCAGGTGCCTAGTAAGCCTCTAGTAGACTAGCTCGTTAATCAAAGATGGTTAAGTTTCCTAACCATAGACATGTGTTATCATTTGATGAACGGGATAACATCATTAGGAGATGATGTGATGGAAAAGACCCAACCGTTAGCATAGCATATTGATCGTTCAGTTTTATTGCTATTGCTTCTTCATGTCAAATACATATTCCTTCGACTATGAGATTATGCAACTCCCGGATACCAGAGGAATGCCTTGTGTGCTATCAAATGTCACAACATAACTAGGTGATTATAAAGATTCTCTACAGGTATCTCTGAAGGTGTTTGTTGGGTTGGCATAGATCGAGATTAGGATTTTTCACTCCGAGTATCGGAGAGGTATCTCTGGGCCCTCTCGGCAATACACATCATAAGAAGCCTTGCAAGCAAAGTGACTAATGAGGGAGTTGTAGGACAATGTATTATGGAACGAGTAAAGAGACTTTCTGGTAACGAGATTGAACTAGGTATGAAGATACCGACGATCGAATATCGGGCAAGTAACATACCGATAGACAAAGGGAATAACGTATGTTGTCATAACGGTTCGACCGATAAAAATCTTCGTAAAATATGTAGGAGCCAATATGAGCATCCAGGTTCCGCTATTGGTTATTGACCGGAGAGGTGTCTCGGTCATGTCTACATAGTTCTCGAACCCGTAGGGTTCACACGCTTAATGTTCGATGACGATATTGTATTGTATGAGTTACGTGATTTGGTAATCGAATGTTGTTTGGAGTCCCGGATGAGATTACGGACATGACGAGGAGTCTCAGAATGGTCGAGAGGTAAGGATTGATATATAGGACGATGGTATTCGGACACTAGAAGTGTTTCGGGAAGCACCGGGTACTAATCGGGGTCACCGGAAGGGGTTCTGGGCACCCCCGGCAAAAGATATGGGCCTTATGGGCCAAGAAGGGAAACGCACCAGCCACATAGGGGCTGGTGCGCCCCCCCCCCATATGGGCTGGCCAAATTGGAGAAGGAAATGGAAAGGAGGAAAGGAAAAAGGGAATAGGATTCCCCATTCCCCCCTCTTCCCTTCCTACTCCGAATAGGAATAGGAGAGGGGGTTGGCTGAATCGGGAGAGGACTCCAAGTAGGATTCCTCCTACCTAGGACGCCCCCTTGGATGCCTCTACTCCGAATATATGTGTATATATATATATAGGGATTGACTATTTGTCACCCTGGGTGAGAAATAGTTATTCTTCACCCCCTTTATTCTAATGTCAATGCACCGTAATTTTACGTTCCGTAAATTTCTTCTTATTTCAGATGTAAAAAGAGAACGTAAGAGAATATATAATCACCGTAAAAAATATTTTATGTTATGTAAAATTATGAACGTAAAAACATAGTGTAAAATATATACATAAAATGCTACATTTGTTGTCTTATGATCTATATTTTTGTTTTTTATGCCAAATTTGATGTAGGGAATCACTATGAATGTAAATATTTGTATTTTAAATTTAGTTTATTTATGAAATGATCGTAAGATTACCTCGGTCGAAGAATAACTTATTGTACACCCTAGGTGATGAACAGTAACTATACACACACACAGAGACATATATATATATATATATATATATAGATTGGTGCTTGTGTGTGACTAGTAGTGTTGATTACATCTTGTAGTTAATTACTATATGGTTTATTTTGTGGAAAATTATATGTTCAGATCCATTATGCTATTTAATACTCCTCTGATATTGAGCATGATTATCATTTTTGAGTAATTACTTTTATTTTGAGGTCACAGGAGAAATCATGTTGCAAGTAATCATGTGAACTTGGTATGTGTTTGATATTTTGATGATATGCATGTTGTGATTCCCTTAGTAGTGTCATGTGAACGTCGACCACATGACACATCACCATATTTGGGGCTAAGGGAATATATTGTGGAGTAGTTATTAGATGATGGGTTGCGAGAGTGACAGAAACTTAAACCCTAGTAAAATGTCCGTGCATTGCCACGGGATTTTGAAATATTTTCTTATGTGAACATCGTTGAACATGATTATTAGAATACCAGTCGAAAATAAACATTGACATAATCCCAGTCGGGATGCTTTATTTCAAGTGCATCGTTGTTGTGGGATATCATCACTTGCACATCTTTTTGTTGTATAAAACTTGGTGAATTTTTATCCCCTTACAGTGACATCGCCCCGAGAACCCTCTCAATGGATTCTTTTTGAATGGCAATAGAGTCTATCTCCATCTCTCTCATATTCTGCAAAATTAAACATATATAGTAATATACCTTTTCAGCATTATATCATGTGCAACAAATATACAAAGAAGAACAATTAGTTGCATGCACCTCTTCTGGCTGTATAATACTCGTTGAATTCTCAGCCCCATCCATCATTGATGTTTGCCAGTCGGCATTTCTGAAGCAACAACTAAATCTACTAGTTTTTATGACCTATAAAGTTATTTTAATATAAAAAAAGATTAGAATATTTTTTAAGATCATGCTACGTAAACTATATATTCATTGGACATATGCTAGAAATGAGCAGTTTGTAGTAGATTGAGTGGCATCCCAATTTTAATAAATTGTAGGCTCACCTCTAAATCACCTTTTGATGGTTATTCTCGTGAATATCTACTATTTACGGGTATGTATTATATTGCCCATACGAGATATGTTACATTTTCCACGAGCAAACAACGGATTTTCCCTTTATATAATGATAGTCGGTCATCCATAATTTCTTGGATCCTTTCAATTTATTTGTTTAGATAAACATAGAGAAATACTAAGACACAATATAAACACATGCGAGAAGTCCAACATAAATCAAGTATATTTTCCTTCTTCTATCAAAATTGTTTTAATTTGTATCAAAACGGGAAAAGGGGAGAGGGCGCTCACCATTGCCTTGCCGGCACCGCCGGCGATGCCCCACTACTCCTGGAGGCATCAGTGGTGGTGTCGAGGCTGAGGGCAAGGAAGGGCTGGTCGCCGGTTCCAAGTTGCATCTGGAAAAAACACAAGAACTAAACATCAACCACATGATGTGAAGTGAAGACTATACCTGGTTGAATGAGTTTGTATCAGGAAACATGTCGGCCTAGATGAGCACTCGCGCAAGAAAAATGCTCTCGGTGACAGTGTTTGTTTATCACTACAGATAAAACTGATTATGTAGTGTGGTCCTCTGATTATGTACATGCCATGCCAGACTACCACAATGAAATTAATGCGGAGACAAGATTGCTAATCTTTCTAGCACATATTCCCATGCGTTACAATAGGAGAGATAATTAATGTGTCCATCACAACAACGTGGCATAACAATATCCGAATTGTGCCACCCAAAATTGGCAGCGAGACGCACGCTACCATAAATGCATATAAGTCGTACATTAAAAACCATCACATGTGATATTTTTAGTACAATTTTTGTATGACTGCTATGTTATTTAAAATGCCTAATTTTCAAATCCTACATACGAAGGCATTATTTGGAACTTGGTGCAATTTTCAGAATTCGCACCGAGTCGTGAAGAAATCTTGCTAAGTGTGTTTTAGCCCCTCTCACCTCTCCGGGATCCACTCTCGTGTCGTGCGCTCTTACCTCGTATTATTCCATTGCTTTATTGGTCCAAACACTTGTGTCATTGCTATTTGTCTTGCAGGAATCTATGCCATGTACCGTCACCTTTTTAGATATTTAATTCCTGGGTATTAGTTTCTCCTTCCTCACGGACTTCATCCTTTTAGTACAGTACGGTGGATCAGGTAAAAATGTCACCATATAAGTTCCTTCACGTGGCAATTCAACCCCCTAAAAAAATTGAAAATAGCAAGTTTCTACACTTACAGTTTTTTTTAGAATCTATATGCGTATAGTTTATCTTATGGATCCTACTTGTAGACATTGTTTTGCCTCACACACAAACTGAAAATATGAATCTAGCCTACATAACTTCGTCAAAAGTAATGTATAGATAGGAAACAACATGTTACAGTTCAGAAGAGACAACTGATGAGTTAGTTTCAAATGTTTGTGTGCTTGTGCTGTGTTGTGAGTTCGACTCCCCCTTGAGCATCAATTTTTTTTGGCTCGCTCTAGGCTGGAGTGCGAGCCAGCAGCAGGTGAGACAGCCGAGATTTGGCCCAGCATGACACTTAGAGTTTTCTTTTGAGAATCTATATCTGTACAGGTTATCTTATGGATCCTACTTGTAGACATTGTTTTGCCTCACACACACACTGAAAATATGAATCTAGCCTACATAACTTCGTCAAAAGTAATGTATAAATTGAAAACAACCTGTTACAGTTCAGAAGAGACAACTGATGAGTTAGTTGCGAATGTTTGTGTGCTTATGTTGTGTTGTGAGTTTGACTCCCTCTTGAGCATCAATTTTTTTGGCTCGCTCTAGGCTGGAGTGCGAGCCAGCAGCAGGTCAGACAGCCAACGCAGCCAAGACTTGTCCCAGCATGCTGCGGACATTTAAAAATTAAAGATATGGGCCAGCCGGCCGCTTCGCTTTGTCTTTTACAAGTAAAACTTCTTGGTTTCCAATTCTTCTAAAAATACGTCTCGGTTTCCAATTAAAAATAAAGTACGTAAAAACAGTTAAAACGAGACAAAACAAAGTGAAACCAAACCAAGAATATCTATTCCCTTTAATAGTAGGTGTGTGTGTGTGTGTATGTGTGTGGGGAGGGGGGTAGGAGGGCGCCTACAACACAGAACAATAATTGTTAGCCGTGTGCGGCGCCCCTCTCCATAGTTTACAACCCCGGTCATATTGTCGCGCTGCTTAGGCGAAGCCCTCCGCGAATTACTTCACCATCACCGTCAGCACGCCGTCGTGCTTATGGAACTCATCTGCTTCCTCGACACCTTGCTGGATCAAGAGGGCGAGGAACGTCATCGAGCTGAACGTGTGCAGAACTTGGAGGTGTCGTATGTTCGGTACTTGATCGGTCGAAGCTAGAAGAAGTTCGACTATATCAACCGCGTTGTCTAACGCTTCCGCTTTCGGTCTACAAGGGTACGTGGACACACTCTCCCCCTCTCGTTGATATGCATCTCCTAGATAAATTTTGCGTCAGCGTATGATTTTTTTGAAAATGCATGCTACGTTCCCCAACAGGTTCGACTTATGAAGAGCATGCATGACCACATAAGCCAAACCTTCTCAAATTTTTACCAGGTCATGGTGAGGACATACCATGGCATCATGCCAGGCATCATGTTTTTCAAGCATGTCTTTCATTTTTCTATAGGTAAAAACTAATAAACGACACGTTTGTGGTTCACTCTTGACACACATATCCTTGAAATTTTTGCCCATTCCTTGTAAAAGGCATGAGAATTTACTAAATACCATGAGCATGGTTTTGCATACCATATGAATTATGTGCATCAATGCCTAGGAAATGCACATAATCGCCTAAATATGGTAAATGAGGCTGAAAAAGTGCCAATTTTGAACATGGTGATTTGTAGGGTGTATCATTGTAGAAAAAACTCAAGGAAAAAGGACGAACGAAATTTGGATTCCCCTTCAATCTTGATGATTCCCCTCTCAAAACCATGAAACTTCCTCGGTGATGGTTCAATTTATGAAGAGCGTGCATGAGCACATAAGCCAAACCTTCTCAAATTTATACAAGGGCATGGTGAGGCCATATCATGGCATTATGCTAGGCATCATGTTTTCCAAGCATGTCTTTCATTTTTCTGTAGTTGAAAAACTAATAAATGACACATTTGTGATCGACACTTGCCACACATATCCTTGAAATCTTTGCCCATTCCTTATAAAAGGCATGCGAATTTACTAAATACCACTTGAGCATGGTTTTCGAGACCATTTTTGTGCAGTTTTTCATGCAACGATTGTTTGAATTTGAATTATGTGCATCAACGCCTAGAAAATGCACATAATCACCTCAATATGGTAAATGAGCCCGGTAAAGTGCCAAATTTGAACACGATGATTTGTAGGGTGTATGTTCATCATAGAAAAAAACTTAAGGACGAAGGAAATTTGGATTTCCCTTCAATCTTGGTGATTTCCCTCTCGAAACCATGAAACTTCCTCGGTCATGGTTTGATTTATGAAGAGCGTGCATGACCACATAAAGTAAACCTTCTCAAATTTTTACCAGGACATGATGAGGCCATACGACGACACCATGAGAGGCGTCATATTTTTCAAGCATGTCTTTCATTTTCTATATAGTTGAAAACCAATAAACTGCACATTTGTGGTTGACTCTTGCCACACATATCCTTGAAATCTCTGCCCATTCCACGTAAAAGGCATGAGAATTTACTAAATAACACGAGCATGGTTTTCTAGACCATATTTGTGCACCTTTTCATGCACCGATTATTTGAATTTGAATTATGCGCATTAATGCCTAGAAAAAGGCACAAAATTGCCTAAATATGGTAAATGAGTTCAGAAAAGGGACCAATTTGAACACGGTGATTTGCAGGGTGTTCGTTCATCATAAAAAAACTGAAGGACAAAGGACGAAGGAATTTGGTTTCCTCCTTTAGTCTTGGTGATTTCCCTCTCAAAACCATGAAACTTCATCGGTGATGGTTTGATTTATGAAGAGCCTGAATGACGACATAAGTCAAACATTCTCAAATCTTTACCAGGGCATGTTGAGGCCATACCATGGCACCATGCCAGGCGTCATATTTTTCAAGCATGTCTTTCATTTTTCTATAGCTGAAAAAACAGTAAACGACACGTTTGTGGTTGACTCTTGCCACACATATCCTTGACATCTCTGCCCATTCCTTGTAAAAGGCATGATGATTTACTAAATAGCACGAGCATGGTTTTCCAGACCGTTTTTGTGCACTTTTTCATGCATTGATTATTTGAATTTGAATTATTTGCAGTAATGCATACAAAATGCACATAATGGAGTATATATAGTAAATGAGCCCAGAAAAATGCTAAATTTGAACATAGTCCATTTGAGGGGGTATGTTGATCGTAGGAAAAAAACTGAATGATAAACAAGGAAGGAAATTTGGATTCTCCTTCAATCTCGGTGATTTACAATCGCACAAGGTTCATCTCGCTCGCCTCTGCGAACCATGTGCGTTCACCCACACATCCAAAAGGAAAAAAGAAAACCTTCACCCCCTACCCACTTCATCCCCACTCACTCGTCGCGCACTCCTCCAGAACTCTACACCTCATCAACTTCTATCGGGGTGGCCAACCTTAAGCTCGACGACTGTTGTCGGCGGGTGGCAGTCTTGCTCCAAACAAAACGGGATTTCACCCCTACCGCTTGTTGTCGCCTGTCTGCACCAACTTGCACTGAGTTTTTGGACTCTAATCGATTGGGGTTTTCTGCGGGATTGGGTCGGGGATTTTTCTCATGGAGAAGGTAATTGATTTAGCAAAATATTCACTCATCTCTTATCACAGTCCGTCTGTCGCAGTTAATCAACCAGCAAAAATCTCCATGGATTCATTTTTCTTCTAGCTGATTCGGGGGTTTTCATTCAAGTATCCATAGTGCCAGCACAAATCAAGCCAGTGTTGTCGTGGCAAGTCAGAAGAGAAGTTCTATCTCACCATACCATATGACTTCAAGGAGCGCTCTGTATGTTCAATCTCACCCTGCCATGGTTGGCATGGCCTAAATTTATGAACATATATCATATATTTGTACATTTGGATAAAAGGTACGGTGCCACATGCAGCCTAGACGTAAAAGATGTTTTTCCCTAAATTAGGCAAAATAATGATGTATTGTTCATTCAGTTACTCTCATATTTGCATGAAATATTTGTTATATGATCTATTTAATTATATATTTTTGTACTTTTCTTTCAGATATATATTGTTCTGTTCTCTCAATTACTCCCATATTTGCATGTTGCTCTGTTTTTTCAATATATGTAACTAAAGTTCTTAATTTTCATTTCAAGCAATACATACTTGCTTTGCAAGAACACGTGTAGAAGAAAATCATGGCCTTTACTTTGTTGATGACTCCATAAATGTCATATTGACAATGCAACATGGGTGTACAATGCCAGTTAGGGTAAAACTTGATATAGATGGTCACTCCTATTTTGATGCGGACCTTTGGCAAAAAAAATCTAAGTTTTATGAACTGAAAGCTGGTAATAAAATTATAGTGCATGCACCACCGCCTGGTCTAATTAACATGGATGTTTACTTCCCCAACGTCATCAACCGATCACAGTCTGATCGAGGTTAGTGTTCTTTCAACTTTCTCCATGTTGGCATATTACTTAGCAAAATTGGGGTATTTGTTCGAACTAACTGATCACTATTTAAGCAACCAATTGTGATTTCATTTTGTGACTCTGTTCCTAGGCAGTAGCAAATTCTATTTACCAATTTATGTCGGCTATTCTTCTGCCAAGTTCTGAATAAATAACCCCTTTCCACTTTCTAAGCAGGATATGTTCGATGCATAGTTAACGATTTGTATGTTACTCGGTGTATCAAATTTCACTGGAAAGACTTGAAGCATGTCATACAGTTTGTTGTTAATCTGACAGAGATTGCACAGCGTATGAACGCTGCATTTAGGATGGGATTAATTCTACCACTAGTGCGCACATTCAACAAGACCAATTGTGTGTACAAAACGCTGGTACAAATTCTTATTTTTATGTTGATGTTCATAAATTATATATAGCTTCAACGATATGTTACCATTGGTTTTTATTCCTCATTGCAATAGAAATTGCCCGCTGCAGCTGTTTCTGAATCAATTTTCTGACATGGTCGAATTCCACTTGTGCTTGCTAATAACGCCAAAGCGATTGCAAGGTACTGCATTTCCTGCAGAAATGGAACCATTCAAATTAATAAGTTCTCGCTTGTCGTGGCAATGCATCCAGATTGGACAATTGGAGGCACTATTCTAATCATGCTCTACCAAGGCACAGGAGGGTTCTTCCTTTTCGTTAACGAGATGCCAAGTCACCGTGATCAAGATGCTTCCAGCGGATAGTTGTGGTCATTGGACCTCTGCCTGTTAAAATGTGCTAGTTGTTAATATGTTAAGTATGTAGATATGGACCATACTGTTGTCAAAATTGTTCAGTTCAGAATTCTTAAGTATTGTGTTACCTATATCCGCATTTTGTTGAATAGTGTCACCACTATATATATGTTACCAAAATGTTGTTAGCCAAGTTCTTAAAATTTTCATGGAAAGTATTAGTATCATACACAGTTCATTCAGTTTAAGCGTGTGCCCGGTAGAGTAGAGGATATCCATGTTTGCGACGTGGCCATCACCACCGATGTCCATAAGGCATTTGCATATTAATTGTCCATATTGCAAATTCAGATAATATACATATAGGTCAGCCCATACAATTGACATATTTGACATGCATGAACATCGAGTAATTTACAAACCATTAGCTCACTAATTTATAAGAATATAATGAATCATGCGTGCACAAAAGAACTATGTGCAACTAACGCCAACCCAGCACGCACAAGTACCATCGTCCAACAATGTATCAATCCTAGGCTCGGGAGGAGAGGAGGCCGCCAAATCGATGGCCTACAAACCTTGAAAGATCGAGGCTCGGACAACCTCGACATCGGGGATCGCCGGTACTGCCTCGGGCGCAACGCTCACCAAGGCTGCCGTGACTGTCGGGTCTGCCCCGGCGACTGATACGTCTCCAACGTATCTATTTTTTTGTCACACCCTAGCTACTCATGCATTAGAGTGTTGCATCATGTTTATTCTTTCATCAGAAACTTGAAATGGGGATGACAGAACCCCCAGTCCCCTCTGAAACCAACTAGGGTTACTAAAATAATTTTTCAATGAACCTGAAATGCCCTTCTAAAATGCCCATCATTTTTGTCTTGGTTCAGAACCTCTGCCAAAAATGGTGCACATTTTCCTAGGCCATCCTAGGGTTTTTGAATTAAATCATAAATATTTGAATTTGGGCATTTAAAATAATATAAAATATTTAAATGCTCAAATATCTCCAAACTAAAATGTTTCATGTTGGAAATAATCCAACTATGGGCCAGGAATAGTTTGGTGATTTTTGAACTTGCCTATGTATTTTATTAAATTTAACAAAGTTGCAGATATATTAAATAAAAACAGAAACAGAAGAAAAGGGGAAAACTTACCTGGGCTCCTCCACTGTGCGGCCCAGCCAGCTGGCCGGCCCAGCCAGCAGCCGGCCCAGCCCACCACTGCAGCCCTCCGTCGTCTTCCTCCCCTCGCCCCGAAGCTGCTGCGTGCTCGCGCGCGCACGGCCGCGCGGCCACCTCCTGCTTGCCGACGAGCTCCTGGCCGCGTGGACGACTCCCGCAGGCCGTCCCGATCCCCCCCTGCTCTCTCTCACTCTCTCCCGACTCTTCCCTCCTCTCCCTCGCTCTCTCTCTCACGCGGTCGAGCACCACCGTCGCCGCCGTTCGCCATAGCAGCCATCTCCGACCACCCCTCGCTCCCCCGACTAGCTCAGGAGCTCCGCCTCGACTCCCTCTTCCTCCCCACCGCTCCACAGCCCCCCGGAAGCCCTGCATCGCCGCCACGTCGCCGTTCCCCTCTTCGGCTCCGATCATCGTTGTCGTCAAATTCGTCGTCTCCAGCGCGTCCCCGAGCCCGCTAACCACCTCTGCAGCCCCGCGGTGAGCCCCCGGATCGTTTCCCCCTTCTCCCCTGGTCTCTTTCGACCTCTAGGCCCTAGCCCCACCTTGGCCGAGAGCTCCACGCCGCCGGCGATGTCGCCGTCGTGGCCACGGTCACCGTAGCACCCAACCGAGCGCACTATCGTGCTCCCCACCTCACCAGGAGCACGCAGCGCGCACTAACGCCTCCCCAAGCCCCCTGCAACGTCGATTCCGACCGCACCCGAACTCCGGCCACCGCAGCCGAGCTCGCCGCCGTCAACTCCGGCCACCCCGAGCCCAACCACCACCACCAATAGTCGCGGCTCAACCTCAGCAACACGTAGATGCCTTCCGCCGTCCATTTGGTTGCCGGAATGGCAAAAAGCACTTTCGCCGCCGTCCCGGGCCTCGCCGGCGTCATGTCACCGGTGGGGTTTGACTTGTCCGACCTGGGGTTTGACCCCCGAGTGTCACTGACGCGTGGGCCCTGTCGGTCAGATGGTTAGATTAGCGCTAACCACTGTTAGTTAACCCCTGACACTGACCAGTGGGCCCAGCGCCACTAATTAGTAATTAGAATTAATTTAACCCTGTTTAGCCCCCCTGTCACTGACGTGTGGGCCCCACACGTCAGGTTTGACTCCAGCCAGCCGCAGTTGACCACTGACGTCATGCTGACGTCATGCTGGCGCAATAACTATAATTTCTGGATTTAATTTAAATCAGGAAATTCCAGAATATTATTTAAACTTCAAAAATTCATAACTTTTATTCTGTAATTCCAAATTGGACAAATTATATATGAAAAATGATCAGAAAAATCCAATCTATCCATCTGTACTATTTTCATGCATGATCAAACAAGTTAAATTGATGTTTTAAGCAGAACAAGGAAAAGCACTTTAAAAGGCCATATTTGAATTTGAAATTTGAATCCTTGATTCAAATTTGTTCAAACCCTTCTGGTTTTAGTTGCATTAGCCCAATACACTCATTTTGCCATGTCTCATGCATGCATCATATTGTTGCATACTGTTTGGTAATGTTTGTGTATCGGTGCTCTCTGCGGCAGGTTCTGTCTCCGAGGAGTACCGTGATTACCCTAACGAAGAACCGTATCAGTGCATCGAACCATCAGGCAAGCAAACAACCATTTGATCATATCGATACAATCCCATGTTCTCGCTCCTGCTCTCTTTTACTGCATTAAGACAACGCGATTCAAACTGCTGTGTGCTACGGTAGTTGAACCCATTTCCTCTGCATGACCTGTCATTGCCACAGTAACTAGATGAAACCCACTAGCATGTGTAGGAGTTGATTGAGCCATATGTATGTGTTGTTCCTACCTTGCTATGCCTGCTATGCTTAGAGTCGTGTCAGGTCTGGTTCATCTGGGTGATGGGCTAGAGTGAAATGAGTATGTCGGTAATGAGAGTGGTGTGGTGAACACGATTTGGTAAAGGTATCGATGAGAGGCCATGTAGGAGTACATGGTGGGTTGTTTCATTGAAGCCGACCTTAAGCACTGAGATCTGTATGCGTGATTTAAGATACAGCTACTACCATGCATTGGGCCCTGAGATATGACCCCGCTCGACTTCTTATTCACCCTAGCTCTCTGTCCAGGAGTTGCAAGTAGTTTCTGGTGTTTGTAGCCTACTGGAGGCCGTGGACAGCGCTGACCGTAGGGATGGGCTGTGATGCGGTAGGTACGTGGCCGGGTGTACCGAATACCCGTTAGGTATCTCGGGAACCCTGTTCACATCGTTCGGGGCCGTATGGGAAACCTCGGCCGGACTCCCTGCGGATGGAACCTGAATAGGCGATAAACCTGGACTAGAGGCTTAAGTGTTTAGGTAGGTCGTGGTCTACACCCACGTCGGCTTTCGCTTGAAGTCTGCCGAGCACATGTCGTGTGCAGACGCTAAGTGGTGGAAACATGTATGAAGAAGTACACCCCTGCAGGGTTATCATAATCTATTCGAATAGACGCGTCCGCGGTAAAGGACTACTTGGTTGCCTATACAGCTCATAGACAAGTAAATGGAAACTGTTAAAAGCCTCAAGATAAGTGTGAGTGCCGAGGATGGCTCTTCCGTAGGAAGACGGAGGTGGATCCTCGGTAGTGTATTGAATTGGTGAGTAGTGGACTCGTGTGCGCAAAACCATTTCAAGTTGGAGTATCGTAGGATAGCCTAGCCAAGAGTCAAAGCTGGCTTGCTGCAATAACTCCACCAACCCTTCTTGATACTATGCATGTATGTAGGATCTGATGTAAGTCTTGCTGAGTACCTTTGTACTCATGTTGCTATAATCTACATTTTTACAGAAGACGCTGCAACCCCTTCTGATGGGTTCTATGTAGACGTTGACATCAACGAGTAGGCTAAGGACCCAGGTGGTGACCCTGAGCTTGTGAAGGACCACGTAGTATAGCTAGGCTTTCCAAGCCTCTTTTATTTTATTAGTTGTCTGTACTCAGACAAGTTACTTCCGCTGCTGGTTTGTATGACTGTATGACTTGTATGTGGGGTCATGAGACCCGTACCTTTGTGTATGTTATGTATGGCTCACTGAGCCTTAAATAAAGTACTTGTGTCGTAGAGTCATGTTGTGATGCTTCGTTGTATTTGCACATATCGAGCATATTGTGTGTATGATTGAAATGCTTGGTATGTGTGGGATCTGACTATCTAGTTGTTTATCTTTAGTAGCCTCTCTTACCGGGAAATGTCTCCTAGTGTTGCCGCTGAGCCATGGTAGCTTGCTACTGCTCTGGAACACTTAGGCTGGCCGGCATGTGTCCTTCTTCGTTCCTGTGTCTGTCCCTTCGGGGAAATGTCACGCTTTGAGTACCGGAGTCCTGTTAGCCCGCTACAGCCCGGTTTACCGGAGTCCTGCTAGCCCAGTGCTACAGCCCGGACCCACTTGCTGATGACCGACACGTTCGAAGCTGGGTCATGGATGCCTGTCCCTGTAAGTCTGTGCCACTTTGGGTTTACGACTAATCATGTCAGCCCGGGCTCTTTATCATATGGATGCTAGCGACACTATCATATACATGAGCCAAAAGGCGCAAACGGTCCCAGGAAAAGGTAAGACGACACCCGTGGGAATACCGTGCGTGAGGCCGCAAAGTGATATGAGGTGTTACCAGCTAGATCGATGTGACATCGAGTCGGGGTCCTGACAGCGTTGGCATCAGAGCCGGACTGCCTGTAGGTTCTCCAAGCCAAACTGGTCGATGTTGAGTCTAGAAATTCTTTAGTTATATGTAGGGGAATTGTTTGTGGGATGGAACGTAAGGCTCTTTTTACTCCTTTACCTTATGACTTTCTGATCTGAGTCAGTCCATTCTTCCACCGGGGGTTAAGGAATTAGGATCTGTTCTCTCTATCAGGATCACGAGTTACTAATCAGTAGTACCTTATAAGTTTGATGGTTACCAGCCTAGTTCAGTTCTACTACCACATTATGTTGCCAGAATGGATTCAGAACTTTGATATGATGATGTTGAGTGTGTATGAAATCCTTTGTCAAATGTCTCAAAATCCTTCTTGAGCATCTACAGCTGTTATGCTGCCGAAATTTTGCTAGAAATTCTAATGCCCTTGCATTATGATTGTGCTTTCAGATGGCCACTCGCGACCTCAATCAAGTGGTTCGCCTGACTCGATGCCTAGATGTACCCGGCCATACTGCTAAGTTCGTCAGGGTAATGACTGAGGCTGGATATCGCTGGTATCCCGAGTACACGGTCGAAGAGCAATTCCGAGATTTTAATCAGAGCCAGTATCTCTGCCGAAGAAGCTCAAGAGGATCCCAACGTCGTTCTCGGTACGCTTCTTGTTAATTGCCACCCGGCATCTGTTCTTTTCGATACAGGAGCCTCTCATTCTTTTATATCTGAAAATTATGCTCGCTTGCATAACATCGCATTCGGTGATATGCCAACCTCTATGGTAATCCAAACTCCGGGATCCAAATGGCAAACTTCTAGAGTAAGCCATGGGAACGAAATCCAAGTCGACAGACTTGTTTTCCTTGCATCTTTGATAGCCCTTAAATCTTCAGATATTAATATCATTCTGGGTATGGACTGGATGTCGGCTCATCATGCCCAAATCGATTGCTTCTCTAGGACTGTTCAACTCACCCATCCTTCGGGGAAGATAGTCAATGTCTTGACCCGAATAGCCAAGCGACAATTATATTCTCTTAACGCCAGCCCTTTGCCAGACCTTGAGGACGTTCCGGTAGTCCGTGACTTCCCGGATGTCTTTCCAGAGGAATTGCCAGGTGTTCCACCTGACAGGGATGTTGAGTTTGTAATAGACCTCATTCCAGGAACCGTTCCGATTGCTAGAAGACCTTATAAGATGGCACCCCTAGAACTAGCTGAGCTTAAGAAACAACTCGATGAGTCCTTGAAAAAGGGTTTCATCCGACCTAGCTCTTCTCCGTGGGCTTGCCCCGTCCTATTCGTCAAGAAGAAGGATGGTACGGACCGGATGGTTGTAGATTACCGACCTGTCAACTTGGTCACAATCAAGAACAAATATCCACTTCCCAGGATCAACGACCTGTACGATCAGCTCGCTGGATCCTCAGTCTTCTCCAAAATGGACTTGAGGTTGGGCTACCATCAAATCAAAATCAGAAACGGGGACATTCCTAAAACGGCCTTTGTTACTCGTTATGGCCAATACGAGTACACCGTCATGTCCTTCGGTTTAACCAACGCTCCAGCCACCTTTTCTCGGTTAATGAACTCAATCTTCATGGAGTATTTGGATAAATTCGTCGTGGTTTACCTCGATGATATACTCATCTACTCCAAGAACGAGGAAGAACATGCCGAACATCTAAGGCTAGTGTTGCAGAAACTTCGAGAGCATCGCCTTTATGCCAAATTTTCTAAATGTGAATTCTGGTTGTCAGAAGTGACCTATTTGGGTCATGTAATATCTGGTAAAGGTATTGCTGTTAACCCCGAGCGAGTTCAAGCCGTCCTTAACTGGACTCCACCCGAATCGGTCAAGCAAGTTCGGAGTTTTCTAGGCTTAGCGAGCTATTGCCGTCGCTTTGTCGAAAACTTCTCCAAAGTTGCTAAACCTCTAACCGAACTCCTCAAGAAAGATAAGAAGTTCGAATGGACTCCACAATGTGAGCACAGCTTTCAGGAACTGAAAAGACGCCTGACTTCTGCTCCCGTGCTGGTACCGCCAGACTTCTCCAAGGACTTTGTTATCTACTGCGACGCCTCGCGACAAGGACTAGGTTGCATTCTCATGCAAGATCGACACGTAATTGCCTACGCTTCACGGCAATTGCACCCACATGAGGAGAATTATCCCACTCATGATCTAGAGCTTGCAGCCGTAGTCTATGCACTTAAAACCTGGCGACATTACCTCCTTGGTAACCGTTGCGAAATATTCACTGATCACCAAAGTCTGAAGTACATCTTCACCCAACCGGATCTGAACCTCAGGCAAAGACGTTGGGTCGAGTTGATCACAGATTTCGACTTAGGAATAACCTACACCCCAGGGAAAGCCAACGTCATGGCTGATGCGCTAAGTCGTAAATCTTATTGTAACAATCTGATGTTACAACAAAGTCAACCGCTTCTCCATGAGGAATTTCGGAAGCTTAACCTTCACATTGTTCCTCAAGGATTTCTTTCCACCTTGGTGGCGAAACCTACTCTTACGGATCAAATCATTGCTGCCCAGAAGCGAGATAAGGGAATAGCTAAGATCAAGGAGAACATTGCTAGCGGAGGTGCTAGTTGTTTCTCCACAAATGATCATGGTGTTGTGTACTTTGAGAACCGTCTAGTGGTTCCCAAGAACCAGCATCTACGGCAGTTGATCCTTAAGGAGGCTCATGAATCTCCTCTCACTATTCATCCCGGTAGTACTAAGATGTATCAGGACCTACGCCAGAGGTTCTGGTGGACTAGGATGAAGAGAGAAATTGCTCAGTATATTGCAAATTGCAACGTCTGTCGTCGTGTAAAAGCAGAGCACCAACGGCCTGCTGGCACCCTTCAACCCCTAGCTATTCCTGAATGGAAATGGGATAAAATTGGTATGGATTTCATTACCGGTTTTCCCAGGACCAAGAGAGGGAATAATGCTATCTTCGTCGTTGTCGATCGTCTTTCCAAAGTAGCCCATTTCTTACCTGTTCGTGAGAGTATAACCGCTAGTCAGCTGGCAGACTTATACATCTCCCGAATAGTGTCTCTCCATGGTGTTCCTTTGGAAATTAACTCGGATCGAGGAAGTCTTTTCACCTCTCGATTTTGGGAAAGTTTCCAAAATGCTATGGGAACCCGTCTCTCCTTTAGCACCGCCTTCCACCCTCAGTCGAGCGGTCAAGTGGAACGCGTCAACCAAATTCTAGAAGACATGCTTCGAGCCTCTGTTATCTCATTCGGAATGGACTGGGAGAAGTGCCTTCCATTTGCCGAATTCGCTTACAACAACAGCTATCAATCTAGCTTAGGTAAAGCCCCTTTTGAAGTTCTCTATGGACGACGATGTCGAACACCCCTTAACTGGTCAGAGACCGGGGAAAGACAATTCTTTGGCCCGGATATGATTCAGGAAGCAGAAGAACAAGTTCGTATCGTTCGTGAAAAGTTGAAAACAGCCCAATCCCGTCAAAAGAGTCAATATGACCGAAAACATAAGGCTGTGACTTTCGAGGTTGACGAGAAGGCTTATCTTCGGGTCACCCCTCTGAAGGGAACCCATCGTTTCGGTATCAAAGGCAAATTGGCTCCTCGTTACATTGGACCTTTTCGCATTCTTGCCAAACGAGGAGAAGTTGCCTACCAGTTGGAACTACCTCCGCACCTCTCCAGAGTCCACGATGTCTTCCACGTTTCCCAACTCAGGCGTTTCTTCTCGGATCCTATCCGTGAAGTGGACCACGAAACGCTTGATCTCCAGGATAATCTTACATATCGAGAGTACCCCATTCGTATCCTCGATCAGGCCGAGCATACCACTCGACGTCATAATATCAAGTTTCTCAAGGTTCAATGGTCGCACCATTCTGAGGATGAAGCAACTTGGGAAAGGGAGGATCGTCTTCGACTCGAGTACCCCGCCTTCTTCCCGGAGGAACCCAAATCTCGGGACGAGATTCTTTTGAGTGGGGGTGAGTTGTCACACCCTAGCTAGTCATGCATTAGAGTGTTGCATCATGTTTATTCTTTCATCAGAAACTTGAAATGGGGATGACAGAACCCCCAGTCCCCTCTGAAACCAACTAGGGTTACTAAAATAATTTTTCAATGAACCTGAAATGCCCTTCTAAAATGCCCATCATTTTTGTCTTGGTTCAGAACCTCTGCCAAAAATGGTGCACATTTTCCTAGGCCATCCTAGGGTTTTTGAATTAAATCATAAATATTTGAATTTGGGCATTTAAAATAATATAAAATATTTAAATGCTCAAATATCTCCAAACTAAAATGTTTCATGTTGGAAATAATCCAACTATGGGCCAGGAATAGTTTGGTGATTTTTGAACTTGCCTAGGTATTTTATTAAATTCAACAAAGTTGCAGATATATTAAATAAAAACAGAAACAGAAGAAAAGGGGAAAACTTACCTGGGCTCCTCCACTGTGCGGCCCAGCCAGCTGGCCGGCCCAGCCAGCAGCCGGCCCAGCCCACCACTGCAGCCCTCCGTCGTCTTCCTCCCCTCGCCCCGAAGCTGCTGCGTGCTCGCGCGCGCACGGCCGCGCGGCCACCTCCTGCTTGCCGACGAGCTCCTGGCCGCGTGGACGACTCCCGTAGGCCGTCCCGATCCCCCCCTGCTCTCTCTCACTCTCTCCCGACTCTTCCCTCCTCTCCCTCGCTCTCTCTCTCACGCGGTTGAGCACCACCGTCGCCGCCGTTCGCCATAGCAGCCATCTCCGACCACCCCTCGCTCCCCCGACTAGCTCAGGAGCTCCGCCTCGACTCCCTCTTCCTCCCCACCGCTCCACAGCTCCCCGGAAGCCCTGCATCGCCGCCACGTCGCCGTTCCCCTCTTCGGCTCCGATCATCGTCGCCGTCGAATTCGTCGTCTCCAGCGCGTCCCCGAGCCCGCTAACCACCTCTGCAGCCCCGCGGTGAGCCCCCGGATCGTTTCCCCCTTCTCCCCTGGTCTCTTTCGACCTCTAGGCCCTAGCCCCACCTTGGCCGAGAGCTCCACGCCGCCGGCGATGTCGCCGTCGTGGCCACGGTCACCGTAGCACCCAACCGAGCGCACTATCGTGCTCCCCACCTCACCAGGAGCACGCAGCGCGCACTAACGCCTCCCCAAGCCCCCTGCAACGTCGATTCCGACCGCACCCGAACTCCGGCCGCCGCAGCCGAGCTCGCCGCCGTCAACTCCGGCCACCCCGAGCCCAACCACCACCACCAATAGTCGCGGCTCAACCTCAGCAACACGTAGATGCTTTCCGCCGTCCATTTGGTTGCCGGAATGGCAAAAAGCACTTTCGCCGCCGTCCCGGGCCTCGCCGGCGTCATGTCGCCGGTGGGGTTTGACTTGTCCGACCTGGGGTTTGACCCCCGAGTGTCACTGACGCGTGGGCCCTGTCGGTCAGATGGTTAGATTAGCGCTAACCACTGTTAGTTAACCCCTGACACTGACCAGTGGGCCCAGCGCCACTAATTAGTAATTAGAATTAATTTAACCCTGTTTAGCCCCCCTGTCACTGACGTGTGGGCCCCACACATCAGGTTTGACTCCAGCCAGCCGCAGTTGACCACTGACGTCATGCTGACGTCATGCTGGCGCAATAACTATAATTTCTGGATTTAATTTAAATCAGGAAATTCCAGAATATTATTTAAACTTCAAAAATTCATAACTTTTATTCTGTAATTCCAAATTGGACAAATTATATATGAAAAATGATCAGAAAAATCCAATCTATCCATCTGTACTATTTTCATGCATGATCAAACAAGTTAAATTGATGTTTTAAGCAGAACAAGGAAAAGCACTTTAAAAGGCCATATTTGAATTTGAAATTTGAATCCTTGATTCAAATTTGTTCAAACCCTTCTGGTTTTAGTTGCATTAGCCCAATACACTCATTTTGCCATGTCTCATGCATGCATCATATTGTTGCATACTGTTTGGTAATGTTTGTGTATCGGTGCTCTCTGCGACAGGTTCTGTCTCCGAGGAATACCGTGATTACCCTAACGAAGAACCGTATCAGTGCATCGAACCATCAGGCAAGCAACCAACCATTTGATCATATCGATACAATCCCATGTTCTCGCTCCTGCTCTCTTTTACTGCATTAAGACAACGCGATTCAAACTGCTGTGTGCTACGGTAGTTGAACCCATTTCCTCTGCATGACCTGTCATTGCCACAGTAACTAGATGAAACCCACTAGCATGTGTAGGAGTTGATTGAGCCATATGTATGTGTTGTTCCTACCTTGCTATGCCTGCTATGCTTAGAGTCGTGTCAGGTCTGGTTCATCTGGGTGATGGGCTAGAGTGAAATGAGTATGTCGGTAATAAGAGTGGTGTGGTGAACACGATTTGGTAAAGGTATCGATGAGAGGCCATGTAGGAGTACATGGTGGGTTGTTTCATTGAAGCCGACCTTAAGCACTGAGATCTGTATGCGTGATTTAAGATACAGCTACTACCATGCATTGGGCCCTGAGATATGACCCCGCTCGACTTCTTATTCACCCTAGCTCTCTGTCCAGGAGTTGCAAGTAGTTTCTGGTGTTTGTAGCCTACTGGAGGTCGTGGACAGCGCTGACCGTAGGGGTGGGCTGTGATGCGGTAGGTACGTGGCCGGGTGTACCGAATACCCGTTAGGTATCTCGGGAACCCTGTTCACATCGTTCGGGGCCGTATGGGAAACCTCGGCCGGACTCCCTGCGGATGGAACCTGAATAGGCGATAAACCTGGACTAGAGGCTTAAGTGTTTAGGTAGGTCGTGGTCTACACCCACGTCGGCTTTCGCTTGAAGTCTGCCGAGCACATGTCGTGTGCAGACGCTAAGTGGTGGAAACATGTATGAAGAAGTACACCCCTGCAGGGTTATCATAATCTATTCGAATAGCCGCGTCCGCGGTAAAGGACTACTTGCTTGCCTATACAGTTCATAGACAAGTAAATGGAAACTGTTAAAAGCCTCAAGATAAGTGTGAGTGCCGAGGATGGCTCTTCCATAGGAAGACGGAGGTGGATCCTCGGTAGTGTATTGAATTGGTGAGTAGTGGACTCGTGTGCGCAAAACTATTTCAAGTTGGAGTCTCGTAGGATAGTCTAGCCAAGAGTCAAAGCTGGCTTGCTGCAATAACTCCACCAACCCTTCTTGATACTAAGCATGTATGTAGGATCTGATGTAAGTCTTGCTGAGTACCTTTGTACTCATGTTGCTATAATCTACATTTTTACAGAAGACGCTGCAACCCCTTCTGATGGGTTCTATGTAGACGTTGACATCAACGAGTAGGCTAAAGACCCAGGTGGTGACCCTGAGCTTGTGAAGGACCACGTAGTATAGCTAGGCTTTCCAAGCCTCTTTTATTTTACTAGTTGTCTGTACTCAGACAAGTTACTTCCGCTGCTGGTTTGTATGAATGTATGACTTGTATGTTGGGTCGTGAGACCCGTACCTTTGTGTATGTTATGTATGGCTCACTGAGCCTTAAATAAAGTACTTGTGTCGTAGAGTCATGTTGTGATGCTTCGTTGTATTTGCACATATCGAGCATATTGTGCGTATGATTGAAATGCTTGGTATGTGTGGGATCTGACTATCTAGTTGTTTATCTTTAGTAGCCTCACTTACCGGGAAATGTCTCCTAGTGTTACCGCTGAGCCATGGTAGCTTGCTACTGCTCTGGAACACTTAGGCTGGCCGGCATGTGTCCTTCTTCGTTCCTGTGTCTGTCCCTTCGGGGAAATGTCACGCTTTGAGTACCGGAGTCCTGTTAGCCCGCTACAGCCCGGTTTACCGGAGTCCTGCTAGCCCAGTGCTACAGCCCGGACCCACTTGCTGATGACCGACACGTTCGAAGCTGGGTCATGGATGCCTGTCCCTGTAAGTCTGTGCCACTTTGGGTTTGCGACTAGTCATGTCAGCCCGGGCTCTTTATCATATGGATGCTAGCGACACTATCATATACGTGAGCCAAAAGGCGCAAACGGTCCCGGGAAAAGGTAAGACGACACCCGTGGGGATACCGTGCGTGAGGCCGCAAAGTGATATGAGGTGTTACCAGCTAGATCGATGTGACATCGAGTCGGGGTCCTGACATTTTTATTGTTTCATGCTATTATATTATCTATTTTGGATGTTTTATATGCATTAATATGCTATTTTATATTATTTTTAGGACTAACTTATTAACCTAGAGCCCAGTGCCAGTTTCTATTTTTTTCTATTGTTTTTGAACTTCGCAGAAAAGGAATACCAAATGGAGTCCAAATGGAATAAAACTTCACGATGACTTTTTCTTGGACCAGAAGACACCCAGGAGACTTGGAGTTCAAGTCAAAAGAGCCACGAGGCGGCGACAAGGGTGGAGGGTGCGCCCAGGGGGGTAGGGCACCCCCTACCTTGTAGGCCCCTCGTGACCCCCTGACCTAGTTCTGCCTCCTATATATTCACATATATTCCCAAACCACTAGAAGCATCCACGAAAACACTTTTCGATCGCCGCAACCTTCTGTTTCCGTGAGATCCCATCTTGGGGCCTTTTCCCGCATCCTGCCGGAGGGGTATTCCATCACGGAGGACATCTACATAACCTCTATTGCCCTTCCAATGAAGTGTGAGTAGTTTACCTCAGACCTACGGGTCCATAGCTAGTAGCTATATGGCTTCTTCTATCTCTTTGATTCTCAATACCATGTTCTCCTCGATGTTCTTGAAGATCTATCCGATGTAATCTTCTTTTGTGGTGTGTTTGTCGGGATCCGATGAATTATGGATTTATGATCAGCTTATCTATGAATATTATTTGAATCTCCTCTGAATTCTAATATGCATGATTTGGTATCTTTGTATTTCTCTTCGAATTATCGGTTTGGTTTGGCCAACTAGATTGGTATTTCTTGCAATGGGAGAGGTGCTTAGCTTTGGGTTCAATCTTGCGTGATGTCACCAAGTGACAAAGTAGGGGTAGCGAGACACGTATTGAATTGTTGCCATCGAGGATAAAAGGATGGGGTTTTCATCATATTGCTTGAGTTAATTCATATACATCATGTCATCTTACTTAATGTGTTACTCTGTTCTTATGAACTTAATACTCTAGATGCAGGCAGGAGTCAGTCGATGTGTGGAGTAATAGTAGTAGATGCAGGTAGGAGTCGGTCTACTTGACACGGACGTGATGCCTATATTGCACAATCATTGCCTTGGATATCGTCATAACTTTATGCTTTTCTATCAGTTGCTCAACAGTAAGTTGTTCACCCACCATATTATTTTCCTTCATGAGAGAAGCCTCTAGTGAATCCTATGGCCCTCAGGTCTGTTTTCCATCATATTAGTTTCCGGTCTACTATTTCACATCTTTTACTTTCACATCTATAAATCAAAAAACCCAAAAATATTTTATCTTTTGTTTAGTTTTATTTATCTATCTCTATGAGATCTCACCTTTGCAAGTGACCGTGAAGGGATTGACAACCTCTTTATCGTGTTGGGTGCAAGTGTTTGATTGTTTGTGCAGGTATTGGTGATTTGCACGTTCTTCTCCTACTGGATTGATACCTTGGTTCTCAAACTTAGAGAAATACTTATCTCTACTTTGCTGCATCACCCTTTCCTTTTCAAGGCAAAAACCAACGCAAGCTTAAGAAGTTGCAGCGACGTCCGGTGATACGACGCTGGCTCTCACCAGGGTTGCCATGACGCCCCCCAGGCATACCCCAGCGATGTTCGATGCTGCGCCCACCTCCATCTAGGGCATAAGCCTGCACCTCGTGCAGTGGCCGCCACTACCGCAGTTGTCCGTGCATCAAGGCGGTTCCTGCTCCGCTCCCGCACCATCCACCGCAATCTGCACTAAGCCAGTAGTATCGCCCGCTGGCGATCCCTGTCCGCTTTTAGGACGACCCTGTGGCAGCTTGCTTGTATTGTGTTTCCTGCTTCCTCGGGTCATTGTAAAGAGAGGCAATGGCATGGCCGTCGACCGACAAGCCGACCGTCGCGCCGCCAGCCTCGATTCCGCCGTCGCCCAACTCCATCCTGTCGTCGGCCGTTGGGGCTATGGCAATATGTGTGGGTAACTAGCTAGCAAGGGGATTAATAGTTAGTCGACGCCACCAGCCATTGTTGTGGTTATTTATAGCTGGCAGCTGGCTAGGGGATTGAGAGTTTTATAATTTACCCATGTAGCTGTGTAGGAAGTCTACGCTAGGGCGCGGGGAGACTAAGTGGACCACACAATTCCCATGACACAACCGTATGTTGTGTCACATGCTTTCACACACGTGTTAACATAAGGACACATATGTGTAACTTTCAAATCATCACACCCGAGTACTCGCACAACGCATTGTGTGCGATGCTCCTAGCCATCGCAAACAACTCATTTGCAAAGTTTTTTTACACACATAACTACACATGAAACAACTGTACAAATTGTCAGCAAGGGTTAGCGACACCATAAATATCATATCTTCGCTTTCTATTGTCTCTTTCCTCTCGCAGCCCCCAAATCTGGCCTTCATCTCCGTTTTGTCCTCACCTCCACAAAATTCTCCACATCAAAAACTCGAACCACCCTCTCCATCGCGGAAGGCACGGGGGAGACGCAGGTCATACGCGCGCCGGAGCCCGCGGCGGCGGCACACGCTAATGAGGGTGCCGCAGCCTTGGCAGCAAGTGCGGTAGAGTTGGCGGCTACAGCAGATCTGTTGGGGGCATGCACGGTTCTGTACGCGAGATGAGGGATTGAGGCCGCGGCCTGGGAGGCATACGATGATGAGCCCACCGTTGACATGGAGTTGGCGGCACACGCTTATTTTGTTGTGGTAAGGGCGGCAGCCTCCTTAGGGTCTGCTAGAGCTTAGTAATAGATGCTTTTGCTGTTTACGGCCGCTTGGAACATGTCCGTCAAGGTTGTGTTATATGCGCGCATGTTGCTACTTATGCCCACGAGTATCTATTTATATTTTGTTGTTTTCTCAACCTTGCTGATATGCCGCTATTGTGTTGCTTGGTTGATTATGTATGAGTATGAACGATAATTTGTGAAATCATTTTCTGAATCAGGTGTTTATTAGCATGAATCGTATATGTTATTGTTGGTCTGTGTTACTACACAACTCTGATTACTGACATGTTTGCCGGGTATCACACACATCTTATTACGCCGAATCGTTTATGTTATCTTTTATCATCGTAAACAGCTCACCCGAGTGACCTGTTTACCTGGTATCACACACATATTGTCACTTGTAAATGTTTGTGTTATTTTTATTATCACAAACAGTTCATCTGAGTTGGCTCTTTGCCGTGTATCACACACATCATGTTAAGTTGAACCATTTTTGGTATCTCGACTAACTGCAAACAGTTCATCTGAGTGAACTTTATGCCGTCTGCCGCACACACCTTGATCTGCCCGACCGTTTCTATTGTCTTGCTTAATCACAAATAGTTCATCTGAGTGAATTGTATGCCGTATATCGCGCTCACCTTCATCATTTCAATTGTTATGCTCATCGCAAACAGTTCATTCGAGTGAACTGTATGCCACATATCGCACACGCAACTATAATCTAAATCGTGTTTGATGTCTCCTCCATCGTAAACATTTTGTATCATTTTTGACGGTTTTATTACATCATCGTTTGCGATTAATGCATCGCACACAGTTTGGTCGAAGAGTCTCCGATTGTAGTGTCGCGTTAGCAGCATCCTACAATAGTGCTCGACCCATGATCAGATCGGATTTAGGTTCGGATGTGCGGAATTTTCTGCCCCACCCATCACCCATTTAGTCGTCACCATCGAGGATTTTACCAACATGCTGGACTATGCCTCTGAGGAGGCCATTGACATGGAAGAGGATGCCGACGATATGTCATATACAGCGTCACTTCTAGCATCTGGTTATACAGGGAATTGGGAGGCTACTTCTACCCACGATGTCTACATGGTAGACACTCCCAAGGATGATTACAAAGAGGAGAAAAGGGAGGAGCCACCTAAACACCGACGTCAAAGACGCTGAAATAAAGGCGCATGCAACAACGATGCTAGCGATGCTTCTACGGATAACATTGACACTCTTGGTGGCGCCGATGACGAGGACGCAGGCTAATGCTGACAACAGTCCCATTGACAGTGCCACGCCCAGCGGGGACGATGAAGACCCTGAGGACGTCGACTACTACCCAGAGTCCGAGGAATATTTAACCCTCGGACCTGATGAATTTGATATACCCAAGGAACCGCTAGATGATCCATCGTGGCTACTCAGCACCGCTAGAAGCATGAAGCTAAAGTCCCAAAAGCTCCAAGCCGAGCGGGACAGGTTGTCTGATAAGTGGACCGACGTCCTCAATGCCGAGCAAGAGCTCGAAGGTAGATTCACAGGAAATAAATAGTATTGTCCATGGAAGAGACAGCTTCCTGAATTCAACGAGGAGGTCCTTAGCACCCCTGTATCAGAACACGAGTGATCCCGAGACTGACCTCCCCAGGGCTGAGACAAT